>NC_073306.1:133917145-134217145 GCF_027595985.1 Sorex araneus
CACGAGCCAGGAGAGAGCAATGGAGAACATGAAGGGCAGCGAGTCCAGAGGGAATGAATCCAAATGGCCTTGGGGGCTGGGTAGGTGGCAGTTGGGGGTAACTCCACTGGGCTTTTCTGTCTGTTTGAGGGTCTCACTCAACTGTGCTCAGAGCATACCCTTGCTTCTATGCTAAGGGGACTCAGAGACAAAAGGAAGTGGAGGGGGTGGGGCATTTAGCTGGACCTGTGTGTCTGCGTCCGTACGGTAGAACAGCAGTGACAACTAGCCAGTCACACAGAACCTGCCAGAAGGACAATCCCGAGACACAGCTAGTTTGAGCATCTGAGACCTGGGAAACATCACCTGTGTTCAGGGAAACTGAAGGATGTATCTGCTGGGGCTGGAAGGATAGCACAGCGGGGAGGGAGGTTGCTTTGCACATGGCTGACCTGAATTGGATTCCCAGAATCCCACATGGTGCCTTGGAGCCTCCTGGAGTAATTCCTGAGTGCAGATCCTGGAGTAACACTTGAGCACTACTGGGTATGGCCTAAAAGCCAAAAGCTTAAAGCAAAAAAAAAAATAAGAAAGAAAGAAAGAAAGAAAGAAAGAAAGAAAGAAAGAAAGAAAGAGAGAAAAGGAAAGAAAGAAAGATAAGGAAGGAGAGAGAGAAAGAAAGAAAGAAAGAAAGAAAGAGAAAGAAAGAAAGAGAAAAAGAAAGAGAGAAAGAGAGAGAAAGAGAGAAAGAGAGAGAGAAAGAAAGAAAGAAAGAAAGAAAGAAAGGAAGAAAGAAAGAAAGAAAGAAAGAAAACGTAATTGTTACCTGCCATATCTCTCTCACACTCTCCTTTGCCAGGAATTCTTGGTTGAAGAAAAAAAATGTGTGTGTGTGTGTGTGGGGGGTGTGGGTGAAGGGGAAAGAAAGGTAAAGGAAGGAGGAGAGGAAGAAGAGGAAGAGGCAGGTGGAGAGGAGGAAGAGAGAGAGGAAGGAGGAGAGGAGGGAGAGGAAAAGAGGAAGAAGAGAGAAGAGGAAGAAATGAAAGGGATTAAGAAAAGGAGGAGGAGGAGGAGGATGAAGGAGAAGGAAGGAACAGCTTGTCCATGTGAGATGGAGAAGAAAGCCCTGGAGTCTGTGCCTCGCTTTCCTCCGTGAAAGTGGATTTTGTCCGGTTCCCTCCTGTCTTCACAGACCCACGTGTTTCACAGCCAAAACCCTTCATGCCTGGTGGGACTCAGACTAGGGCCTGGCCTTTGGGGGTTTGCGTTTGTGGGGGTGGCAAGCCAGTGTTCACGAAGACCCCCGAGTGTCCCGCCTCCGGGAAGGGGCTGCCACGGCCGGATGAGTTTTCTTTTTTTTTGTTTTGCTTTTTGGGTCACACCTGGCTATGCACAGGGGTTCCTCCTGGCTCTGCACTCAGGAATTACCCCTGGCGGTGCTCAGGGGACCATATGGGATGCTGGGAATCGAACCCGGGTCAGGCACGTGCAAGGCAAACGCCCTACCCGCTGTACTATCGCTCCAGTCCCCCCCGGATGAGTTTTCTGGCCGTTCTGGAGCCCCCCTTCCCACAGGACGGCGACTTTACTAGCGATGGGGGCTTCTCAGGCCGGGCTCCTGCCTCTCTCTGCCCGGCCGAGCGTGCGCCCTGATCCCTGCAAGGCACCTGCTCTCACCCGGGCTTTCTGTGGTTCCCACTTCCCGTGTACCTGCCTCCTCTGGCTGGGATGGGGTCGAGCCGCCGGAAGGGCCTTCCTGTCCCAGTGCTCAGGTCCAGGATTCCCGTGGGGGTGTAGGCTGAAATGAGCAGACCCTGGCAAGGACAGCTGGAAATACATTTTCTTGGACCAACACAGCAACGCCAACTTCCGGCGTGCTTTGGAAAATGAATGTGGTGTGTGGCCACAGCGAAGCAGAGGGGACTGGCCTCTCCGGAGACTCGGAAGCTCTGTCTGTCGGGTCACAGCAGCACTGGCTGGGACCCTTCTTCCAAGCAGGCCATGAAGCTCAGGCCCCGGGTAGCTCCTCTCCCGCTGTCCAGCCAGGGCCCAGGAGAATCCACCTGGCTCGTTCTCCCCAAGAGCCGGGAGCAGGTCCTGACCCACGGATTTATGCAGAAGAGCCGTGGCTGTTACATATATTGCCGTAAAGGCCTCCGATATCATCTTTAATTTAAAGAGCAGTCTGCCCTTTAGATAATCAACTTCAGCTTTTTTTTTTAAAAAAAAACAGAATTGTTAATTATCCTGGCAGTATTTCCTTTGCTTTGGACCTGATAAAATCACCGCCAAGGCCTGTGATTATTTGGCAGGTTAATCTAAAAGGTGGCCTTCGTCCCCTTTCTGCTGTCTCTGCCTCCCCCACCCCTCCTCTCCGCCTGCACCCCCCCCTCCCCGGCCCACATACAAGGACTCTTCAGGTGTTTAAGGGAGTTGGGAATTCGTCCAGGAAACAGATGAAAGTTTGCCATGTTGTCAGAGGATAAAAGCTCATGTTCAATCCAAACGCTTTGTGTAGCTTTTTCTTTTTTTTTTTCAATGCAAGCTCCAAGTTAAATTTTTTGGATGCTTATCTTCTCTACATTTTAATGAGAAGCTTTGGCAAAGGATTTTTTTTTTAAACAAAGGCACAAAAGTTTAAACCCTTTCTACAATAGCATTGAGTACTGAAGTGACATGCTGTTTTTATACTTTGAGAAACATCCATGCTCAAGTAATCAGCAGGAGCAGGGATATTGGACAAGTAAATATGGAATATTATGCTCGCAAGCAATAACCGTGTCTATTAAATATGCAAACCATGCAGCAGCCTATGGGTTCCCCCTCACCCCCCTTTTTTTACAGCACCTCATTTTATGGGCATGTGTGTGTGTGTGTGTGTGTGTGTGTGTGTGTGTGTGTGTGTGTGTGTAAGGCTGGGTTCACAGTAAACTTTTATGAGTTAAATCATTTTTTCCATTAGTTTTTGTTGTAATTACCAAGATGCTTATTGTAATTTCCGATTGATCTTCAATTGGCACCGCCTCATAACACTTTATCTTGAAGATCCTCTGCCTTTAAGCTTCTTAGTTATGTAGTGGATGATTTATCTCGGAGCCTTTAACACGGTGGAGAAGTCAATAGCGAAAGGGATCCATTTGGAAAGTGAAGAATGCGTCCATGCTGCAAAGACTCTCCCAGTGGCTTTGCATTCAGGAGCGTCGTTCCACCCATGGAGTGCAGGGTCCTGTGCAGTGTTCCTCCTGACCAGAGTTCTGCTCTCATTCCTTGGCTAGTTTCAAGTTCTTCCCTCCGGAAACTGTACGTTTTCTTCCTCCCTTCCTTCCTCCCTTCCTTCCTCCCTTCCTTCCTCCCTTCCTTCCTTCCTTCCTTCCTTCCTTCCTTCCTTCCTTCCTTCCTTCCTTCCTTCCTTCCTTCCTTCCTTCCTTCCTTCCTCTTTCTTTCTTTCTTTCTTTCTTTCTTTCTTTCTTTCTTTCTTTCTTTCTTTCTTTCTTTCTTTCTTTCTTTCTTTCTTTCTTTCTTCCTTCCTTCCTTCCTTCCTTCCTTCCTTCCTTCCTTCCTTCCTTCCTTCCTTCCTCTTTCTTTCTTTCTTTCTTTCTTTCTTTCTTTCTTTCTTTCTTTCTTTCTTTCTTTCTTTCTTTCTTTCTTTCTTTCTTTCTTTCTTTCTTTCTTTCTTTCTTTCTTTCTTTCTTTCTTTCTTTCTTTCTTTCTTTCTTTCCTCTCTTTTCTTTCTCTTTCTCCCCTTCCTTCCTTCCTTCCTTCCTTCCTTCCTTCCTTCCTTCCTTCCTTCCTTCCTTCCTTCCTTCCTTCCTCTCTTCTTTCTTTCTTTCTTTCTTTCTTTCTTTCTTTCTTTCTTTCTTTCTTTCTTTCTTTCTTTCTTTCTTTCTTTCTTTCTTTCTTTCTTTCCCTTCTCTTTCTCTCTTCTTTCTTTCTTTCTTTCTTTCTTTCTTTCTTTCTTTCTTTCTTTCTTTCTTTCTTTCTTTCTTTCTTTCTTTCCTCTTTTTTTCTTTCTTTCTTTCTTTCTTTCTTTCTTTCTTTCTTTCTTTCTTTCTTTCTTTCTTTCTTTCTTCTTCCTTCCTTCCTTCCTTCCTTCCTTCCTTTCTTTCTTTCTTTCTTTCTTTCTTTCTTTCTTTCTTTCTTTCTTTCTTTCTTTCTTCTTTTTTTTCTTTATTTTTTCTTTTTTATTTTTAGGGTTTTGTTGTTTTGGGGGGCACACCTGGCAGTGCTTAGCAAGGCCTACCCCCTTCCTTTGTGCTCAGGGGTCATTCCATTGCCAGTGGCGCTCAGGAGGCAGTGCAGTGCTGGGCGTCGAAGCCCTCTCAGGCTTGTGCTCAGCCCACCATGCTGTCTCCTTGGCCCCTTGACTCTCATTTCTATGAGAGTCAGAGTCAGACCTTTGTATCTTCTCTTTGCTAATTAAAAAAATTGCAAACACATGTATGTCTCTATACACAGACCTTTTAAATATGTAATGAATGTACAACCTAACAGTTGTCATTTGACCATTCTTGAGTGGAGAGCACTCAGTGGCATTCACACACTTTCTCTTTGGGTGCCAAGAGGAGAGCTGGGGTGTCCTCCATTCACAGCATGCCCCCCATCCTGCCACTGAGCCCCATCCCTCGTCCTCGGATGAGTGTGAAGCCATCACCCTAACTCACCCCTCACCCCTGCAACAATCACATATTCTTAAATGGAGACTTTAGGCCTGTTCAAGAATAATTTCTCGGGATTGGGAGAGAGTGCAGGGGCGATGCCATGTGCCCGGAGCAGGTTACGCCCCCAGCACATTACGGTGTCCCCTGAGCATCATAGGGTGCAGACTTGGAGGCCTCCAAACACCACCGGGATGGTTTGAGTATCTGACACTGTAGAAGCATCATGTTCTTGGGTCTTTGCTTTGAACTACCAGGTTTAGTAGGCCGAGACTCCCCGGTGGGGCCCAGGATATCCTGAGCACTGTTTTGGAAGGTTCCCCATAAAAGTCACCCCCCATAAAAATCCCCCCACCCAAACCCCTAATAATTTTCCATCTCCACCAACCCAGGACCCTGACCGCCACCACCATTCCGTGTTGCTAGAACTTTGACAATCCGTGTTCTCATAAAAGTGAGCCGAGCCGTGTTTGGCTTATTTCACTGTGTGTGTGTTGGGATGAGCCTTGGCTTGTCTACACCCACTCCTGCAACGTGCCAGGGGGCCGGGGTGACGGGGCAGGAAGTCCTGGCTGAGCCGGAGAGGCAGAGAGGCTCTCTTAGCTGTCCTCCTCCGAGCCACAGCCGGGGGTTCACTCTGCCCGCAGGGACTCCCTCCTCGCCCCCAGCCCCACTGGGGCCGAGGCACGACAGAGAGTTTTTAAATCTGGAAAACGTCGCCCACTTCTCCTTGCAGCTGCTGCTTCCGTGGCAGGTGTGCAAAGCCACTCAGTGGCATGTTTCCATGGGCTGGTGACGGGGTTGCTCGGGACTGGCGGCTAATTACCCGGTGGGTGATGTGCTGTTTGTCCTTGCGTCTGCCCCCGAGCTTGTCAGGAGTCGGTGACAAGCCCAGCGGAACTGAGGGGGGCCACTCTGATAATTAAGGTCTGGAGGGCTTCTTGCCGACCCCAGTGTGCCCTGATCTCCTTCCCCGCCTGGACGGACAAAGGAGCTGACAGACGCCGAGACGGAGCCCCCTCTCCTAGGTGCACAGCGGGCCGCTTTCCCACCTTTTAATGGCTGGGCACATCTCGCCCGGAGCCACGGTGACACCAGGAAAGTAGTTGTCCAAGTTGCCGGTGCGGGTGGCGGTTGAGAAAAGGAGTGGCTAGCTGCATTCAGAATCCACACAGGTGAGGGAACTTGTGGCGTTGAAATACAAAACGTTCTTTTTTTTTTTCCTTTCTGGGTCACACCTGGCAATGCACAGGGGTTACTCCTGGCTCTGCACTCAGGAATGACTCCTGGCAGGGCTCAGGGGACCCTATGGGATGCTGGGGATCGAACCCAGGTTGGCCGAGTGCAAGGCAAACGCCCTCGTGCTGTGCTGTCGCTCCAGCCCCAAAATGCAAAATGTTCTTGAGCCTGAGCTTTCTTTGAACAGGACATGGTGCAAGGAGAAACAGTTTGTCCTACAGATTCTCTCTCTCTTTCTCTCTCTCTCTCTTAGGTTGGGTCACCCCCAGCAGTGTTCGGGGATTCCGTCTGCCCCTATGCTCAATGATCTCTCCTGGAGGTGCTTGGGAAACCACAGGTGCTGGGTATCAAATGGGTATTGTACTGACTGTAGGAAAGATGAATGCTTAACCCCCTCTATCTCTCTGATCATATATAATCATATATTTATAATTTAATATATAAACATTCTATTATATAATTATAAATTTATATTTATGCACATATAATTATAGCTGTTTATAAATATATTTTATAAACATATTTATTTGTAAATATTATATTACTGTCATCCCGTTGCTCATCGATTTGCTCAAGTGGGCACCAGTAACATCTCCATTGTGAGACTTGTTACTGTTTTTGACATATCAAATATGCCACAGGTAGTTTGCCAGGCTTTGTCATGCGGGTGGGATACTCTTGGTAGCTTGCCAGGCTCTTCGAGAGGAACAGAGGAATCGAACCCTGGGTCGGCTGCGTGCAAGGCAAATGCCCTACCTGCTGTGCTATATAATTTCCATTCCCCCCCCCATGACATTTCCCGCCCCCATGACATTTACTCTTAAAGGTCAGTGTCTGTCTTTTCTTTAAAGTCAAAGTGTTCTAAAGGAGTTGAGTGGATTAATTTACACTGGCAAGAGCTTCACCTGCAGGGCCCTTTCTGTAGATAAGTCCTTGAATAATTGCAAAGCCCATCATGGTGTGGTTCTAAGGCCCCTGAGCTCACATTTTCTTGCATCTTCAAAATCTGGGAGTTCATCACAGCATCAGCAGTTAATACCCAAGATCTATAGACTTAACTTGTATTTTATGTATTAATTCCTGGGTGGGGGAGAGGGTCTCTAGCAGCGCTGGGATGGGGACAGGCAGGGACCACCACCAGTGTAATTAGATCCAGCAGTGCAGACTTTAGAGTTTGGGTCTCAGACCTGTAAGTGCTATGCTGCTTTGGTCCTGGGGTTGTTTGGGGCCCCCAGGGATATCCCTGGCAGTGCTGGGGGTATGGCATGTGGTGCTGGGAATTGAAGACGGGGCCTCGTGCCTTGCAAGGCATGTGCTCGATCTCTCTGAGTCATCTCCCCAGGGCTCCATCTGCATTTCAGCCAGAGTTCCAGGTCATCCACAGAGCCAGAAAAGTCATCGGAAAAGTCCTTTGGTGTCCTGTAGCCCTGTAAATTTCTGCCTTTACTTTCAGAATGATTCCACTGAATTCTAGTGGAAACTGGGCATGGGTTAAACAAATAAAAACACACAAAAAATGTCTGGGTAATTCTCATGAGGATGAAGAGGGGAGCCCTTGGGTTTAGCTCAGTAAATGACTTCAGCATAGGACAGGGACCTTGTCTGTTCTTCCCTTGCCAACAGAGATGTTTGGAACACACAGATTCATTGAAGGGCTTGCCATTCAACGTCCCCCTCCTCCCAGTTTAACCGATGTACCTACCTACTCTATGTCCAGGCATTCATTTGTTCATTCATTCTAAAGACATCTCTGCTAGCAAAAGGTGCTGACATCGCTGGGATTCTCCAGACACAGCTAGTGAGGCAGCAGGGAGTTTGAGATGCTTATTTAGAATCAACATCTGTTGAGACAAAAGTGAGAAGTCAGACTGGACAAAGGCGCTTGTGCAAATTTGAAGGAGGTCTACAGAAATCTTGGCCAACTCAGTGGCTGAGACTGCCCAGCAGTGTCCTGTGGGGTCAAATGGCAGCACATCCTCCTGGAAATGCTCCCCAGGACCTGGCATTGCGGAGGTGGCTTCCTGCTTGGGCACATCCTCAGGAGCAGAGAGTGCCTATCATATGCCAGCTATACCCTAAGCTGTCCAGCTAGACACGTCTTGGGTGAGAATGCAGGTGACATCACCGCCAGCACTGGTAGTGAAGAAGCAAAGAGATGGTGCTTAGGGATGGATGTAGGTTCTAGACTGCGGGCTTTGACCTCTGCCCCATCCACCCCTTGTCTGAGTGACCCTGGACCGTGACCTGACCCTTGTCAGTCTTCTTATCTATAGTGTTCTGGGAAACACACTCACCGGCCTACGTAGTTTGAGAATGGACTGTGAAAGGGATAGAAGAAGGAGTGGGTGCTTAATAAGTTGAGTTTTTATTGCTGGTATGACAATTTTGTTGCTTGCTCACATTGCTGTGGTACTGGGGGCTGCATTTGGTGATGTGAGAGGTGCTGGACATCCAGCCGGTGGTCTTACACAGTAGGGCACACACCTAATTATTGAGACCCCTGGCTCCGGCAATATGTCCTAGACTGTGGACTTGAGAGCTGTAGTAAAAAATGCTGTTTTATATAAGTGGAATGAGATCTCCTTTTGTTTCTATGTATGGAATAACAGAAGGTGAGTGTAAGGGCAGTTCTGTCTATACTGAATGTAGGTGGAAATTGGGTTCCTTTGTGTTAAGGCCAGTCCTTTGAGTAAGACAAAGTACATTTATCTATTTATTTGTTTATTTATTGGAGCCCCGGCAGTTCTCAGGGCTTACTCCTGGCTCTGTGCTTAGGGATTATTCCTGGCAGGCTGGTGGGGGGGACTATAGGGGGTGCTGGACATTGAACCCAGGTCACACATGTAAGCAAGCACCCTTCCCATTGTACCACCACTCTGGCTCAGAGTGAGTGCAGAGAGAGAGAGAGAGAGAGAGAGAGAGAGAGAGAGAGAGAGAGAGAGAGAGAGTGTCCCATGTGCCTCTCCTTCCTATCACAACCTTGACTCTTGCCTTGAAATAAATTCTTTTGGGAGCTGGTAGGATGATTGGATTTGAATCTTCCCCCTCTCTGTTCTTGGAGGATCTTGCATTTCCCACGAGTTTGTGCAGCTTCACTGAACTCTGCAATGTGTGTCTTCTTCTTCTTCCTTTTTATTTTAAAGATCTCAGAAGGATTTAGGGAACACCACTGGTGAGTTCAGTAGTGAAGACATAACTCCAACGCTTTAGCAAGGTTGGTTACATTTGTAAATGAAAAAGGCTCAAAGCTTTGTTTGAGAAAATTGATGCTGTAGATCTTCAGCAGGACAGAACTCGAGCAGAACTGCACAGTTTCTGGGAAAAGCCCCACAGCAGTAACTGTCAAAGTTCTAGAATGAACCACCCTAGTCTATGCTGCGTATAAAGATCAGCAGCAATTCTTTTTCTTCCCATTCTCCATTTCCTGGTGTGATACAACACTTGAACCTCTGGATAAGTTAGGGCTAAGGGTGACTGTACGCAGATCCCCCCACTTCTGAAGTGTTGACTGAAAGCAATAGAATTTTATTTTAGTTTTTGAGAAGAAACAAAGGGATGGAGTTCATGTTTGCATGCGGGAGTTCCAGATTTGACTTCCCCAGCACTGCATAAAGCCCTCTGCACTTCCAGGAGTTGATTCTGGAGCATAAAGCCAAGAGGAACTCCTCGGAATAACTGGGTATAGCCCCTTAACAACTCAAATAAAAACAAATCCACTTCTGATACAGATGAAGTTTACCCAAAGCAAGGTGTTGATTTTTTTTTAATCAAATTTCTGTCCTCTATGACTATTACTTTAGACTTGGTCTCCTCGACATAAACAGAAAACGTGAGCTGGACAATGATTTGCTTTATGTCATAATTTCTATTGCTAGCAGCCAGAATGTATTGGCTTAATAAAACCAGTCATTGTGCCATGTGCTTCAATCTATTTCTTAATCTTATATTAAATTGAAATACTGTGAAATCTTAAACTTAGAGTTGAGAAAACAGAGAGAGAGAGAGAGAGAGAGAGAGAGAGAGAGAGAGAGAGAGAGAGAGAGAGAGAGAGAGAGTTTAATGGGCTTGACAATATCACACCCAAACACTTAAGGTCCAGATTAAGGATCAAGGATGGCTGTGTCAAGGACTGTGTTCTTGACCCACAAGCTTTCCTTCTAACAGTTCACATGCTCCATGACTGCCCTGTGGATGAACAGTTATTTGCAACCTGGTCCCAGAGTTGATTCTTATTGAATCAACTTTCCCAAACACCGAATGATGCCAGTGGCCTCTCTGAAACAGAAGGCAGCCAACTCAGAGCTTATTTGAATTGTCACGCTAGCTACTAAAGTTTTCAGACAAGATTTTCTCTTCATTCGTACATGAGCAATAGGCTGAAGTTTAGAGCAACCCTCTGTACATTGATTCAGTCTGTGTGTTGCTTTTCAGAGCATTATCATTCATTCCTGACCCCGGATTCACCACCCCACTCGTTGCTATGAACTCTACCTCGGGAAGTCGCACATCTCTGCTTCACTCACGTCCTGTCCCAAGGACTTTTTATTTTATCTCTCCCATCCAAATCTTTGTATTTACCCCCTTTCTCCTTAGGCTCAACTTTTGCACTCATTCTACCTCTCTTTCTTTATCAAAGAGTATTCATGTGATGAAGAGTGAGACACGGAGATGGCTGTATTATCGTGGCTATTGGACATGGAGAAAATCGATTCCTTTGGGTTGTTAAGATGACAGCACTATAATCACTCGACGTTCTTATCTCCTATGGATTTTACACCATAGAGGCATGAATATTTTTATATTTTAACTTACATTTCCACTTAAGATGCGGAAAAAAATAGCTTCTATCTCCTTCATGTTGGTCAAATGGCCTTCTGCTAATGATGTAATTAGTGAGACTATACAAGACAAAGGGGGAGATCTTTCAGTTTTACAAAGTCAATGAAGTGGCAAAATTTGCCACGTTTGCTGGATGTGCAAAATATTTCGCAGAGCTCTACTGGAGTAATGTATTTTTTGAGCAGCTACTGTGGTTGCTGAAGTTAAATTATAATAATTTGATGACTGTGTGCAAGATGAATTTGCTGAAGTACTTCCTCCTCGAAGGTTGTCAGATTTGGTTCGGAATGGAGAGAAGCTGTCTGTCGCTGTTGGTCATACTACACCGGGGAGGTTTCCAGACAAGAAATTTTCTTCCTTAGACTTCTTCCTGCGAACTTCTCTCCAGAAGACCCTCTACCATTCTCTTCCAAAATTCTATTTACCGCTGAAACATGGTTCAGGCCTCATCACTTAAAAAAAAGAAATGCCTTCTTCCTTTCCCATCTCAGTTGAATCCATGAGATCACCACTCGGTCACAGGAAGGCATCTATATCTGTCACCTCCACGTCCATCTAAGCTGGGAAGTTGGGTTGATGATGACTTATTCATGGAGGCATCTTTCAGATGACGGCGCCTCTCCATTTGTATAAAAATTTGTTTGGCTCTCTGCCATTTGTCTGTATTCGCCTCTGCTGACCCAGAGGTTTGCTGAAGTGAGCTGTGCTGTCTCTGCTTGTACACATCTCTTTTTACTTCCTGCATGGAGTGATGTCTTATTGACAGCATGCATTTTACCACAGTGGGAGTATTTACCCTATAGATGTAGGCAAAACTTGCAAAGGCAAGCCACTGGTTCTATCCTTACCAGCATACCACTGCATCTTCTTCTGAGGTTACCTCCTTTTTTCTGCTCACCCTCCTCATCTGTGGAAGATTTGGCCCATGGATCACAAATAATGCCAGACTTTGCTTTCCAAGTCTGGCATTATTACTAGAGACTTTGACATTCTGTGTTGAGTTAGCGGGCGAAGGCCAGGGTTATACACAATATCCTGCCACGTAAGGAATGGCCCAGGACAAGAAAGGACCGACCCTCAGCCCGCATTTCCATATGCCTTTCTAGCATCTTGAGTAGTTGAGAAACACAATTATAATGGCCTGGACCTGAACCCAGGTTCTATTTTATAGTTCAGAGTATCTGGTTAATAAATACTACATAGCTTGTGTGAGTATTCTAGTTTGTTTGAAAAGTCAACAAGAGCTGGTCACTGTTCAAAAATATTTTCCCTGAACACAGTGTCCCCCTGAGATGTGGCTGGCACCCTGTTAAACATACCTTCTTGGTCGCTCCCTAGTTTACTTGGGATGGATTCACTCTTTTCTATCACTGGCATTACTGTGTGGCAAGCCTTCTGAAATGAGGGAAGCACTTCCTTGTTTCTTTTGTATTTTTTTTTAACCTACAGAACCTGGATATCAAATATCAAATATCGATATGCCAAAAACAGTAACAATAATTCTCACACTGAGACGTTACTGGTGCCCGCTCAAGCAAATCGATGAACAACGGGATGACAGTGCTACAGACAGTGATACAGAACCTGGAATGTTGGAAATCAAGGCCAGGAAGTCAATAGCTTAAGTCTTATGGGACTTGAGGCTCTGTGAGCTTTATGAATCCTGCTGAGGGGGTATGAAATTGACACTGGCAATGTTAACACATGGACATGACTATGTTCCAATAAAACTTTATTGACAGACACCAACACTCAATTTCCATGTATTTTTTTCTACAGATCGCACAATATTACTATTTTTTTTTGATTGAAATAATCCAAGGATGATTGTTAACTTTTGACCTTATAGGAACAGTCAGCCTCTGTGCACTACAGTTTCCAATTCCTGTTACCAGGGCTTCAAAACATTTGTTTTTTTAAGAAAAAACAAATTTGTTTTATCAATGAATTCATGAATGACTCTGTAAGACCTATGTATATCACCGTGAAGAATGAAGACATATACGCAAACCTATTTTTACTGGTATTGTTGTAAAAGAATCGGCACACTTGACTATATGTTGAACACATAGAGTGTGTGGCTTGATTCGATTTACATCATAGCAGCTACTGAAGCTGTCTTCACAATACACTACTTTTAAGGTTACAATTTGAAAAGATTTAGATTAGGATCCAACATGCTCTTTGCATCTCAAAGTCTTTCTCATTTGAACATTTTCGCCCTCCCTCAAAAGACAGAGGGATTAACGTTGTGAAGTTCAGAAACAGGATCTGACTTAGTAAATGTCTGAAAACCGTAATGTACCCCATGCCCCACAGCACAAATCATCTCCAGTTTATTATATATATTTTTAATAAACAGCAGAGGGATGGAGAGACTCTGCGTATTTTCAACTTGAATAGACAGCCCCATCCTTTTCCTTTGACTTTGGGAGTTTATCTTAATTGAACTTTCAGCACTGCCATGTCTTTCTCTGCACAAGCTCTGTTTGGAAAAATAGACCTTGAGACCCCAGTAAGAGAACTCAAACTCCTTAGAGCAAATAACTTAAACGTAACAAATTGAAGCTTACAAAAGTCGGAATTGTAAAACTAATAGGACTGTTAAAACCAGCTTTCCTGAAAATTATGAATTGGCTGGCCTGTTTCTTATAATGGCAAATAGTGAATCTTGATCATTCATCAGTGCACATGTCATAAATTAGGTGCCGCAAGAGGCTGCAAAATTCTTTATAGCATCACAGCGAACTCTTGCTTTCCCAGCCCCTGGTTAGATGCCAGTGGTACTGGCACCAACCCTCAGTGAAAGTTTTAAAATGGTAACAGGTTGTCAAATGTTTATCCACGGTTTTTTATGAAGGACTAAAAAGTTATGGACGACTCTACATAGACCATTAGGGAAATAATAATAGTAATAAATAGACTTTATTCTCATCCAGACTTATGTGGCAGCGAGCGTTTCCTCTCCAAACTTGGTTAATGGAGGTGGGAAGAAGCAAATAATTCAATGCTAGACACACAACAGCTTGAAGCGTTAGATGGAATATCTGTATTATGTGTTGAATAGAATATAATGGATATGTGGAGCTATATCTCTATAGATATGTAGATCTCGCTCTGTATTTATGGAGAAAGAGATTCGGGAATGAAACACAGCTTTAACAAATGCCCTGTCAATGCTGCTTCATGTCTTCTAGGGTAAGTAGAAAGAGACCAGACTCCAGGATCTGGCTGTGTGGGTCAGTTTGTCCTTTTTGCACGGACACCCACTCTTGCAAGCGAGGAGAGGAAACTATAAAACCTGCCTGAAGAGGCTTGTTGGAAAGGATTTTATGTTTCATTTTGTTTTGGTTTGGAGGTTTTCTCTGGTGGGGCTCAGGAGTAACCCTGGTGCTATTCAGGGGACTATGTGTAGTGTCAGGGATTGAACCAGGTTTGGCGGCATGCAAGACTAGTGACTTAACCCCTGTGCTAGCCCTCTAGTTCTTGTAGGGGGTTAAAAAACACACACACAAAGAATTTGGCATAATTCCTCACACACATGTCTGAAACCAAGGCAAAAGTAAAAAGTCCTGTCTTGCCTTCGTGCACTGTGACTTTGGGGTGGTCATGTTTCCTTTCCCAGCCTCAGTTTCTCTGGTGACTAAGAGAGATCGTCTGTTCCCCCGTTTTATGCCACTGCATGAGGGCTCAGTGAGATGGGCTGTAGTCAGGTGCCTGGAACGAGGCAGCTGCATAACCCATGTTCATCAGACACCCTTGCTTTGCTGGGAGGATACGGTTTGAAAAAATGAGGCAAAATAAGCTCCATCTTGGAGTAGCCCAATATCGTGTTTCACAGATTGGCATGACCATTTCTCCGAAAGGTCTTAGAAACACGATGACCGCGATAGTCTTGATGTCTACGCCATGAGCAACAGGAAGCAGCTCTAATTCATTCCTGTGTCTCTGCAAGGTGGGGCCACCCTGAACATGGGAATGTCTGTCTTCTGTCCGCCTTGGTGTCCCTTGCACCTTCTGCCCACACCCAAGCCTGTAGGTGCCTTGTAGTTGCTCAATTAATATTTTTAAGCAAATACAGCTCCAGCAGTGAGAAGCAACAAACACGTTTCTGAAGGCGTGTTCTGTGCTCCTTGGCGCCCAGGGTGGGTTGTTCTTCATCAGGATCCCAGCAGGAACCAGATGGCTCTCTCCAGTGGAGTAATTGGAGGAGAAAGTCAGAAGAAGAGGAGTGACAGCCGCGTAGGCTGTGTGCATGAGAACCACAGGAACAAGGCCATGCCTTGGAGAGAGAGAGAGAGAGAGAGAGAGAGAGAGAGAGAGAGAGAGAGAGAGAGAGAGAGAGAGAGAGAGAGAGAGAGAGAGAGAGAGAGAGAGTGTATGTGGTTGCATTCCTGGCCTCCACCCAGTGGGTTTGAACAGGGAGAAGAGCTTAGGAAAAGACGGGGAGGGGTTCTGAAAGAAGAGAGCAGTCGGCATGACAATGAGCCTCCTGACGGGGCTGGAGTCAATCCTTCCGACAGCTCCAGGTGGCGAGGTTAGCCCAGGCTCCCCAAATCCCAGAGAAGAGCTGGGGGGTGCTGGCCACAGGGTGGTCACTTCTGGGGCTCCCCCAATGCCCCGCTGCCCTGCGGGCTCTTCTCCTGCATCCCAAACATCCCTCTGGGATCCCCATGCTCAGATCATTCTTTTGCTTCCCCCGCTCTGTGAGGAAGGGACTGGCCACTGCAGGGCGTCCTGGTCGTCGTGTCAGAAACCAGGAGGTACGGTTTGGGTGCCAGCTTGTGGGTTGCAGCTGGTGACACTCTCCCGCTTTAGAGCTTCTCCTGCCCCTTGTTGCTTGGTCTGGGGACCGCAGGGTCTAGGAGCTGATACGGAGGCAACGGTGGCTCCTGTATCCTGCTCCCATGAGTGCTTCCGTTCAGACCTTGAAACAGATGTATGTACGCCCTTAGATATTTATTGATCTCCTAGTGGTTTCGCTTGGTCGGTTTCAGTAGCTCTTATGAAATAGGATACACTGGGCAGCTCAGGAATTTCTCTTTGTTTCCATTTATGGGGGAGGGTGCACCTGGCTGTGCTCAGGGCTCGCACCTGGCTCTGTGTTCAGGGATGACTCCTGGCAGTGCTCGGGGTCCTTAATGCTGTGCCAAGGATCGAAATGGGTTCAGTTGCATGCCAGGCAAGCCCCTTACCTCCTGTGCTCTCTGTCTGGTACCCAGGAGAATTTCATCCTTACTGTCCTGAAGGCTGGGTCGCCAGATCAGGTTCCGGGGCACCCTTTTCCCAGTGGCAGAGGGCTGAGCTCTCCTTTTGCCCTCACATGGCTGAGGTAAAGACCCCCACTCGTTGGCTTTGCACTAAAGTCTCTAGACCTATTCTTTTTGTTTGTTTGTTTTGGGATCACACCCGGCGATGCACAGGGGTTACTCTTGGCGCATGCACTCAGGAATTACCCCTGGCAGTGCTTGGCGAACATAGGGATGCTGGGAATTGAACCTGGGTCGGCCACCTGCAAGGCAAACGCCCTGCCCGCTGTGCTATTGCTCCAGCCTCTCTAGACCTATTCTTAAGGATTACACCCTTACAATTTATTCACACCCCTAAAACCCCTACCTATAACACAACATCTTCAATTACATGCATTTGAGGTGAGGCACACAGTCAACTTCTAATAAACAGTGACCAAAACAGAAGACAGAGTCAGCTCAGAGTAGTGACACTCTTGGGAGGAACTGGGAGCAGGGGGAAGGAGAGCCTTGATCACTTTTGTTTGCTTGGGGGCCACATCCAGCTCTGCTCAGGCCTTCCTCTTGGCCATGTACTCAGTAATCACTCCCGGGGCTTACGGGACCATATGGGGTCCCAAGGATCAAATCTGGATTGGCAGTGTGCAAGGCAATTGCTCTAGCCCCCGAAGCTTGATCTTCAATCCCCCCCCCTCTGAACCTCCTGCTGATGCATAATGAAACATATCTCGCCAGAAGGTGGAAGGAAGGCCCAAGAGCACAGAGCAACGTGGGGAAAAAATAGAAGGAGATATTACAAGGGATAAAGCGTTTGCCTTGCATGCACGTGGCTGACCCAGTTTGATCCCGAGCATACTGTCCTCTGAACACCTCCAGGAGTGACCCCTGGGCACCGAGCCAGGAATAATCCCTGAGCAACTGCTGGAAGTGACAAACTATCTCCCAGGAGACATGTACCTCGAAACCACTTTTTAAAGTAAATTTATTTTAGGTAAGTTTGATGTATTTATTCAATCATGAATTCTACAAATGTTTATTTAATAACTTTGCTGAGCCTGATACTTAAAGCTGGGACACATACAAAGACTAATTTTAATGTGGCAGGTAATTTATTAGGTATCGCTGTTTATTTTGTTCTCTCGACGTCTTTCCCTTGCCATGAAGAGAAGGGAACTGAGACTTTGAATCTGCCTGGTTGAATTTCAACAAGTCTGCTTAAATGCCTCATTTAGCATTTTACAGCAGCTTGTGTGTAGTAGGGCCAAAGGCAAAAACTTCCAAGCTTAAAATTTGGAAAGTCTAAAGTTGTTTGAAGGATATTGTGCTGCAGTGAGGAGAGAACACGTTTGGGAGGTGGAGGTGGGAACAGAGAGGAGAGAGCAACTGGGGACTGGCAAGGGGTTTGCTTTTGCATTTTTGCTGGTAAATGGGGTCTGATCCTTCCCTCCCAATGGTCCCCAGGAAATAGCTGATCCTCAGAGGGGAGATCTAATGCTCTACAGGCACTGTTCTTATGTTGCATTGAAAAATTTATAATTTTAATTAAATTTTTAAAATGATAACACTATGATTTACAAAGTTGTTCACAGTACAGTTGTTTCAGGCATTCACTGTTTCAATCCCAATTCCACCACCAGTGTGACTTTCTTCCCACCACTATCCACAGCCTCCCACTCACCGCCCAAGCCTGCCCGCTTAACCAGCACCAGTTCACCTCATACTGCTTTTTACAACAGACAGGCAAAGTGGGATTATCAACAGGCAGATCAAATACAGTCAATTTGTGATAATGGTTATATCTCACAGTGCTTATCTCTTACTAAAGTCACTGAAGGTTACCGAGCCAGGGGTGTTAGTTAAATCTTTTGGGTTATTATTTTTACTCATTGAGCTTGGTGGACATCTAGGTAGCCTTCCCGTCAAATTTGCTGTGTGCCTACTGGGCTGTCAGAATTATGGAATTTGGAGGTTTCCAGGAGTTGGAATGAGCTGGTGGCTTGATGAGGTTCGGTGGTGGGCATAAGCCATTTCTACCCCTCACGGTATTGGGTGTGGGTGACATCTGCCGGGCCTTCTGGCATAAAGGGAGAAGATGCTTGGCCCCATTCTGAGAAGGCCCCAGGGTTCTCAGCCTGGAGACTGGTCCTATTTTGTCTTTTTTTTTTTTTTTAGCCACACTGGGGCTGGAGCGATAGCACAGAGGGTAGGGCGTTTGCCTTGCATGTGGCCGGCCTGGGTTCGATTCCTCCATCCCTCACGGCTGGCATATTCCATATGCCAAAAATAGTAACAAAAAGTCCTACAATGGAGATGTTACTGGTGCCCGCTTGAGCAAATCAATGAACAATGGGACAGTGCTACAGACAGTGCTACAGCCACACTACGCCCAGCAGGTCTCAGGGCTTAGTCCCGACTGTGACTCTGTAGTCAAGGATTACTCCTGGCAGTCCTTAGGGGACTGACCATAGGCGATACTGGGGATACAACCAGATCAGGCATCCTGCTATCTTATTTCTCTGGCCCCAACATGCTATTTCGTTTACTGTGAAAGGAAGCCCATCATGGTTTCAAGAATCCTGGCAGAAGGACAAGACCCTGGAGTCTGAGACAAAGGACTTCACGGAGCAAGCTGTACAAGTTTTGTGTTTACAGGGTCCTCTTGCTCCTCAGACACAAAGGGTCAAAATGGAATGGCCCAAGCAGAAACTGGATATGGTGGAAGAGGAAATCCTCGATGAAACTCAGTCTTTTGGGAGGGAACAGCTGCAAACCTGCCACAATTTTCCCAGGAAGGGAGACAGTAATGTTAGTATACAAGCCTGTAACCATCCCACCCCCGAGGGTGCTACAGTGCCTGTTTCCTATAGTGGCTTATTGTAGGAACCTTCTTGATGAGACAGTCTGGAAGAGAAGCTGTTAGGGCTTCTCATCAGAGGACAAATAGAAAATTGAACCACCCTGGAGGACCCTCTTCTGCAGAGAGCAGCTGTGAGGAACTGGGTTAAGAGAACCCGAAGTATGAATCTGATTCTTCTGAGGTGACAGTGTTCAGCACCAGGGTAGAGAAAGGAATGTTGGTCTCATGAACTTTAAACTCAAGAAGGGAAGAGGAATTTTCAGTTTGTTGTTGTCCCACACCCAGCAGTGCGCAGGACTTACTCCTGACTCCGCGCTCAGGAATCACTCCTGGCCGTGTCCAGGGGACCATATGCGGTGCCTGGGATGGAACTTTTGGTCAGCGGCATGCAAAACTCTGTATTGGTTTAACAACAAGCATGCCCAGGTGCCTGTTGGATGTGGTTAGCAAACTAACAGGTTGGAGTGCTTAGTCATGGACCAGAGCTGTTGCTTGGATTTTAGTGCTTTACTTCCATTCTGCTGTCCTTTCTAGCCCAAGCCTCTACTTTCCTCAAATTTATTCTAATATCCACATGCCTTATGAGGTGGGACTGAATACTGTGCTCTGAGGATAAAATCTGATGCCAACACATGGTCTTTTTGTTGTTGTTGTTGTTGTTTTTGGGCCACACCTAACAATGGTCAAGAGTTATTCTTGGATCTGTATTCAGGAATTACTCTTGGTAGGGCTCAGGAGATCATATGGGATGCTGGGGGTTAAACCTGGGTTGACCACATGCAAGGCAAGCACTTATCCACTCTACTATTTCTCCAGTGAGGATTCTTGATCAAGAAGAGTAAAACACATTTTTATCAAACTCCTAGATCTAGCTGCAATCTTACTGTGCCTCTGGTTTCTGGAGTGCTTGGGTCTTTGGCAACAGCGTCCTGGCATTTGTATATCACAGGCCATTTAAATTTGTGTAGACATCCTGTTATGAGTAAGAACATGATTCTTCGAATCAGAAGAATATGACTTCAGATTTCAACCCTACCATTACTGGCTGTTGGAAGGATTCCAGACATTCTAACTTCTCTGGCACTATGTCTTTGACAGGAAGGGAAAGAATTCTTCCTCCCCCAGGGTGCTTGGGGGGGTTAAATGAAGTAAGCTGTCTAAGGTGTAGAATGATCACAGTGCATAGTTAGGATTCAATAATTTTGAATGTTTTATTATTTTATTTTATTATTATTCAAAACAATATCTGAATTATAAATCTACATCTTGTTGATGGACAAACAGCTATTTTGAGAGGACACTAGGTCTGTAGAAGTATAAAAGGAAGTCTTCTAGGAGTTCATAATTGAGTTGAGATTGTTTGACCTTCTCTTTCTTTTTTGTTTTTGGGTCATGCCCATTGATGCTCAGGGGTTACTCCTGGCTCTGCATCCAGGAATTACTCATGGTGTGCTCAGGGAACCGTATAGAATGCCCAGGACCGAATCCAGGGTCGCCTTGTGCAAGGCAAATGCTCTACTTGCTGTATTATCTCTCTGGTCCCCAAGACTATTGACCTTCTTGAAGAGAAACACATGAAAACAAGACAGGGTTGTGATCCCAAACTATTCCAATGATGTAAGTGTGAGTCCCTTAGAATAATATCTCCCCACTTGAATACGAGAGGACTCACTTGAAGAGAGCATCTGTGCAGATTCCCCAGCTCTGACCCAGTAATTCTAGTCCTGAAGTCCAAAATTGATTCAACAGAAATAAAGCAATTACAACCAGTCAATGTCTGAACTGCACATTAGCAGCCAGTTTGAGAAATCTCTCTCGGAAGCAGCTTCTGGAAAGAAACAGGCATTGCCTTGCCTCTTACAGCCTGGGTAAACGCTGGATGGGTTAAAGGGATCTGAGAAGGTATTTTGTAAAAGGGGACAGGTTAGGCACGGAGCCCAGGAGACAAGAATGGATCATATTTGCAGAACTAACCATGTTAATATACATAGTAATTCAAGTTTATTGGTTTTGCTGGACTTTAATAAGGTAAGTATTTTCTCATTTTCATGACCTTTTTTCTTGCAAAGAAACTTAATTAACAAACCTTTTCATTTCTTGAAGGTCCCCTCTCCACCAGACTCGCCTCTCTTTTGCTGAGCCCCACACTATGCGCCGCTTGTATATTGATATTCTCTTTAAATTATGCAGAAGGTGAAGCTTTAAAAGTCAGGCAGGGATGACTGTTCTTTTGATCAATGGGGAGGGCACGGATAAAGTTCCAGGAACTCAGTGCCTCCCCGGGATGTGCAATTGGAACAGATTCCCTAGGGAACCGGAAGTTAAGCGTCACGCTGGATCAGGACTCAAAAACAGACACCCCCACTTTCTTTGCCGAATTCTTTCTCCCCCTTTTGTGTCATTTCCAGCAGAGGGGGGTCTGCTAATGCAATATTAAAAGTTAGCGAACCCAAATTAGAGAGAGAAAGAGGGAAACTGTCTGCTACAGAGGCAGGGGGAGGGTTGGGATGGGGGGAGGGATACTGGGGACATTGGTGGTGGAAAGTGTGCACTGGTGGAGGGATGGGTGTTCGAGCATGATATGACTGAATCTCAAACATGAAAGCTTTGTAACGATATCTCGTGGTGATTCAATTTAAAAAATAGATTTAAAAAAAGCTAGCAAGCACCATTTCAAAAATGGAATTATAGAACATGAAATTTCCCACTTTTCCTTAAGAAATGGAAAGATCATTCTTTCAGTTAGGGTGACTTTGTCTGCAAGGAATGAAATGAAACTGACTTAGCTTAGGCCGTCTGAAAAATTCTCTCCTGGAGCACAAACTCTAGCTGTAGAGCTGGATCCAGAGGTGGCTTCAGGAACCTTCCCAGATGCCCTGGATCCTGCACCATGAGGGGGTGACAGCAGTTTGGACATCGTTAGCTAGAAACAGCTCTGTCCACAGGAGAAAAGATGGCCTCTTGGCGTCTCTCCCTTCGGAAGTTGGGGCATTGATGTAGAATCTCTTCATGGCTCACAAGCTAGAGCTGGTGGCAGGCCCAGCCTGACACTAATCGCTGATAAGAGAAATGAAGTCTTACTCCTTGTTTGGATCCTCCTGGTTCTAACACTGGCAAATAGAACAGGGTCAGGATCCACTTCACCAAGTCCTGGTGAGAAGGGCACACAGAGATGAGGAAGGAAGGAAGGAAGGAAGGAAGGAAGGAAGGAAGGAAGGAAGGAAGGAAGGAAGGAAGGAAGGAAGGAAGGAAGGAAGGAAGGGAAGAATGGATGTATGATGCCACTTCATTTCGTTACCATCACAGATTCCATGTTCTGTTGGAGCAATGGTGTCTGGAGCTGCTGGGTGTGCATTGCCTCTTCTATTAAAAATTTTTTTTTTACACTGGGTCTGGAGAGATAGTACGGTGGCTAAGATGCTTTACTTGCAGATGGTTGACCTGGGTTGGATCCCTGGCATCACATAGGGTCCCCCAAACCCTGTCAGGAGTCATTCCTGAGCTCACAGCTAGAAATGAGTCCTGAGCACCATCAAGGAGTGGCCAAAAACAACATTTTTTTTATAGTCAACGCCAACATCCAACAGACTTCTTCGTCAAAACCCTGAACAAACGGTTTGAGGCTCTTCATGTTTCTGGAGCGAGCAGATACCATTGGGCTACACTAGCATGCAACAGGGACAAACGGAGATGTTGCTGGCACCCGCTCGAGCAAATTGAAGATCAACGGGATGACAAGTAATACAAGTGATACCAACATCCAATGCTATTGAAGCAGTCCTGAGGCCACTCCTGATAACGCTGAGCCCAGCACTGTGGGCGTGGGATTTTGGTGCTGGGGTCAATAAGTTTGTGATTTTTGGTGCTCCTGGTGGTGCTCAGGAGTCATACCATGCTAGGGATCAAACTTGAAGCCTTGTGACACATGCCCCCCTTTTTTCTTTTAATATTTTTTAATGAATCACTGTGAGGTACAGTTACAGACTTACAAACTTTCGTGATCATGTTTCAGTCATACACTGATCAAGTACCCATCCCTCCACCAGTGCCCATTCCCCACGACCAATGCTCCCAGTATCCCTCCCTCCACCCCATCTCCCTGACCCCTGCCTCTGTGGCAGTCACAGTTCCTTTTACTCTCTCTCGCTCCTTCTAGGTATGGTCTGCAATACAGGCAGAAAGTGGCCATCATGTTTGGTCCATAGTCTACTTTCAGCACGCATCTCCCATCCCGAGTGAGCCCTCCAAGCATCATTCACTTAGTGGTCCCTTCTCCATCCTAGCTGCCTTTTCCCCAGCAGATACATGCCCTTTTGAGGTACATCCCTACCCTCTACATTGTCTCGTTATCTCTTCTAGAAGGATTCACAGGGTCTTCAAATTGTCACCGTAATCACCACATTATATGTTACACTTGCCTAAACACCACCCACCTCCCTTTTACAGCCACTGGGCTTTGGGATCCCACATCTACCCATGATAGGATCACCAGGCGTTTGTTAAGGGTGTTTCCTATTGGACACAACTTGCACACTTGGTTTTTTTGGGTCACACCTGGCGATGCACAGGGGTTACTCCTGGCTCATGCACTCAGGAATTACTCCTGGTGGTGCTCAGGGGACCCTATGGGATGCTGGGAATCGAACCCGGGTTGGCCGCGTGCAAGGCAAATGCCCTCCCCGCTGTGCTATTGCTCCAGCCCCATCCTGCACACTTGGATAATCAATCAATGCAATTGCTTCATTGTTCCTCTCTCTCGTTGCCCATTAGGTACTTCCTGGCAAAGATTGGCCAATTCTTTACTTTCTTGGGGACCCTCAAATTTGGCTCTTGGTGAAGTGTTGACTCCATGGCCTACCAGAAACTTCCCCACAACCCCTACTCCCCCACCATTCCCCAGCAGAAGTCCTTGGTCCCAGCCACATGACTGTGAGCATGTCTTTGAGAATTTGAGTCTTCAAAAAGCTGTCTCTGTAATGAAGTAGTCTTGTGAAGAAGGAAAGCATACATTGTCAATCTTGGCTAGTGACAGGGTACAATTAACCCAGGATCAAATTGCAGCAAGATGGATGGGGCCAGATGGTCCTGTTATCCCAACAAAGGGATTATACAGCAAGTGCCCTTCAGAAGGAAGGCACTTTTCTACATAGGACTCTAGAATGAAAAGAGACAAGGGTGAACTCTTCACAATTTCCAAACAGATATTATAGAGTAGGAAAACTAGTAAATGATGTTTTAAATCATCATTCTGTTTCTTAATTGGTGACTGGTAAGGCTTACATACCCTGTCAGTCTTGATAGTTCTTAAAGATACAGCTACTAGAAAATTCTAGATGGAAAAAGTGCTTCATGGTGAAAGAATTTCATTCAGAAATAGAGAGTGGGGGCAAATTCCATAAAGAAAACTATGGATTTAGGAATAATAATTGTCAAGTTTTATGTGGATGCTTCTCTTACAGGCATCACAGCTAGCAATCTGGAGAATGTGTCTGCTCTATTTAGGTTATAGTTGAAAGAGAGAGTTAATTTCTAAAAAAGTAGCACTGGAGGACATATGATATAGGCAGTGGAGAACAGGGTGGCAGGAGTACTGTGTGTTGGGCAGAACTAACAAAAATTAGGCTGGATGGTTTTTAGATGGGAAGACACTGGACAACTGGCTCTCTGGTGAAATAAACTTGATTTATAGGGCTTGACCTTTTCTTTGGGCTAAATACCCAAAGGTATCTAAGGGACTGAGACACATGCCTCAGTATAAGCCTTTTAACTTTTCATGGAAGGAATTCCATGCATGGTTGGCCGACCATACAGGAAGATGCAGAAACTGTAGACTATTGATTTTGGGGTCTTGCTTTGGCCTTCATTCTCTCAAAACAAAGCCCATGACCCCACTAGCTCCATACCTGATGCACCATGAGCATCCAAGAGTGTGAGTTATTGTTAACACTGCAGGGATGATTTGGAGATGGGTCTCAAGGAGGGTCAGTGATGGCTGTCAGGCAGCATCTAGAGCTCAGACACGGTGGAGTGTTGGGGATGTGCAGGGCCAGGGGAGTTTTAGACATGTTGCTGAAGGTGTGGCTATGACAATCACTTTGTCCCTCTTTTGAAATTTTGTTCAGATTAGGTCTATCAGGTTGACACTTCCCCTTGGAAGTGAGAGTTTGCCAGATGCTAAACCATGTTTAAAACTTAAAGTTGTATCACATTCACTCATTTATTCATTTCCTCTTATCAGGAAATGAGTATTATTCAGTTATTTTTAAAAATTCTTTTTTTCTTTTTGGGTCACACCGGGCAATGCACAGGGGTTACTCTTGGCTCTGCACTCAGGAGTTACTCCTGGCAGTGCTCAGGGAACCATATGGGATGCTGGGAATCGAACCTGGGTCGGCTGAGTGCAAGGCAAACGCCCTACCCACTGTGCTATCACTCCAGTCCCTTATCCAGTTATTTTTAGGGATTCTTGTTCAGCCACCAAAGTAGACACCATCTGGCACCTCCACACACATTTTAAGTGCAATGGAATGGAATAAAGATCCCGTGTGATGTTTCCCTTATTGTTGATTCTGTCCCTTCCATTCCCCTCCCCTCCCCTCCCCTCCTTCCCTCTCCTCCTCCTTCCTTCCTTCCTTCCTTCCTTCCTTCCTTCCTTCCTTCCTTCCTTCCTTCCTTCCTTCCTTCCTTCCTTCCTTCCTTCCTTCCTTCCTTCCTTCCTTCCTTCCTTCCTCTCCTTATTCCCTCCTTAATTTTAAAGCAAGGACCCTTTAAAAGAAGAATATAGGAATGTTATTACTATTTGTATTGACAGACACCAAAACATTGGTGACGATATTGGGCAGACTTTATTTCTGGCTATTATCTGCATAGTAAGCCAAAGGCATCACCTCATAAGCTTTCTAACAGCCCAAACAAGTGGGGGTCGTGCTGACATCTATTCTACAGACGTGAGAAACTGAGGCACTCACTTGGCCTTTAGCGGACTCTGTAGAACTCTGGCAGTCTTTTACAACTCTCTTCCGGTGCCACCTCGCTCCTTGCCCCATCCCTTTTCTCTTCCTGCTGCTCCTCACATGTTCCAGATCACTGGGGCTTTCACGTGTCATTTACTGGGGCCTCCACACTTCCCATCCCTCACCTCTCCCGCACCTCTGCCTCCACCTCCCCGGGGTGACTCTGAGCATATTCTCCTTGGGAACTCCCTGACTGTTACTGAACCAGGAAGAGGCTCGAACTCCAACCAATCCCGGTCCCTGGCTTTGGCATTTGAGTTCTTGGTGGACCACGGAGGGCCTGCTGTTTCCTGAGCCCTTACTGGGTGACATTCTCACTGCTCCCTTTTCCAGAAGGAAATTCGAATCCACATTCGCATCCACATTTCTGTGTAAATGAGACACACTGGCATCCCAACTTCCCCCTAAGGGTCCCCTTTCTTTTCCCACAACCACGCCCAATCTCTGCGGTGTCAAACCAGCCCCCCAAGCTGGTGGGCAATCTCACCACCGCCTTTCTCCCAAGAACCCTCGCCTTCTTTGGGACCCCAACAGAGCTGCCTGCTGGAAAGTCTTTTCTTTGACAAACGTCCCCTTAGGGCTGGCTGCCCCTAGCCATGTGAAGGATGCAGTAATTCTCCTTCACTCCAAAGTGTGCTTGAAGCATTGCTCCGACTCCGGGTCCCACACGTAGTGACTGGTTAATACATGAGCACAGGGGTTAACTTCCCACACCAACCCCAGCCTCAGTTTTCATCATCTGCAAAATGGGCTACAAATAAGGTCTCTTCATGTAGCACTTTTATGGGTGAAAGAGGATCATAAGAATATAAGAGTCAGAACAAAGCCCAGTGAATGGCAAGTCTGGGTGAGAGTTGTGGGCTTTATCCCCCACTTGGGGGGCTTTACCATCACTAGCGCTGGTGTGGGGTGTATCAAAGGGAGCACCCAGACTTCGGGCCTCTCCCTGTGTGCTGTTGGTTCTCACTGGCCTGTTTCCTCGCTTGTCCCGTGAGAGGACAGAGACCAAGCACATAATCGCGACAGGGTTGAGTTAAGCAAAGAAAGTAAGTGCTTGGCCTGAGTCCAGCTTCTGAAAGGCTCTCACCCGTCTCATCATCACCACTGTCACTGTCATCCCCGTCAGCCTCACAGGTGACGTCACTGGCCGGAGAGATGGTACGGAGTTAGGACACATGCCTTGCACATGGCTGACGCTCGTGTGATTCCAAACACCGCCTTGTCCCCTAAGCATGGTGGGGTGCGACCCTGGAGACCCTCAGGCACCGCCAGGTGTGAGCCAGGTAAGTGCCCAGCACTGCAGGGTTAGATTAGAGCAGCACTGCATCCTCGGTGCTGCCTTGCACCCCAGACTTGGTTTGCCGAAAAATGCTGGGAGGGGCTCCTGAACTCCCCTGAGCACTGCTTTGGAGCCCCGAGCCCCAAACCGAAATAAAACAGGAAACCCTCAAACATCAGACTTCTCATAATATACCACCCAGGCAGGGAAATACAGATTTATTAACTAGTGCAGCTAATTTGAAAAGCATACCAAGAATGTGTGTGTGGGGGGTGGGGCGAGGGGTGAGTGTACTTAGTTTCAAGACATTGGTTTGCCAAAAGTTTTATGTAAATCTAATTCTTTTCTATAGATCATTTCTTAAGAGTTGATGCCCATGAGAAAATAGTTTTTCAGTTAATGATATCTAAATATATTAAATGTAGACCACATAACCTGTCCAAGTGATATAGGATTTTGATCAACCTTATTTGTGCTGGAAATGAATGGACTCAGTTTAAATACTTTGTCTAAAAGTTATTTGGCTTGGAAACTACCAATCTAATTCCCTTACAAGTAAGAAAATTATAAAGAGAGAGATCTAATCAGTGAGTAGAATATAGCCTTAGAAAATGTGTATCAGCATACCTTAACGAAAGTCGAATAAATCTTGAAACTTTAATATCCCCCTTTCTTGGACCTAAATAGGCCCCTTTGGAAAACTATTTTATTGTTTCTCATTAAATTAGAATTGTGCTGAGATGCCACTATCTACTGTTTCCTATTATTATTAATGTAAAAAAAATCCCTGCATATTCAGCGTTTCCCAGTTAAAGCCAACAGAAAATCCTCCCAGCACTTATGCCTAACTCAGGTTCATTTTTAAACAAAATTCTCTCCTTCCTTCCTTCCTTCCTTCCTTCCTTCCTTCCTTCCTTCCTTCCTTCCTTCCTTCCTTCCTTCCTTCCTTCCTTCCTTCCTTCCTTCCTTCCTTCCTTCCTTCCTTTCCTCCCTCACTCTCTCGCTTTCTTGCATTTTTACATTTGCATTTAAAGATAGCAATCCTTTCTGGTGACAATTAAGAGAATTTAATGTATGGGTTTTCTCGGGCTCTGTTAAATGAACAATTCTTGCAGAAGCGTTCTGAAAGAGTTACTGCCCAGGAACAAAGGGCCTCGTTAACCCGAGGAGGAGGCAGAGTAGTTCCTGAGTGCCAGAGTGGAGGAAGTATCATTTTTCAGAACATGGGTAGTCTTCGAGGATTCAAGAGAGGATTCTGTCACCCTTTGATCTGTCCATGAGATGGAATGTCGCAAGACGTCAGTAGCTATGACACAGTACTGTAGGCTGGGGTTTTATAAACAATGGAAAGGGATTTCTCACACTTCTTGAGGCTATAGCTCAAGGTCCAGGTGGGGGTGAGGGTGGGGGGAAAGAGAGAGAGAGACAGAGAGAGACAGAGAGACAGAGAGACAAAGAGAGAGAGACAGATAGACAGAGACAGAGACAGAGAGACAGAGAGACAGAGAAAGAGACAGAGAGACAGAGACAGAGAGACAGACAGAGACAGAGACAGAGAGACACTAAGAAATAGATCATATTCCAATTTGTGGCATCCATTTTCTCATTGTACCCTCAATTGGCAGAGATCCTGAGGCACTGGGAAGTTTTCTAACCCTTAGGCCCTCCCCTGGGGACATGAATCCTATTGTTCAGGGCTGTGTGCCCACGTGCCCACGACCCAACTACCCTCCCCACCAAGACCTTGTCTCTGGCCATCTTTTCAGCATGCACTTCCTTGGCAGCTGAAAAATATGTTGAACAGTGAGTGCATGAAGTTAGCATTTTCTAAGAGAAGCCCAGCTTACTGGCAGATTGCCAGGTCAGGGTCACAGGATCAGGGAAGTTGAGGCCAGGATAGGAAGAAAAAGGACCATGGTAAGCGCTAGGACCCAGACAGGGACGCGTGGAAAGGTGTGGAGAGGAAAGCAACCAGAAAGGAGAAGGGGGACAGGATTACCCAGGAATATTTTGTACTGTACAATTCTGTAAATAAAAGCAGTATTGAATGCTGCTAAGCTCCATGAGCCTGAGAATAGGCGCTTTGGAGGAAAAAATTCTCAAGGTTCTGCTTAGAAAAAGTTTTACCAAACTCCAAAGCATGTGGGTGGATTTGGAGCTTTCTTCAGTTACTGAGCTGATTTAAAGCAATGTTGGGAGTTAGATTGCTGGTCAGAGAAGGTGATCGAATTTTTGTAGATTGGGTGGTTCCCATATGAACAATGGTCATCAGATTGGGTTCAAATTCCAGCTTTGCTGCCTACAAGCCATCACTGTATCACAGTTGTCCCGTTGTTCATCCATTTTCTCAAGTAGGCGCCAGTCATGTCTCCATTCGTCCTTGTGGCTTTCAGGGTAAGGGAAATGAGGCCCATTATTGTTACTGATTTGGGCATATCGAATGTGCCACCGGTACCTTGCCAGGTTCTGCTGTGCAAGATTCTGCATCGCTCTCTTCCAGGAGCTTTGTTTTATGGTCTCTGGATCTTGGCTGTTGATGAGATTACATGGTGTCGGGGACAGTTTGTGGGTGTGGCTGCCAGCTACTGGAAAACAGGGGATCTGGGTGGAGGAGGACCAGCCCTGATTCGAGTAGGCTTGGAGATCTCAGTTATGGGTCCCGCATACCTGGGTTCCTCTGTCAGTTTCTTCATGGGGGAGGCTTGTCAGAGCGTGTGGAAAGTGGCCTTGAGCATGGCTGCAGCTGGGTTCTGAAGGTTTTCGGATGCTGGGGGCTCTGCTTGGGGCGGGGAGGGAAACTCAACCTACCCTCCTCCAAGGGGGATTTGGTGAAGATAGCCTGGCGAGGGGGCAGGAGGTTCTGACTACTTAACCTCTCTGTACTTTGTTTCTCATCTGCTAAATGGGATTGAACAGTGTCTTTTATTCCAAGCTGTTAGTAGCATTAAATTAAAATAGACTTGAAAGATAATTCACTGAGCTGAGCACTTGCTTTGTGTGCTGGTGTCCTTGCTTCCATCCTTAGTAGAGCCAGGAGCATCCCTTGTATACAGAGCTGGGAGTAGCCCCCAAACACTGCTGGGTGTGGTCCCCAAACCGGGCAACGAAACAAAAACTTATGTCATATGCTCCTTCAGTAAGCACTGAGTATATGGAAAACATATTTATGGAAGTAATCCTGCATTTTATTAAAGATTATGCAAATGAGTGCATCTTACTTGAAAGGCTAAAGGTTGACTGCATTTTTACAAGCAAAATATAATTGAAAATACAATCTTGTAGTTTTACTGGCTTTTTTTTTTGCTTCCGTAGTGTGCTGCTGAATAAAACATAACAATATATAATATGTGATATATGCAATAACATACAAGTACTTGTATTTTTCTTCCTAGCATCTCCTAGGATTGTATTTTATTGCATTGGATGTCAATATGGCAATGGATGATTTAGGACAGATGGAATCATTTCTATTCTCTGGGTCTTACATCCTTCACTAATAACCGTGTAAGTTGCCACTTTGGCGGAAGTGTGTTCTTGAGTTGTAGTTCAGAGCTATAAATGTCTCCCTCTTTTGAGGAGTCCAGTAGGCTCAGTTTTGAGACCAGGGGAAGAGTGCCTCATCATTTTCTGAATCCTGTGAGCACTATGGATTATACTTTATTTAATATATACAGCATGTAAATAAGTTTCAGAGGCATAAAAGCTTCACAACTAAACGAAAAGGAAAATTTAATAACCAACCGATTTTTAGATTGTGCACTAAATAATGTGCTTTTCATCCTAAGAAAGGGGAGGAGGAAGGCAGAGTTTAATAGACATATATAACAAATTAAAATCCAGTATCTAGGGGGTATAAATCACGTTCCGGGAACCAAACAATGTGGTCTGCATCAGATCTCTTCCAGCTGCTCTGCCTGGGAGCCCGAGCATAACTCAGCCCACTGGGAAACAGGAAACCGCTCTCAACCCGGGGCAGAAAACCAGGGTCTGTGGTTCTTGGCCCAGATCGACCCTGTTACCCTGTGCTAGGGAAACATGGCGGTCAACATGCGGCCAACTGATGTGCTTGCAGCTGCCCTTCTAGGACTGAGGGAATGAGGCAAGGAACCAAATAGGAAATAACAAACCCAACTCTGATGTGGGGCCTCATGCATAGAGATGATTGTGAGATGATTTTGATCCCTGTGGGGCATACGACAATGTCTGGGCTCCCCAGCTGGACTGTGCTATTGACTTGGAGAGGGCAGAGGGGAGGGTGTTGTTAATTATTCTGGGATACCTAGAACAAAACTCACCCCCAAGTGCAAAACTCACTCCCACCCCGATGCTGAGTGGAAGGGTAGAAGAGTCCCAATCGCCAGTACTGGGAAGTTGGAGAATTTATCACGTGTTTTAGTCCTTCAGGGTCTTTGGGATTCCCAGTAGGCATTTTTATTAGTCCAATATTCCCCCAGCAAGCAATGGTCCTGTTTTAGCATTCTCTTCATCAGGAAATGGTGCCACCCATGGAAAATGCATCAGGATGTTCTGCGTTCTAGATTCTATTTACTCATTTGGTGGTGTTAAACCGGGCCAAGGTCTCCCCAGAGGAATCACACGAAGACAAGTTTTGATGCAATAAGCAAAGGGTCTTTATTGGCCAGCTCGGGTAGCTCGAGCTAAGGCCCTCATCTAGATCACTGACACAGTGGCAGCCTTCTCGGGATGAGCAGCCCCGAGTATTAAAAGTGAGGGGCTTTTATACCATTACATTATGTAACAGGGAGTTTCTGCAGGCCACCCCTTTGGCGGCAGTCTGAGGGCTTTCCACTACTTGTACTTAGCTGATTTGGTATATGTTGGAGTTACATAAGGGTTGCATAAGAGTTACATAAGGGTTATATAGGGGGGCTTCCCTATCTGCATCTGATTGTTAACCCTTAATTGACCTCATCCTGGCTATCTCACTTCAGGGAAACCATGACTCAATTCCAGGTAGCGTGCTCAATTCCAGGAATTCTGGAACCGAAACCTAGGCCTAGCTTCGTCTGGCTTCTTTCTGAGCCCGTCAAGGTGCTGCCTTTGCCTCTCGGTCTCTCAGTGAGAGGCGCTGAACAGTCACAGGCCTGTGAGTCAATGGCTTTGTTCTGATGCACGGAAAGGTATCTGTGTGCGGAGACCAGGACCCCTCCTCCCACGGGGAGTGAACTCAACACCCTACGCATGCAGCACGTGAAACAGCCTTAGGCAGAAACGACGATGGCCTTTCCTCCCTGGAAGCGACTCCTCTGTCCGTCTGAGGGGCAGCGGGGAACCAGGGAAGGTGGCAGGACCTCGGTCTGCTCTGCCCCCGGCTTGTGGCTGAGGAGGAGACGGCAGTCTGTCGGCTGTCAATCCGCCTCTGGTTAATAGCATCAGATTTGTCTTTAAAAATTCATGCTGTGGGCTTTGAGGTAGTAACTGTAGCTCCAGAGAAGTTTGTTAAAGATTGCATCAGATAGATTCTTTTGTAATGGACAGTCTCTGCATGTGGATATTTCGACTTTAGACTGGTCTGTTTGGGAAAGAAATGGAAGCCAGGGCGCTAGAGGGTTTTTAACATATTTCACAATCTCTGCCTTTGTCCAAATGTCTTGAACAATTTTATGGGAGGAAAATTTTTTCCTTATTATGCTGGGCTGAATAATTTGTTAAATTATGTTTTAAATCAGCATTTCCTCAAATTGAAGAGCAACGAATGCTAAAGTGTATCATGGATTATTATACACGCAATTTGCATAAAAGTGGGGCAAAGTCAGTACTTCAGTTGTCCCAGGGTTCCGCCTAGAAAGATTGCAACAAAACCGATGACTAAGATGGATATTGTTGGTGGCCAGACCTTCTGTTATCTAATTATAAAAAAGCAGAGTCTAGCCAGTTGATCGAGGATGGAGTGGGCTCGTAATGAAATCATAACCATTTGGAATAAAATGGAAGTTTCATGTCAAAGTGCGGACACAGCATTTCCACAAAACCTCTCTTGCATTTTGAGGGGAAAGCTCTAAATTCCAGGACTTATTTGTTTTCCCAGCTCTGCTCTGATACAGGGCAGGTGGTGACTATGGGGACAGGGGGACTCAGGACTGCATTCACCAGCCATGTGCACACCTTCAACACAGGCTTCTTTCCAGGAAACTGTGGATTATTTGTCTTATTTATTGAATTTTGGCTTGTGAGTGTGTGTGTGTGTGTGTGTGTGTGTGTGAAGAAAGAAACCAATGACTAGAGACGTTGTAAAACAATTGAAGCAGTTATTAAAGATTCTCAGGTAAAAGAATTGGTGTATTTTTGTTGTTGTGTTCATGTACATAAAATAATGCAAGTGACTCACTCTAAAGAGCAAATGGATGGATTTAAATTTCTTGAGGAAAGGAGGAATGGAAGCACTGCAATTCATTTTTACTTGGTAGTGTACCAGTGTGATTAGCTCTTAACCAAAACCTATATTCAGTTTATGATTCCCTCCTCCCTGCCTCATTCCTTTCTTCCATCCTCCCTTTCAGCATAAGTGTACTGAGCAGAAAAAAAAGTATGAAATACACAAATGCACAAAGCAGATCATTTCAGACATTCTAAATGCTGGGAGGGAAATGAAATGGAACAGCCTGATGGGATAGAACAACCTCTGTCTGGTAGAAGCAGAAGAGACTATTTTGACCAGTTATTTTAGTTTGAACAAGAAAGTCATGTGGACCATGAAAAGCGGACTCCTGATTCTGGGGACTCTGCCCATTCTCTCCACCCAAGATGCCATTTGTGGGGAAAGAGTCTTGTATCTGGTGAGGGGTGCTGCCTCCTCAGGCAGGCGAGAAGGTGCCCGGGCTCTGTGGGAAGTCTCACGGGGCCATTAGTTATAACACGATCCGGGCCATTAGGTAGTTATAACATGGCTCAGGCTATCAGATAGTTATAACATGGTTCGCAGGCTGTACAATACAGGCAGGTGGGCCACGGCAATCCATAAGGGGCATCTGTGCCCCTCTCGTCATACACCAGGGCCAGAGCGCACTCTGGCCTTACACTACCTGCTTTCCAGATTTGTCCCTTCCGCTTGGGCAAATGTCCCAAGGAGGCCCCCTTCAGGAGCTAACACTTACATTCAGGTTAAAGTTGAAGGCATATATAGTAGCAGGGGACTAAACAACCACTGTTCTTACTTAAACTAGATAGAGGAAATGAATATCATTTATGTGGGAGAGTATCTTCCCGGGGGATAATATTTCACCTGAAACCTGAAGGATGAGTAAAAAGCCAAGCGTGTAAAGACACAAATAGTCCACAGATGTGCAAAGATACAGATGTTCTATGGATATGTACATATATAGATAATCCATAGATAAAGATAGTTCAGAGGTATGCAAAGATATCTGTCTAATATATATACACATATATATAGTACAGATATGCAAAGATGTCGCTATTCTACAGGTAGGAGAAGACATATTTCTATTCTATAGGTAGCTAAAGATACAGCTGTTCCACAGATAAGGAAGGAAATAGCTAGGTATTGCAGTTATGCAGAGATGCAGATCTTCCGGTCGGAGGGAGCAAGTCATTTGCCCCTCTAGTGAGGATAGGAACTGACAATTACTAGCAGAGTCCAGATTCACCCGTCTGACCCCACACCCCAGGGCCGATGCCACTCTGGCCCAGGGCAGATTTTCTGCAGAGTTCTTGCAGGGGTCAGGGCTGTCTGTCAGGAGGAAGTATTGAGGGCTTTGATACCTCATTGAAGGGAAAACTTAGTCGTGTGAGAAGCCACTGTAATACAAAACCATCAACAACAGCAACACCTCAGAAAAGGTCACGTGTAGGATCTTGTGCCTAGTCACTGCCACGGTTGCTATGACAGTCCAATTCAGAGGCAAGTGAAGCTAAAATTCTACTAGCTTGGTTATGGTATGGGTTAATATTCTATATTGTCTTTCCAGTTCAAATAAAAAACTTCCCTCTCCCTCCCAATTCACCATTGTTAATGCTATTTGAATATCTCTTCCTGGAAGGAATTTTCAATATACAACAGAGGTAAATATGTAGTTAACATATCAAAGATAAAAAATAATATATACTCTTGTCTATGTAATTATATATATATGCCTCTCTGTGCTATTTTTACTATTTTTACTGTTTTAATATTTGATATGCCAAAAACAATAATAACTATCACAATGGAGATGTTACTGGTGCCCACTCGAGCAAATCAATGAACAATAGGATGACAGTGCTACTATTTATAAATAGTAGATGCATTCACTATTTGTATCTTCTATTTAGCTTATGGAATCCAACATCAGAAAGAGATCTCTCTACGCGTTTTTCCCAATTTACTCCTCCCCACTCCCTTCTGGTAATAACTATAGTTTCCACAGAGTCTAGGAATTAGTTTTGTTGCTTTTTTAAAAACATTTTTAATTTATAATTCACACATGAGCGACATCATCCAATAATTGTCTTTTCCTTTCTGATTTATTTCACTCAGCATCATCACCTCAAGTTTCATTCATTTTGTCCCGAATGGCATGATCCCATCTTTGTAAATTGTAGAGCTGTGTTCTGTTGAGAGTATCCACCAGTTTCCTTATCCAACCATCTGTCGATGGGCATATGAATATTTTTTTAAAAACATATTTTCCTTAGCAATTTCTTGTGGATCTATCTCATGCTTTTTAAGGCAAACATTTCAGTCTTTGGATATGCAATAATTTATTCACAAGCTATTGGAATTCTGACTGACCATTTATTAGATGCTGTTCCTTGAGCAATTCATTTCCTTGGGTCAAGAAAAGAGGAAGTAAAAGCTGAGGCAGAGGAAATAAATGTACAAAGGCAACAAGGTAAGAAATGTCTTCGTCTGCAGAGGAGAGAACTAAGGTGGTTGCTATGTTGGGATTTAGTGGGGAGGGGAGGGTCGGCAGATGGAAGGGAGGCAGCAGAGGAACACGCAGTCATAGGCACCTTGGAAAGAACCAAGAAGATTTGTTTAAAAATTAAAAAATATATGTTTCATTGAATCACCATGAGATACACAGATATAAAATTGTTCATAATTGAGTTTCAGGCATACAATGTTTCAACACCCATCCTTTCACCAGTGCACGTTCCCTGTCATCAAGGTCCCCAATTTCCTTCCTGTTCTCACTCCCTCCCCCACTCCAACCACAGCCTGCCTCTATGGCAGACATCGTTCTCTCTCTCTCTCTCTCTCTCTCTCTCTCTCTCTCTCTCTCACACACACACACACACACACACTCACACACACTCACTTACCTTTTAGGCACTGTAGTTACTGAAAAGGTATCATGCATAACACTGTACGTCCTTTTAGCACTCAGTTTTGTCCTGAGTGATAATTTCCAACTATTATTGTCATAGTGGTTCCTTCTCTGTCCTAGTTACACTCTCCCTTGCCCTTTGTGGCAAGTTTACTACCATGGACCTGATTTCTACTGCTTTGGGGTATTATTCTCATACTTAAAAAAAATACTGCAATTAAGAGTGATCAGTTCTTTTCCATCTGACTCATTTCATTCAGCATGATACTCTCCATGTCCATTCATGTATAAACGAACTCTATTACTTCCTTTTCCCCTAGCTGCATAGCTGCATAGTATTCCATTGTGTAGATACACCAGAATTTCTTTATCCTCTCGTCCGGCACTTGGGCTGTTTCCAGATTCTGGCTATTATGAATAATGCTGCAATGAACATGAATGCAGATGGCTTTTCTGCATTGTGTTTTGGGGTTTCTGTGTATTTTATCAGGAGTGGAATTACTGGGTCATTTGGAAGCTCAATTTCTAGTTTTTTTTGGGAGGAAAACCCATATTGTTTTCCAGAAAGGTTGGACTAACCAGTATTCCCACCAGCAGTGAACAAGAGTCCCTTTCTTTCCATATCCACACTAGCGTTGGTTAGCACCAAGAAGCTTTTAGCCAAAGAAGAAATATGGTGATATTTGACTATTTCATATTTACACAAAGAATGGTCTAAAAGGAAACAGGCAGAACTCCATGATTTTAAAATCTTGCCTGATTTTGGGTTAAAGCCTTTCTAGAACTAATACTTAAGTACCCGAAACTTCTTTTTAACCTTTACTCTCTGTAGAGTACCTAAATAATACACATATTTGCTTTGAGCACAAGTTTCAAAGACACATTTGAGTGTCTTTGAAACTTGTGCTCAGTCCTGGGTGAATTGTTGAAGGAAATTGCCCAGACTTATAGACACAGAGATATTCACACACCTCAGAGAAGCGAATTTTTTAAACAAGGAAATGAATGGACTCTTTGAAAGGAGTTTGAATATTGACCTTCTCTGATTACCTAATGTAACACAATGTCCACCTTTTCTTTGGTAGAAATTTCTTTTAATTTAGAAAAAAATTGACTTAAAATATTTATAAAAGGAGCCCACAGCATTTCTATTTTCTTCCTCCCCATCCCCTTTCTTTGGTTTTAGTATTTAAGGTTACATGTGAAAGTTGTCAGGGCTTACTCCTGGCTCTACCCACAGATTTCATTCATGATGGTGCTCAGGGGACCATATGCAATGCTGCCTCAAGCCAGGTTTGGTCCCATGCAAGACAAATGCCCTAACTCTTGTATCATCTCTCTGGCTCCTTCTGTAATCCCTTTACAGTTTCTCTGTTAATGGCACAATGGATTTGGGAATTCAACCTGGACCCATGACAATCCTTTCAGGAATGTTCCAGTGTCCCTGGATCATGTCACTACCATCATTTTGGTGCCATGAGATGTTCCAGCATCATCTTTCACTTTCCCCGATCCTTCCTCCTTCGTACCAACCATTTCTCTCAGGATTCCTGGTCTTTTTCACTGTTGGAAAAGGGCATTTAGAAGGCAAAATGTGGGGACTGTGTGCGCATTGCTGCAGGGGTGTCTTTGCTTCTTGGTCTATTCAAAGCGCAGATCAGGAGTATAGGAACAGTTCTTTTGATAACTCTCAATAAAAGTGGAAATGAAACTGCGCCTGATTACTCTGTTGCTTCACCTGCTTCACGCCGAAAGTGAACTTGTGGGGGTAAAAGTTGCATATAAAGAAAACATCAATTATTTTTGGTGACACTTAGGAGTTCCTTCATCCCTCCCAGAGTTCAATCCAGTCTCAGCCCTCATCAAAAACCGGCTGGCCAGTTTACCTCTGGCATTGAAATCAAATGCTATTTTTCTATTTCAGCAGTGGATTACTGCCTTTCACCCATGGAGGACAGGGTTGCTCTCATGAAGGGAAAAATGGAGACCCATTTCACCCCCAAGTAAGTAGAAATTCATGTTTTTCATTTCATGCTTTGGGGTATATGCGCCTTTTGTGCCCTATAGAATATTCCATAGTAGGGAGGTTTTTCTCACACTCACACCACCTTTCTTTCTGAGTGCCTCCAGATGAACTAAAGGAAATTCAAAGCATTCGAGAAACAATTTCTCAATTTGCATAGACACAAAGGATGAGCTCAGTGAAGGGAACTCAGGCCTTTACCTGCCCTTTTAGGACACACATTTCATTGCTCTTCTTACAGAACTTCTCATTTTATTAAAGCTCTTCCTCCCTCCTTTCCCCCTCCCCCAATAAAAGTGATGCTGGGACAAAGAGAGAGTAATTCAAATTCTTTTTTTTTTCTTTTTGGGTCACACCCGGCACTGCACAGGGGTTACTCCTGGCTCTGCACTCAGGAATTACTCCTGGCGGTGCTTGGGGGACCATATGGGATGCTGGGAATCGAACCCGGGTCAGCCGCATGCAAGGCAAATGCCCTCCCCGCTGTGCTATTGCTTCAGCCCCGTAATTCAAATTCTTATACGGGGACTATTTCAGAGAGGTTATCACAGCATAAGGGACTTCACAGGAACTTGGAGAAGATGTGGATCATTTTTGAGAACACTCAGGAAAAGGCTTGCTGGGAAGATACAATCCCATGACTATCGGAGGGTGTTAGCTTATTGACAGCTCAACCTAGATTTCTCCCTTCCAGAGCTTGCCTGTGGAAAAGTCCTTACCCTGTGGGAGATGTTATTTGCCCAAATCTGTTGACACCCATCCTCCTCCAGGCTGAAGGTCCTGGCAGATGGCAGAGCTCAGCAGTGCTCCGTCACACCCCTAGCACCGTGCAGGCAGTTCTCCCTCCTAAGAGGTCATGAAAATCCTAGGTGCACTATGTCATTACGTCCAGGAGATTTGATGAACTCTGCTTTTCTCCCCATTCATAACAGTTTTCTGTTCTGTCATATCAGAACGCAGATGGCGCCCTAGAAATTGGAAAACAATGAGGATGGCTTCCGGGCGGACGTTGGAGATGGGCGAGGAGAGCTCGGGGCTCTTGCTTTAATCTATCTGGTGCTACCTCTGCTTACAATTCCTCTGTGGCTGGGTCGCCTCATCGAGAAACAGCTCTCTGCCAACACAGTGTGGAAAAACAAATTGAGACACATCACCCATGAAATGCCACTGTTCTTATTTTAGTTTGTCTGATGCTGTCCTTACCTTCACCCCAATCCTGTTGTTTGCCAAGGTTGATTTGTTTGACAAAAACCAAAAACTTAGATTTTAGGAGTGCTCCTTCTCATTCTCTCTCTCTCTCTCTCTCTCTCTCTCTCTCTCTCTCTCTCTCTTTCTCTCCATGAACTTATTTTAGAAAACAATTTAGAGGTTGAAAGCTACTTTGTTCTCAAATAGGCTTAAGACCTTCCCTTCATCTGTCCCTGTGCCTACGTATTCACATACGTTATCTTGCTCGGTAAACCCCATCTTCCTATGTATACACTAGATGTTAGGAAAACATGAGGATCACAGATTACTCAGAAAGAGTTCAGATTTTTTTTTAATGTTTTTGGGTCACACCCAGCAGAGCTCAGGGGTTATTCCTGGCTTTGTGATCATGAATAACTCCTGGCGGTGCTCAGGGGTCCAAGCTGTATGCTAGGGGTTGAACCCAAGTTGTCTGCATGCAAAGCAGAGCGCCCTGCCGGATGTACTATCTCTTCAGCCCAAGAGAGTTCATATTTTAAATGAACGTAGAGGAGCAAATTGAATGTAGTGAATGTTGATATGGGAGAAACCTTGATCATCCATAAAACAGTGTGTTTTAGTTTTATGTATATAACTGCGCAGGATGACTTCTTATAAATGCAGAGTTGTGCTTATAATAACGTGTATTTAGGTATAGGTATGCTATACCTAAAGAGAGTATTTGAGGGGCTGGAGCAGTATCACAGTGGGTAGGGCTTTTGCCTTGCACACGGCCAACCCGGGTTCGATTCACAGCATCCCATTATGGTCCCCCGAGCACCGCCAGAGGTAATTCCTGAGTGCAGAGCCAGGAGTAACCCCTGTGCATTGCTGGGTGTGACCCAAAAAGCAAAAAAAAAAGTATGTGCAAAATATAATTTTATCTTAATTCTCCATTAGATTTCTAGCTTTATTTTTTGTTCCCTTCTCCCCTCATAGTTGACCTGGTTAAATTTACATCTGAGGAAACATCATATACTTCATGCAGTTGCTGTGCGGAATAGGAAAATTACATGTGAATTGCTAGTATTGCATAAGTGACAGAAAGAAGATGAAGAAGATGATGATAATAGTGAAGATGATGGAGGCAAGGATAATAGTGGCAATGATGATGAAAAGGATGGAGGTGAAGGAGATGATGAAGATGATGATAGTGGAGATGAAGGAGACAATGATGATAATAGTGAAGATGATGGAGACGGTGCTGATAATAGTGGAGATGATGGAGACGGTGCTGATAATAGTGGAGATGGTGGAGATGCTGATAATAGTGGAGATGGTGGAGATGATAATAGTGGAGATGATGGAGATGATGATAATAGTGGAGGTGGTGGAGACGATGCTGATAATAGTGGAGATGATGGAGACAGTGCTGATAATAGTGGAGATGATGGAGATGATGATAATGGTGGAGATGATAGAGACGATGCTGATAATAGTGGAGATGGTGGAGACAATGATAGTAGTGGAGATGATGGAGACGATGCTGATAATAGTGAAGATGGTGGAGATAATAATAGTGGAGATGATGGAGATGATGATAATAGTGGAGATGATGGAGATGATCATGATTTTGAAAGTGATGATGGTTTTGTGTCTTACACTGATATCAATTATTATAGAATTTTCCATACTGATGCATGAGGTGAATTTTTGGCAATAACAATAGTTTTCACTAATCAACATAATGAATGAACATAATCTAAATCTACAGGCTGGAACACATAAGACCTAGGAACTGAAAATCCATTGTTAATTCTGTGCGGCTGGACCACCTCAGGAAACCTGTCCCACCAGAACACCTATAGGTAGGATAACTCCTCAACCTTATAAACCAAAGTACTTTGGTCCTTATTGATGAGAAGATACAGGAGAACAACATTATTTCTTGGTTGTAAGACATCAAAACACAATGAACTTTAGTTCCTTTAAATAACTCTTTAAATATTTAACATCATGTCCTTTAAAAGGTGCGAATGCAAGAGCAGGAGCTGGTTGGAGGGTGAGAGGGGTGAACCTTCCAAATCAAGAATGAACAATGGGTTCTTTGTAGCACCTTGCCAGAGGGTTCCCCCTCCTGAGAAAGCCAATCACATGTTTGATGATTTGGGACATGTCTTCACATAATCAACAGGACTGCTCTGAAACAATACAAATATGTCTGATTGCAGGGAGATGAGATATTTGAAAGAGAGCTAATGTAGCCTTTTGAAATTCCCTGTTTAAATATAACTTTTTATTATGGAAATTATCCAACACACATGAAAATCAGGAGAAAAGTATAATGCTTCCCTTTGTACCTCAGCACCCAGCTTGAGCAATTATTGACACTTTGCCACTTTCATTTCATCTTTGCTTCACTAATCCCCGCCCCACCCCCACAGGCTTCCTTTTCTGCTGCATTGTAAAGCAGATCCAAGGAATCGCATATTTTCACTAGAAATTATATACATATGTTATATGTTTTATTCCTATCTATAATTCACATAGAAAAACCTTTAAAATATAGCCATAGCTCAAGAATAATTTCTTAAGATCTCAAAATAGTTATAAGTGCCCTTTAAATAGTATATAAGACTATCAGAAATTCTCACCTTTGGCAACCCGTTTTAACAAAATATTCTTTGGGTAGTTTATATTCAGCACCTCTGTTTGGCCAAACATAATCTGAAGTGATCATATTTCAAGTGGTAGAGATTGGACTGGCAAGATTTTATGATAAAAGAAGCAGATAGTAAATAGTTCTGACTTTGCTTCTCCATCTCTCTTAATGATTTTTCTGCTCTTGGAGGTGAAAGCAGGCAGAAAGGACACATAAAGGGAGAGGGGTGTGGGTTTCTACCAAAGAAATTTCATTTGTAATAGGCAGAGGGTTGAATCTGGCCCTTGGGCTATAGTTTACGGACTGATTATAGAACGGATAATCCAATTCTGGCTCAAAAGGGATCGCCAGCCCTGGAGTCAACAGCACCTTGGAGAGTGGAATCTGGTGTGGTTAGGGCAGGGTGTTAGGAAGAGAATGCCCACATTCCGCACCCATGTCTCGTGCTTGGAAGAGCTGCAGTTTCTTATTTATTGGATGAAAACAGTGACCTCACTCTTGCATAAGCGGGTAATTGCAGGATCCAGGGAGACCAGGGGTGGGAGCACTTTGACATCCATGACAAGGAGAGTTCTAAGGGGTTTGCATGTGGCATGTTTTATATTAATCAGATACATTGATCTTAATGGTGATGCAACTGAGTTGGACAAGATGAAGTAATGACTGGGTCCCTGTGGGGAATGAATGGCAGAGTCAGGACCTGAACCGGCTGGCTCTATAGCACTTGATCTGTATTTTCAGTGACACTGAAGGTACGTTATCCTTTTCCTGCCTTCTTGCAATATCACCAACAAATCCTTTGGTCATTTATAAGGTTTGCCTTCTACTTGCGTGAATTTAATTAATCGTCCTAGCAGAGATGCTGAGTTACTAGCCAAATGACTCCTTGTTCTAAGAAACAAGCTTCATCATCCTTCCCCAGGAGCAACCTCCTCTGGTTCCAACAAACAGGTCAAGGTTCTGTGTTCAATACACTAATTCTTACAGCCTGCATTTTCTTTATAGTGCACATCTCCCTTTGCAATGGAAGAATCATCGTGGAGAAAACTCATTCCAGAGAAAAAAATGTTCTGATCCTGATGATCTCACTAACCTTTCCTGTAAGTATGCAACCAATATCTACTCAACCAATGAGTTTCCGAAGATGATGGAGATAGAGTTGCATGCTTCACTTGGCAGCCGCAGCTGGCTGTACTCGGCGCTATGGCTCTGTGCTCCGGAGTCGCTGCTGTTGGAGCTCAAGGGACCATGTGGTGTCAGGAACGAACCTCAGCCGACTTCATACAGAGCATGCAACTCAGCATGTTGAGCTATTTCTTCAGCCCGGAACATGTATGTTTTGGAGTGACTTTGGCCTCCTAGTGCTGGTTACGTCACTGTGAGTTGAATTGGAAATGCAAAGTTACTAGCGAGGCACGTGCTGGGCATTCCACATGATGACCCTATGCCTCGGAGTGTGGCCTCTCAATGGCCAGGTCTCCCTCTAGTGCATCAGTAAGATGGGGAGCAGTGGAGAAAACAGAAGTGCTCACGACATAGTGCTCCTGCCCTTGGAGTGGAGAGGTTGACTTTTTCCTTCTTGGGAATGGAAAAGTGTGTGTGTGTGTGTGTGTGTGTGTGTGTGTGTGTGTGTGAGAGTGAGTGTGTGTTTTAAAGCTTCCCTTTTAATAATATGTATGAAAGGATTATGGGGAGAAAATGTGAATGGCATGGAAGGACACGTTGCAATGAAACTAACTTTTTGAACAAGTTTTATTTATATTTTTAATAGAACCAGTGAGGTACACAGTTACAATGGTTGTTCATGATTGGGTTTCAGTCAGATGATGTTCCAACGCCCACTGTGCATGTCCCACCACCAGTATCTCCAGTTTCCCTTTCCCTCTATGCTCTATGGCAGGACTTTTCTTCTTTCTCTCTCTCTTCCCCCTGCCCTCTTTCCTTCTGGACATTATGGCTTGTAATACAGATGCCAAAAGGTTATCCTGTGTATCTCTTTACCTACTTCCAACACTCAGTTCTTGTCCAGAATGATAATTTACAATTACTTGTCATACTTGTCCCTTCTCTATCCAAACTGCCCTTTACCACCCCCCCTGCGACCCCCACTCCCTGAGTTGTGGCAAGCTTCCAACCATTGAGCAGTCCTCCTGGCCCTGTTTTCCCTGGCCTTGGATATTAGTCTCATACTATTTTTTCATATCCCACAAATGAATGCAGTAATTCTATACCTGCCCGTCTCCTTCGGACTCATTTCACTCCACATGATACTCTGCAATGGAATTATCCTTATTTGCCAGACAGGTATCATAAGTTATGACGAGTATAAGTATGAGAAACTCTTAGTGTTTTGCAGAGTCTGTGTTCAGCCTAAAGGCATGTAAACTCAGGACCTGGAGGTACAGTGGTTAGTGTGCGTGCTTAGCATGCACTTGACCTAGATTTGATTATTGCCACTACAGGAAGACCTGGGGGCTGGAGCGATAGCACAGCAGTTGGGCTTTCGCCTTTCACTCAGCCAACCCGAGTTCGATTCCTCCGCCCCTCTCGGAGAGCCCGGCAAGCTACCGAGAGTATCGAGCCCGCGCGGCAGAGCCTGGCAAGCTACCCGTGGTGTATTGGATATGCCAAAAACAGTAACAGTAAGTCTCTCAATGAGAGATGTTACTGGTGCCCGCTTGAACAAATCGATGAGCAACGGGATGACAGGAAGACCACCACAGGGTGTCTCCAGCACCACGGAGGTGGCCTGAGTTCCTCTGGTACCACAGAGCCCAAACAGCATCTCATCTTTGGGTTCTTGCATTAAATCACCACGCTGATTTTCCAGATTGTCCAGTGGGCTCCCCCAGAACTCCTGAGCACTTCTTAGGAGGCCCCCAAAAGACACTCAAAATCCCACATGTACCTCTAAAACATTTGTTGAAACACTTGCACTCCTGTAAGGCAATGTGACCTCAGTAAACTAAGACTTTTATAAATGAAAGCACTTGTTAAGCAATCACTTTCTGGGAAGGAACACCTGCATTCATGGAATTGAATTGTGTAATTATTCAGTGATGGGTACCAGGAATGGAGCAGAGACAGCAGGATTGAGAGGATGTATCACAAGAGATATATTTCCCGGGCAGTCGGGGATCTTCCAGCGGTCCCCTGCTACTTCTTCAGTCTGTAACCTGGGCCTACACGCCTTGTTAGTTTGAAGTCGGTGGTATTCAGACGGCCACTGACAGCATGGTGTCACTTGGTGGCCTCATAGGATATTGTTTTTGTGCCCCAGGATGAAAGGTTGGGGTAACCCGCCATGGGAGAACCTTTCTTTCCCTCGGCCTCCTGTGATATTTCCAAGCAAAGGGACTGACTTTTGTTTCATTGGGTCCCAAACAGACACCTGGAGCAATTTTGATGTTCCTGGGGGCTTCTGCTCATCGAATTTTTTTTTCTTTCTTCCCGTACATTAATTTCTCATTTGGCTTCTAGGCTCTGTACAAGCCATTCTGCTCCTATTATCTTTAATTAAGGTCTTCACCATTTTTCACCAGCCGGGTGTGGGCAGGTGATGTCCAGGTGCCCGAGGGCTCTGTGTGGGTACCTAGGTTAATGTCAGGCCAGGCTAGAGTCATCAAGTGTGCAAGAGTCACTTATGGGGCCGGACCTCCGGTTTATGTTTAATTATCTTAAACGCTGCAAGCTCAGCTCTTGGGTTTGCCACGGTCTGTTGGAGAGAGAGAATGTTGATGGAATTTCCTTTAAATTCCTCCAACGGGCCAAAGGTTAGACCCTTCTAAGGCCCCTAAGACCAAAGGGGCTTGTAGCAAGATTTAGATTACAGCATCAGACAAAATGACCGTCTAATTCAGCATTTGCTTCTGCCAATACATCCGGAGGCAGAACGTTCATTGAACCAACAGCTCAGAAGCCGGGCTCTTTAGCAGGCAAAAAAATCTAAGGCCACAGACATGCAATCTGAGGGCTTGTTCCTGTTTTGCGGGGGTAGGGACAAGGAAGAGAAGGAGCCAGTGACAATATGGCTTAGCGTCATCCACGATGGGAGACCCTTTCCCGGTCTCCCTGCCCACGTCCTCCTCCACCAAGGAAGAAGGAGGCCTTTTCCCGGAGACGGGAGAGAGTGGGAAGGAGAGGCGCGTTGGCTCCCCGTGGCGCTTTCCCTGCTCACCGACACCGCACGCTCAGAACAGCCCACAGAGCTGCAGCCACCAACTCCAGCATCTCAGTATTTGTCACTGTCACTTCCCAGGCGTGTGGCATTGTTCAGGAAATTGTCTGCGTAAAGCCGGAGCAGCCCGCGCGGAGCTCCAACAAGGGAGCCGCCGAGCCAGGGTGCTGGAAACGGCAACGGGCTTATGTGTCCTATTATGTGGCCCAGCCAGAGTCATAAATAATCGTGACAAGTTTCTCTCCCCATCCCTGGTGACAGTCCTTGACTCTGCCTCCTCTCTCCTCTCCCCTCTGCCTCGTAGACTCGCCCTGCCAGGCTGGGCGATGATAGATGTTACAGGGTAGCAGATGACAGCTGGATAGATTTTTTAGTTGGTGCTTTAGAGGGAATCAGATATGCTGTATAAAGCAATAAAAAAAGCACACTCATAAGGTGGATTAAAAATAGCTAGCGCAGCAGTAACCCACTTTGTTGTTTATCAAAAGTTAAATCTCACATGGTAAGTCCTGGTGATGTGCTAATTTTTCAGATTCTTGACAGAGTGACGCAGACGACAGTTGCTAAAAAAAGAGGAGAGAGAATAAAGGGGATGAAAGCTACTGACCATTTCTTTATCCTCCGTTTGTTTGTTGAATGGAACAAAGCTATTTTCTTTTCTTCTTGAAATAGTCTCTAAGAAGAGAAATGGGTTCTGGGGCTGCCCTGTAATGCGGCTTTCTTTCTTTTTCTTCTTCTTCTTCTTTTTTTAAAAAAGTCCTCTGAATCTTGAATTTTAAACATGCAATTGGAGAGATTGTAGGTATGGAATTATTCAGCCTGGTTCAATTAGATTCTTCTTCTTTTCCTTTTTTTTTTTTTTTTGCTCATCTTCCTCCACGCGCTCTATTGATCTAGATTCTGGGTAACAAATGGTCTGGTTTCCCAACCGCCTTGGAAATGTCATGTAGGAGTCCACAAAACTACTTAGTGTATGTTTTATAAAGAATTACAGCCTCCTCTGAATTACTCAGACTTCATCTCAGGCAAGCTGCCGGGGCTACCTCGTGTCTAGATGGATGGGTGGAGGTGTGAGAACATGATTCAGGGGGCTGCCCCACTCCCCAGTTCACGGACGTGACAGGCTGCCACATACTCAGTCACCAGCCCTGCCTTCCCCGGCTCCGGACGGCCAGTGGCTGCTGTGTAATTTAAGAGGACTCTGTATATCAGATTCTCGGCTCTTTTCCCCCTTGATTTTTCTGATGGATCGCCTTAGGAAAGCCGTAGCTTTCACAGTGGCACGGGGCATGAGGACCCAGGCAGCACACAAAATGTTTATTAAAAAAATATGTCTTCTGACCGGCCACCCGGCAAACGGGATCATCGAAACTCTGGCTTGATGATGTGGATTTGGGGAGAAGTCACTATGGGGACAGTTGCAATTCTAGCAAAATTGGGTGGCACGCGGACAATGGGGGTTGCTTCCTCATTTGATTGTGACTGCGTTTTCTTCACACAACAACCTCCACGAGCCTGCTCTATTGTTTGGTGGTGTTTAGGTGCTTTTAGTCGACTTGAATCGATGATGATTAGAATGTGGGTGAGGCACATACATGTAATGCTTAAATGTCAGGTTTGGGGTGCCAATCACAGACAGTAGCTTACTTCCCTGGGGATCCGAGGCAAGGTTTTCAGCATCTCCAAGCCACATTATCTTAATCTGAAGAATGGGGGTGATGGTTATCCCCACATTCCTGCGTTGTTTTGAGAAATGAGTGGCACATAAGGCTAAGCATGGTTCCTGACAATAGGTGTTGAATAAAGAAACACTCTTTTAGTTATAAAATGATGAAATTATTAGTTACTACATTTTTTTCCCTCAGGGGTAGTTTCACTGGAGCCATCTGCATTTTCATCCTCTTAATCTTTACATTTGATGGTCCTATGCTGGATAGGTAGATGGTAGAAAATTAGTTAGGGGATGGAGCCCTCTTGGAAGCTAAGTAGAGATGCCTTCCTTTAGTTCAGGATAAACAACCTGGAAGAAAGCCTCTGAATTCGAACTTCTCCTCAGGACTTTTTCTTTCTTTTTTTTTTTTCAGACTTTAGCAGTTTTTGATGCCATTTGGCTGATTCTGATGATGCCAACCCCTGGATAAGGAGAGCTGACTCTAAGTCATATGGGGATTTTCACCTGAATAAGTGGTTGGCCCAACTGAACTGTATCTGTGAGCATATTCTGTAGATACCTTTTGTTGTTGTTGTTCGTTTTTTTGGTGAACGTCATCTCTTTCTCACTGGAAAAGAGTCTTTCATGATGTTCCTGTGGATATAGCTGGTAGAGACCCTCATTCCTTACTGTAAACATTACATTCCTTACTATTGTGAATCAGATTTCAAAAATCTTTCCAGTGAATCTAGAAGCAGATTGGAGCCTTCTCTTTCTTGCTCACTCTTGACCTTGCCTAATACTGATGGGCCTCCTGGACTTTGAAACACAAAGCATAGGCAGGTCTGACTCTGCATCTGCACTTGTTAAAAACATTTTGAATTGTGATTCACAGTAAGGAATACAAGCATAATCACCTAGATTGTGCATGCAGACATAATTTCCATACATGGAATGAAAAAGTTCCATGAGAAAGGAACTACCCTACTTATAGGTCTTTCACATTGGTGTTTGCAGTTCCTTATTTATTTATCTGTTTGTTTGTTTGTTTATTTATTTATTTATTTTAAAAGAAGTGTGACCCCCATATGGGGAAATCTCATCATTGAATATAGAAGTGTGTGTGTGTGTGTGTGTGTGTGTGTGTGTGTATGAGAAAATTAGCAACACTGAATGTTTTCTGAATGGATAATAACCAAAAATTTGTTCAAAATTAAAAACACCATGAGTTGAGGGATTTGGGGCACTGTTCGTCTAGATTGCATTTTTTGGGCAAAAAGGGGTCACTGGTGGGAAAAGCTTAAGAAGCCTGCTCTTGACCAGGGTCAGCAGACTTAGTGTGGAAAAGGTTCGATATTACTTTTTTTTTTTTTTGGCTTAGGCAGTTCTATGACTGGTTGAGATGACTCCCATCAGCCATTGTCATGTAAAAACAGAGCAGAGAATCACAAATGAATGAGCATGACCTTATTTTTAAAAAATCTTTCTTTATGGACACTACAATTGGAGTCTCCTATAACTTTCTGTGTCACAAATTATGATTCTTCTCTTCCTTATTTCCAACCAATCAAAAACGTAGACACCATTCTTAGTTTGCAGTCCATAAAAGACAGGCAGTTAACTGTAGTTTGTCAATCCTTCATCTAATCTGGAAGATGAATTTTGTGACCTGCAGTTTACAAAACACTCTTTATGAACACTTTTCAAAGTGGCTTTTCAGGGAAACTTACTTGGCAGGGGTGCGAAGAGCTGGAAATAGAAAGCATCTTTCTCCCAATGAGTTTCTGAGAGCCAGAGAACACCGAGGTGCTCGATTCAGTGTCTGTGACTCAGGCTGCCATCAAATTTCCTCCCTTTGTAAGGGGTGACCTTAAGGTTCCCATCGACCACAGTTTGACCCCAGTCTAGTATTTTGCAGAACATCTCTGGGACAACTGTGTGAGTGATACACCATTGAGAACCCTATTCCTAAGCATGACTCTGGGGACAACTCCTCTTTTACCCTCTTTCAGCATCACTGTATCACTGTATCACTTTATCACAGTCATCTCGTTGATCATGATTCCCTCAGCAGGCCCAGTAATGTCTCCATTCATCCTAGCCCTGAGATTTTAGCAGCCTCTCTTTACTCATCCTTCCCAATGGTGCTGCATTAGAGGCTCTTCGGGGTCAGGGGAATGAGACCCATCATTGTTACTGCATTTGGCATATGAATACACCACGGGGATCATGTCAGGCTCTTCCCTGTGCAGGCAGTAAACTCTCAGTAGCTTTCCAGGTCCTTCTGGGAGCGGGACCGTGGTTTTATAGTCTCTGAATGTTGGTCCTTGATGGGTTTACATGGTACTGAGGGCAGTTTCTGGGTGTGAATGCCTAGCTACTAGAAAATGGGGAATCTGGGTGGAAGAGGGCTTCCACCATTTTTCAGTGGTGACAAGAATTTTGTAGAGTGACCACAGCATTTTCTACAGCATCTGTGTGCCTATAGCACAGCCAGCAAAGGAGAGGAATGGCGAACTGAGGTTTGGGTTCATTGTTAAATCCTTTGTCAAATTTGAACTTGGTTACAGGCAAGGTCAACAATCACAAAATAGTAGGGTCTCACCCAGACAAAAGCCCAAAGGTAGATGTCACAACAGCAGATAAAGGTGACTACGTACATGAATTTTTACTATTTCCCGATGTTTGTTTGTTTGTTTTTGTTTGTTTGTTTTGTTTTTGGACTGCCTGGTTGCATTCAGGACTTCTGACTCCGCTCAGGGATCATTCCGGTGGTGCTCAGGGGATTGAGTCCCTTACAGGCTGCATGGGAGGCAAGTGCCTGACCCACTGTACTAATCTCTCCAGCCCCACCTCATGGTTTTTACACACTGTTTCATTGGATTCTAATAACAGCTGCATGAAATAAAGAAATAAGGGGTCACCTGTCCATTTAACAGGTAGGCAATGGAATGACTTGTGCAAGACATCCCTTTACAGAGTACCAGGTTTTGCTCAAAGTAGTGGAAATGCTTTAAAGAGACGGAAAGCTTGAGAATCTGGAAGAATGCATGTGTGTGTGTGTGTGTGTGTGTGTGTGTGTGTGTGTGTACATGTGCACAAACCTGGGTTCCAAACCTGATAACACATGTACACACACACACACACACACACACACACACACACACACACACACACACACACACACCCCTACGCATTCTTCCAGATTCTCAAGCTTTCCATCTCTTTAAAGCATTTCCACTACTTTGAGCAAAACCTGGTACTCTGTAAAGGGATGTCTTGCACAAGTCATTCCATTGCCTACCTGTTAAATGGACAGGTGACCCCTTATTCTTTTATTTCATGCAGCTGTTGTTAGAATCCAATGAAAGACCCACAAGTAAAAATAGTTAAGTTCAGTGGAAAAGAGAGCAAATTCCTCTGGAAAGAACCATCACAAGTTTGTTACATTACAACCAAACAACCAAGCCATCAGCGAACCCATAAAACAACCCTGTAAACCCTAACATGACTAAAGACTATTTCTAGTTAGAAATGGACAGTTGAAACTCACTTATAATCTCTGTCCAGCACCAGGTCACAGCTGGTGGGAAACCTCCAGAAGACTGTGGTGGAGAAAGAAAAAGTGCCAACAAATCCTTGGCTTTGAAATTAGCCAGCCAGTTAGGAGATGAACAGAAACATTGCCCACCTTTGGCCCCTCCCCAACAGGCAGATTAAGCTGCAAGGCCCTTTATGATATTTCTTTCCCCAAGAGAACACCCATGAAGATCATTTTATTTCTCTTTGAAAAAAATACCTTAGCAGGCTTCAAAAATATACTTGATGCAGTTCAACAGGATGTAAATAAGAGGCAAGACAAGGCAGTTGTAATCTGAGAGCTCTCCATCATTTAGAGTAGAGAGAAGAACAAAAAAATGACCTGAGGTCTGTACACTCTTTCCAATTAAAAAACAACCCCCTCCCCCTGCTCCCCCTTGTGCCCTCCCCCCACTTTACACACACACACACACACACACACACACACACACACACACACACACCCCATAAAACCTTTGTGCTGATCTTGTACAATTCAACCCTCCTTGCTCTGGGAGGGATGGGGAATCTGGGGATTAGGTGCTCAGAGAGCACCTGGAAATCTGTAATATTAATAGGCATAATTATTCTTACTGGCATGTGCTTATTGCCTACTAGTTTGATAATGGGGTCGGGGGAGTCAATTGCTTTTCTTTGGTGTTTGGGTTGGGAGGGTGGCGATCTAGAAATTGATTACGAGGCGGAAGCGTGGGCTGACTTGTAGCCGTGAGCAGGGTGGGTGGGTTCTCCTTGTCATTCAGACCTCCCTCTCCACCCCTGCCTCATCACTGCTCTTTGTATCATCTTGTGTGACTGCCTTCGTGTCCCTCGAAGGAACTCATTCTTTGAGTAGATTCAAGGCTTACATTCTTGGACATAGAGGCATGTCTGTTTCGTGTCCAGTGTCAGCCTAGCGAACATGACCTCACCTGTAGATCCCGGCACCACAAATCCTGGTCTGAGGGTTCTCTCCAGCCCGTACTGGTTTTTGTGTGACCCTCAAGATGAGGAAAGTTCTATATATGAAAATATATATATGTATATATATACATGGATATACATGTAGATAGATAGATAGATATACTTCTGTGTATTCTAAACTAAATGGTCTCTCTCGCCATGTGCACTCGATGGCTATGAGCTGCTTCCCACCCCAGCCTGAAGATGCCGTCAACAGATGCATGAAGGAGAAAACAGGGCTGCCAAACTGGTTGGTGATAAGTTTATTCCAGTCTCTGTTCCGCCATTTACTCCTTTCTCCTGTGTGCCTATTCCAGTCTCATTGAGTGCTCCATTCCAGTCTCACACTGCCCCTCATTCCCATCTCCTCCTTTCCCCATGCTAATCTTCCGCACCCAGTCTCACTGCCTTAGTCAGGAGCCCAACCTCCCAAATCGGGGGTAGCAACTACACCTAAGTGAGATAGTACAGTCAACATATGGAAAGCCCTTCCTTCCAGGAAGCTCTTCTAAGACAAAGATGTCATCCTGCTAAGAGATTGGCGTAAGGGCGAAATACCATCTAAGGGCATACTTCTCCTTTGCTTAGTCCGTAAACAATCATCTTTGATTCACTTCTTAATAATCTTTCTAGTCATTTTGTATGGACACAGTAAGAGATATCCTAAGCTTATAGGGTGGCTCTCCTGGAGACATCTCTCTATAGATCTCAGACTACAGTTCTCAAGCCAGATTAGTCCTTCCTAATCTCTGCAGAGTACTTGTCCGGTCACTACTCTTTGGGTCATGACAGAATTTGTCCATGACCGTGCTCTTAACTTATTATAAGTTTTATGGAATTTAACCTGTTCCATTTCGATGCCAGCTTGCCCTGGTTCCATCCAGTCTCTTCGTCCATACTTCTTTAAGACTTTAGGCACTGTGATTTGTAATGCTTTGGGGTGCTAGGAACTGAGCACCTAGGCCACTGAGGCTAAAGTCGAGTAAATATGACAGATGCCCAGGAGTAAATATTATTCGGAGTCAACTAACTCCCAAGTTATAAAAGCAGAGAGCATTAACTGTCTTTTCTCTACAAGAAGAGCATTGCTCTAAAGCAAGCCAGGGAAAGGACATAAAGGAAAGAGAAAAGCCATATTTCACTTACACACACAAATCCAGAGATCTCTAAAGAATTGGACTTTAAAAGTCACAGGTTCGGGTTAGGGGAAATGAGTGACTAGCGGATAGGGAAAGTAGAGCACAAGGGAGAAGTTAAAGATGAATCCCGAGGAAATAGGAGTGCTCCGGGAGCATTGTGATGGAGCACTGTGACAGGTGCTACTCAGTAGGCCTAAGCTCTCCGCCTGCAGAGGAGAAAGGGTGGAGAAGAAAGAACAAACCAATGTTAGCCCACGTACTTCTTTAAAATGACAGGCACTGTGATTTATATTTTGTTGTTTGTTTGTTTGGGGGCCACACCTAACGATGCTCAGAGGTAACTCCTAGCCCTGCACTCAGGAATTACTCATGGCGGTGCTCAGGGGACCTTATGGGATGCTGGGGGTTAAGCCCAGGTGGGCAGTGTGCAAGGCAAATGCCCTCCTCACTTGTACTATCTCTCAGGCCCTGTAATACTGTTAATGGTAAGGTTTCATGTATGGTTCCATTAATGGTAACATCCCAGCACCCCTCTCTCCGCCACTGTCCTAAGGTCCCCTCCCCCTTTCCCATCCTCCCTATATTTCTCTAATGAAGGGGCAAAAATAAATAGAATACTATTGGAGGCCTCGTGGAAACTGTGAAATGCACCACTGCAGTGCCCACACATTGCTCTGGGCTGTCCATGGCCACTCCCCCAGCAAACGGCTGCTGCCTCAGTGTCCCCACAGTGCCAGCAGCAGTGCGGAGCCCAGAGGAGAATGCCTGGCACCTTCTACAGAGTCTGCAGCTCTTTGCCGTCTGCTCTGCACAGCACCTGCTAATCCCTAAATTCTCTCTCGCTCCCGGGGATGAATTAATTGACTATTAGTTGACTATTAATAGTTAATTGACTATTAATTCATAGAGTACTAATTGGCTAGAGGTGCTTCCCTATATCCCTCCCACACTCATAAATGAGATGGAGACACAGAACTCCAGGTTCTGAAATCTGCACAAAAGTGGGGCTGCGGGGTGGGGGGTGGGGTAAAGGGGGTGCCCAGGCAGAGGCTTCTATCTGCTGGGGGCTCTTTGCTGAAGCATTTCTTTTATTTATTTATTTTTAATTAATTCATTTTTTTTTCCTTTTTGGGTCATACCGGGGATGCACAGGGGTTACTCCTGGCTCATGCCCTCAGGAATTACTCCCAGCGGTGCTCGGGGGACCTTACGGGATGCTGGGAATCGAACCCAGGTCCGCCCCGCATGCAAGGCAAGCGTCCCACCCGCTGTGCTTTATCACTCCAGCCCTGAAGCGTTTCTTTTAGAAGAGATGACAAAGTCCCCTTCCAGGCAGATCACGCTGGCTCAGGCTCCAGTTTGCAGAAACGGGAGGCGGGTCAGCTTCCTCCTCCCACTGCCTTTCCCCCCAAACCTGCCTGCTGTCCTCTCTGCAAGTCTGCCTCCCGCTTCGACTTCCTGGCCCTGCTCTGCCCCAGCATGTCAGCCTGCTCCTCCTTGTCACCAGAAGGCCCGTGTAGCTGGGAGCACCCGCTCACCGGAGTCCGCAGGACAAATAGATGGTCTGAAATAACAAGCGGGGGGCCGGGCGCGGCGCGTCTGCGCACCCGCGGAGTTGCTAGGAAACACCGCAGCTCCGTGCCCCACGCAGGCCTGTCACATTTAGAAAGAATTGACAGCGGCTGACCTCGCTCGCCTCTTTCCCTGACTTTTACCAGGGACAGCCGAGCCCGTGGCTGCAAGGCTGTCTGTGATAGGCACATTTGCAAGCTCTGGCTGCCCGGTGAGGGGGTCCCCAGCTCTGCCCAGCCCGAGAAAATCCGGGCGTTTCACCTCCACCGCGACCCAAGTCGGTGCCACGGAAAGGCGCGTTTTTCACATCGGAATTTGCCTTCGAGGGTCCTAAGGAGAGAAATGACAGATTTTTGCCGCATTATTGAAATATTCCTGCTGAACACTAAATTAAAAATACCCATTAAAGGTTTATTTGATATCTTCCTAATTATTGCCCATTGCGCCTTTGACAAATTATTTACGCGTTTTAATAATTGCGACTTTCTTTGGAAGTGACACAAAACAATTACTTTTTCGGAATTCCACTGTGTATCTGCTTTTGAAACTACATAGCCATTAAAAACAGTCTGTCGAATTAAAGGTTGGGCAATTAATTAAGTGCAAATTCTGTAAAACTGGACCAAGGAGAAAATTCATCAAACCTATGAAATATGACCTATCTTGTCCAAAAGACAAATATGTTTAAACAAAAGATGAAAATTGATGACAAAATTACAGGGAGCAAAATGCACACAGAGCAGATCTCGGAGACATCTGTACTGGGTTTCGGCGTGTTGGGTTTACCCGCATAGAATTCATGATTCATTACCTGCTCTGTCCTGTAAAACTTTTCGTAGTTAATCTCCAAAGTACTGTATCTGGAATAATAAAAGTTCTCACCAGGAGCATGGAAGGCCGCGGTAGTAATGACTTATGGGGTTGTCGAGGAACCCAATTAAAACAGGGGATGGCAGCCTTAGAGTAGAGCAAATGGAACCCGGTGCCCCTGTTCTCAGGCTCTGTGGGATGTCCCAATACTCTGCCCCTGGTCCTCACTCACAGTTTTCAGTAACCTTATCCCCCCCCTTATTAAAAATGGAATCACCATGAGCTATGCAGTTACAAAGTTATTCATGATTGAGTTTCAGTCATACAATGTTCTATCACTCATCCCTCCCCCAGTGCTCATTTATTTATTTGTTTGTTTGTTTGTTTATTTGTACTGGAGTGATAGCACAGTGGTAGGGCGTTCACCTTTCACGAAGCCGACCCGTGTTAGATTCCTCCTCCCCTCTAGGAGAGCCTGGCAAGCTACCGTGCATATTGGATATGCCAAAAACAGTAACAATAAGTCTCTCAATGAGAGACGTTACTGGTGCCCGCTCGAACAAATCGATGAGCAACGGGATGACAGTGACAGTGATTTATTTATTTATTTATTTATTTATTTTTAATGTGTCACCAGGAGGTACAGTTACAGACTTACAAACTTTCATGCTTACGTTTCAGTCATGCAGTGGTCGAGTGCCCATCCCCCCACCAGTGCCCATTCTCCACCACCCATGTTTCCTGTATCCCTCCCCCGCCCCCACCCCCCTCTGTGGCAGGCACATTCCCTTTTGCTCTCTCTCTCCTTTGGGGTGTTGTGGTTTGCAGCACAGGTAGTAAGTGGCCATCATGTTCGGTCTATAGTCTACATTCAGCACGCATCTCCCATCCCGAGTGAGCCCTCCAAGCATCCTTTACTTGGTGGTCCCTTCTCTATCTGAGTTGCCTTTTCCCCCAGCATGTGAGGCTGGCTTCCAAGCCTGGAGAGATCCTCCTGGTCCTTATCTCTAATATCCTTTGGTGTTAGTCTCCCATTTATATTGCACAGATGAGTGCCTGGAGCAGTTTTTCTATGTCTGTCCCTCTCTTTCTGACTCATTTCCCCAGTGCTCATATCTTATCACCAATGCACCCAGTTTCCCTCTCCCCACCTCCCCCCCACCCAGCCTGCCTCTATTGCAGACACTTATCTTCTCTCTTTCTCCTCTCTTCTCTCTTTCTCTCTCCCTCTGCCTCTCTTTCTCTCTCTCTCCCTCCCTCCCTCCCTCCCTTCCTCCCTCCCTCTATCCCTCTCTCTCTCTCCCTCCGTCTCTCCCTTGTCCCTCTTGCTTTCTCCCTCTATCTTTCCTCTTGGGCATTATGGCTTGCAGTACAGCCCTGAAAGGTTATTGTGTTTACCTCCTTCCAGCACGCAGTTCTTGTCCAAAGTGGTCATTTCCAACTCGCCTTGTCACAGGGGAAGCCTCAACAAGGAATATTAATTTTCAGTAATCTTAAGGAGTGGGAAGTCCTGGGTTCTTTCTTTCGGGTTGGTTGAGTGTCCCTGGGGGGCAGGGGTGCCAGAAGGCAGGGCAGTGGTCCCCAGAAGCTGGCTGCCCCTGGCCCTGAGCGCATGTGTTACACTTGGGCCCTGGCATTCCCCAGTCAATATCAGCGCGGGGATGAAGTGGGTGGAAGACAGAGGCGGGTTTGCAGTGGACGGTGGGGATTGTTAAAGATCCAAGGCTGTTATTTCCATATTAAAATGTAATGGTCTCATTAAAGTTAAAACCACTGTTAAACTTGATTGAGTAAATTAGTTAATTAACCATAGCCTCTCGCGTGTGCCTCCAGGGTATACCTCGATTCCCCAAGACAGAACAAATGCCGACTCAGCTCCCAGCGTCTCAGGAAGCAGATAACACTCATCTCGGACGATTGCGGAATCTGTTAAAGAAAAAAAAAATCAAAAGCTAGAGGTGAAGGTGTTACTTGGTGTTAAAAGAAGGTGGAAATAGCCTACTGAGGAAAGAAGATGTATTTTATTTTTAAGCTGAAATCTCTGAAGATTTTCTTGATTAAAAAAAAAAAACACCTGATAAGCAGTTTGGGGAAGTAAGTGTTTAAGCCAGCAGAATAAAGGGTTTGCTTTTTCTTCCCTATTCCATAGCCTTTTTTCTTTCTGTTTAAAGATCTCCTGGAGGCAGCTGCAAACGTTTCTTTTGGGGGGGTGGGTCCTCGGGTAACTGACTTTAAATTAGAGTTGACCTGAGTGGTTATGCGTGGGTGGCTGGAGGGGGGGTGGGCAGGCGACCTCTCAGTCCGGCTGGCCCTGACCTGCTCCGGAAACGTGAGCTTCGGTGAGATGGGGTGCGCAGGCCAGAAGTGACCCTCAGAACCACTGGAAAGTTCCAGACTTTCAAAGAGGGCCTTGCCACTCGGGGTCTGTCTTAGCTCCCACAGTGAAAGTGAGTACCGCCAAGGCTGTCCGAGAGATGGGGAAGTGGGGACTTCTGCATGGACCCAGGTGCCAGCTTGGCAGATGTTTCCAGAGAGTCAGGAATGGTGCTGTGACAGGGACCAGGGAAGGGGGAGCGGGCAGGAAAGGCACAGGGGCTGCAGGCCTGCCCCTCCCAGCACCAGGGGCAGCATTTTCTTGGGTTCTGTCTCCACTCAGATGGCCGGGAACTCTTTGGACCTGGAGGAGCAAGAAGACTGGGTTTATCTGAATTTTTCCCCCAAATTCAGAAATGATTCCTTTTGAGACAATGAAAAGAAAGGAGGCAAGAAGAAGGCAGGGACTGTTCACAAAATCTGGAAAAAACCTAAGTGCCCGAGAACAGATGACTGGTTAAAGAAACTTTGGTACATCTACATAATGGAATACTATGCAGCTGGTAGGAGAGATGAAGTCATGAAATTTGCATATAAGTGGATCAACATGGAAAGTGTCATGTTAAGTGAAATGAGTCAGAAAGAGAGGGACAGACATAGAAAGATTGCACTCATCTGCGGAATATAAAGTAACAGAATAGGAGACTGACACCCAAGAATAATATAAATAAGGACCAGGAGGTTTGCCCCATGGCTTGGAAGCCAGCCTCACATGCTGGGGGAAAAGGCAGCTCAGACATAGAAGGGAACACCAAGTAAAGGGTGTTTGGAAGACCCGCTTGGATTGGGAGATGCGTGCCGAATGTAGACTATAGACCAAACACGATGGCCACTCAATGCCTCTATTGCAAACCACAACACCCAAAAGGAGAGAGAGAACAAAAGGGAATGCCCTGCCACAGAGGTAGGGTAGGGGTGGGGGTGGTGGGAGGGATACTGAGATCATTAGTGGTGGAAAATGGGCACTGGGGGAGGGATGGGTACTCGATCATTGTATGACTGAAACGCAAGCATGAAAGTTTGTAAGTCTGTAACTGTGTTTGTAAGTCTCACAGTGATTCACTAGTAAAAAATAATAATAATAATAATAATTTTTTTTAAAAAAAGAAGGCAGGGAAGCTTCTAGGTTGTGGGAGGGGCCCCCTTCAGTAGGATTCTTAGGTGACATGTACTGACAAGGTAGTCAGTGGCAGTCGGCTAACTTGGGGTGACACAGTGAGATTTGTGAACCCACGCCCCGACCTTGATGTCTCCCTGCTTTGGTCACTCACAGACAAAGGCATAGCCTTTCCTTGGCCATCTTGCTCAAATGTGTGGCTCTGGGGGCAAGGTGCTTGCTTTGCCTGTGGCCAACCCTGGTTTGATCTCCCCCCACCCCACCTGGGTCCCCAAGCACCGCCAGGAGCAATCTCCAAAGCACAGAGTCAGGGCAGTTGTGGGCCAACAACCCCTTCCCTGGAAGTGATTTGGGGGTCAGAGGCGCTTGGATAATGACACTACGTTTGATATTCACAGCCTCCACATTGCCATCCATAAAATGGGAGTAGGACTGGGCACCTCTCTGGAGATGGGTGGAGCCTGCCTGTCCTGAAGGCGTTGTTCACTGGGCAGTGCTCCATTGATCAGAGGCAGGCCTGTCCCAGCAGCTCTCTGCCAGCCACTCTGCCCGCTCAGGGGCTGCTGGAAAGGCAGGAGGAAGAAAGGTGCCCAAGCAACGAATTCTAGCTGGCTGAGTTGGGGGCGAGGACCCCCATTTGTTCACATCACTGGCCAGCACTGAGACTGTCCTTCGTCCTCTCTTGAGGATTCCGGGCTCCAGATAAGCAGGAAAACCCTGAGGCATGCCTCACTGGCTTCCCAGAGCCCCTTCCACATCACCTCTGTTCCTGCTCTGATTTCTCCAGCCACTTCCTTCCATATCACTCTGATGCGCTTGGGGACAAAAACGTAGAACCCTTTGGGCCAGAGTCACTGGCTATCTCTAAGTCTCACTGCTTCGTGCTTTTTTTTTCTTTTGCTCTTTGGGTCACACTTGGCGATGCTCAGGGGTTATTCCTGGCTCTCCACTCAGGAATTACTCCTGGAGGTGCTCAGGGGACCACATGGGATGCTGGGAATCGAACCGGGGTCGGCCGCGTGCAAGGCAAACGCCCTCCCCGCTGTGCTATCGCTCCAGCCCCCACTGCCTCATACTCTTTGATTCACGTTGAAAAGTCCGGCTTCCTGGGGAAACCGGTGCCCAGAACCAACTCCTGTTGCTTCCTGCACGTGGGATGCTGACAACTTGAAGTCCCGGTTCTCCTCCGGATATTTCTCCTCTTTGGGGCCAGTGCGCAGGTGCCAACCCTACGGGGAAACCCCGAATGTCCATGAACTCCCATGTCAGGCTTCTTTTTTCATGGGGTATGTTGAACCTCCTGCAAAGCCTCCCGCAATCCCCAGGATGCCTCAGTGTGCAAGTAAGAAAGCTTTGGAGATCCCCTGGGCCCCACATCCCACCAGCCTGGTTCTAGCCGCCGCCCCTGGGGCCGGGTGCACGGATGCTGGTGTGGGACGGTGCTCTCCAGGGAAGCAGTTCCTGACCACGGATGCGCCACCACCCCTCTAAGACACCAAAGCATCTGGGAGTTTTAAGCACTGGTTTATTTATGGAGCCAGGGGTCCCGGGGGCAGTGGGGAGGGCTGGGGCAAAGGTGTGTAGCTCCAGAAGCAGAGACTGAAGAAATGAGTCATGGGGGCTGCAGAAGGTCGGGGCATCGATCCAGAGCCCCAGCTCAGCCACCAGTTCCCACCCAGGAGCCGAGCTCAGCTTGCAGGGAAGAAAGCCTGAGCCTTTTCAGCCTGCCACAAGCTGGACACAGGCAGGGACTGGGAATTTAATGAGAGGAATTAGCACTTGAATGCTCAATCTACATAAACACACACAGACACACACACACACACACACACATGCAAAACCTTTGGTGAAAATTTTTCTTTGGGTTTTAGGGCGGAGAACAGGCTAGAAATAGGGATGTTTAAAATGCAACAAAGCCACAAATGTTCCGAATTCAGATTCTATTGTTTGTAGACAACGAATCACCCTTTTGGGTTTCACGGTTTCAGTAGAGGCATCTCAAATCCAGGGCATTGAATCAGGATTATGCAACGATTTCCCCTGGCCTCTCCAACCCGCTATTTATAACAGTCAAGTGTTGGCATGTATGCGAGAATTTAAAGGAAAATCTACCTGCCTCGTGATCTTGAGCTCTTTAATTTATTTTTTATTTTTTTTAACCTTTCATTTAATTTAACAAACTTTTCTTCCTGATGCCTTCTTAATGGACAACGGGGGAGATTTCACTTCCAGGCTGTAAAAATCTTCATTTCACTCTCTAGGTTTGTTTTAACGAATAAAAACATTCTGCCTCGGATAAACATTTACAGATGAGCCATGTTAGCAGTCAGCAATCCCGTGTAACCTGTTATGGAAAAGCTTCAGCAGAGGAGGTAGGATTGCGCATTTCCATCTAGTGAAAAAGGAATGAAGTTAAGAGTGTGGCCGGTGAGTTTTCTCTCTCAGGAACTACTTTCAAACAAGGGCACTCATTTACCAAAGATTAGGAAGATTGCTCAGGAGAGAAATGCAGGGGACATTCTTAAGGCTCCCCGTGACGCTGTGATCATCAGAAAAGAATGTTCTGCACAGGAAAAAAAAAAATATGAGTCTCCCAAGATGTTCCAATTCTGATGTCCTGGCTGTAAGTGGCAAGGCAGGTGAGCCCAAATTAAAGGAGACGATCCCTGATGTTGGAAAGAAAATAGGCAGAGAGGGACTAAAGGGGGCTGCACCCCATCTCCTCCGGTGATAACGGGAGGCGTGTGTCCCATCTGATGCTCTGTTTCACCCTATGACACTGTAGTTTCTTTTGTTTGTTTTGGGCCACACCCAACAGTGCTCAGGACTTACTTCTACTCTGTGCTCAGAGATCACTCCAGGTGGGGCTCTGGGGACCAACGGGGAGACACGGAATAAAAGCAGGGTCACCGGCCTGCAAGGCCAACCCCTTCCCTGCTGTACTGTCTCTCCGGCTCCATTGACTAGAGGGTCTTCCCCCCAAGACAGCGAGTCACCGCCCGAAGGTTGTCTCTCCCTCTAGGAGGTTGGGGGGCTAGATACTCCAGCTTCTGCGGGCATTGCTCATGCTTCCTTTGCTTCCAGCCCCCTTCGTCATGCTCCTGGGATGAAACCACCTTTGGACCTGCATCTGGGGGATTTCCAGGGAGCAGACTGACCTCTGACACCTTCTGGGAGTGCATCAGGCACGAGATTCAGTTTTGTGAATTCATCTCGAGAGAGCAATATTATGGAGCATCGGGGGTCTCCCAGCACCCTACATTTTATACAAGCACTGTGGTTCGCAGACTTGCTCCTGATGATTTGTTAAAGGCGTTCGATATTCCAACACCAGCCCCACCACCACTGTCACCTTCCCGCCACCATTGTCGCCAGTTCTCCCAGCCGTCCGTCACGCCTGTCCCATAGCAGGCTCACGATAATTTATTTTATATTGCTTGTTATCAATACATTGCTAAGGGAAAGAAGATCATTTCTTTCTTCTGTAGTCTTACCTCCAGCCCCTGACATTCCAAGCCCCGTTCTCTTAAGCTCTGTCTCCACACTCACACCCGTTCCAGGGTGGCATGAAGTGTGAGTTCTGGAAAGAAAGTGCTCAGGGGACCCTGGGCTGGGGGGCAAAGATTCCTGGTGATCGGTTGGATGGGGAAAGATTTCTCAGAGCCGGTAGTGTTGGAGCTGGGTCTTAGACACCGGAAGACATTTGCCTAACACTTGCCTTACGTTTCTTCCCAAAGCATCATTGCTGTCATCTTTAACCCCCGCACCCTGATCTGGGGCTTTTCCTCCTGTCGCTCATGGCCCAGCTGTGTCGCCCGTGTCCACTGTGGAAGATTAGACTGCGTGTCACCCTCTCCGAGATTTACTGGAGGCATCTGATCCTTGAACAAAAATGCAGACAGGGATATTTTGCTGCCTGTTCCTTTGGGCTCCGAGGATGCATGGGGCGAGTTCTCTGAGGAGCAGCGTGTGGGAGGGATGGACAGGCATTGCTGATGGGGTGGGAGCATGAAGGACAAAGGGGGGGAGCTGGGAGACCCACTCGAGCCATGCGGATCTGAACCCCTAGCTCAGTGTAAGAGAGATGTGGAGGCCACAGCGATAGTCCAGTGAGCAGGGCATTTGCCTGGCGTGCAGCCATCCCGGGTTTGATCCTCAGCATCCCATAGGGTCCCTCCAGCACTGCCAGGAGTAATTCCTGAGTGCAGAGTCAGGAGTAGCCCCTGAGCATTGCCGAGTGGGATCCAAAAAGCCAAAAAATAATTAATTAAAATTTTTTTTTATTAGAGAATCACTGTGATGTACAGTTACAAACTTACGAACTTTCGTGTTTGCATTTCACTCATACAGTGATCGTTTACCCATCCCTCCACCAGTGCCCATTCACCTACACCAATGATCCCGGTATCCCTCTCACCAACCCCATCCCCCACCACCCCACCCTGCCTCTGTGGCAGGGCATTCCCCTTTGTTCTCTCTCCTTTTGGGTGTTGTAGTTTGCAATAGAGGTATTGAGTGGGAGCCTTTCGGGGTGCCAGGGGGTTCCAAGAACCCTGGCCTGCCCTTCCATCCTCTGTACGAGTCCTAGGAGGGGCACCCTCTGGGAGGTGGGGCCTTGGTGGGAACTTGGCGATGCGGGAGTCCAGCCTCTGGGTGGGGGGGTCCATCCTGATCCCTGATACCCCACACTCTGATGCTTTTGGCATTCGGAGTTTTCTCTTTGAAACACTCTTACTTCCGGCTGGTGGAGGAGATTCTGGCTGAGCAGCCATGAGAGAAATTTTTTCACACAAGGCAGGTCTCCGGCTGGGAAAGGGGAGCGGGTGCTGTGTTCCAGACACACTGGGATGAGGTCAAGCATTGCTTTGTTTTCCTCTGGAGGGATGGTCAGGGGGGGTTGCCATTTATTTCTATTTATCGCAGATGATGAACTGGAGCGATAGCACAGCGGGTAGGGCATTGGCCTTGCACGCGGCCAACCCAAGATTGATTTCTCCGTCCCTCTCGGAGAGCCCGGCAGGCTACCGAGAGTATCCCACCTGCATGGCAGAGCCTGGCAAGCTCCCCGTGGTGTATTCCATATGCCAAAAACAGTAATAACAAGTCTCACAATGGAGACGTGACTGGTGCCCACTCGAGCAAATCGATGAACAATGAACAGTGCTGCTACCGTGCAGGTCTCCAGTGCTATTGCAGATAACACACTCTTTTTCCATTGATCATATTGGGAGGTGCCCCTCTGGCCATTCTTGGTTCAATTCGAGGGTCCCTCGGTGGAGGGAATTGATTGCGGGGGGACCGCCCCGGCAAGGCTCCAGGACCACACCCGGGAATAGTGGGGGACCATGGGGTGCTGGAGACGGAAGCCGGGCGGGGTGCAAGCTGGGCACACGCGCTAACTGCCCTGCCCTTTCTTGGCTTCTTCAATTTATGTCAAACAAATTCAATTGAGCAAATAAAAGGGAGGCTACTAGAAATATTAAGCGAGGGCCAGAGGACAGGCAGGCCTGGGGGAAGCTCACTCACCAGAACGCTGTGAAAGTGGCAGACGTTGAGGGGAGCCGGGCCCAGGCTCTCTCAAGGCCGAGGGCCAGCCATCCCCGGGCTTCAATTTCCACAGAGAGCTCCGCTGTCTTGCCCTTTGCAGTCAGTGTCCCCTCGGGAGGGGGTCAGGGGGCGGCTGTCCTGTTGGACCGTGTTGCTGTGAGGGCAGCTTTTGTTCACTCCGCTGCGCATCCTTTACACGCCCCCCCACCCCCCCAGAGGACACCCGCAGCTTGGATTTAGTTCTAGGGGGATCCAAAGTATTGTCTCTATATACTTCTCTCCCGTCAGAAAAAGACAAGCAGGCCTGTCTCACCGTCCAGAATCCTCAGGGCTGAATTTACTGCTTTTATGGCCTCATCTGTTCCAATCTGCCACTGGAAAGCCACTCTCTTCCCCATGCCTTCAGCCGACTGTGTTATTTTCAAAGATCTTTAAGAAGCTCGAACATCTCTGGGTCCTATAGCTTTTTCTCTGACAGCCACTTAGATGGACTCATCCTGCCTGTAGCAACGGGATAAGCGGGGTGGTGCTGCGTGAACAACCCCCTCCCCCCCAACACACACATTCTAGTGGCTTTTAAGCAACAAAGGTTGATTTCTTGCTCAGGCTCCTTGTCTGCCGCACCTCGGAGGCTCCCTGGAGGACCGGCTGACAGAACCTTTCCGGCCCATATGGCTGTTGGTTGCCATGGCAGGGGAACAAAAGAAGATGGCTGTCTATTCATTTCCCTCAAAAGGGATCCCCAGGAAAACAACACATTCCACCTTGGCTCATATTCCATTGGCTGAGGCAACGCTGAATTCAAAGGAGGCAGGGACACAGAACTCCATCCTCTTCCTGAGAGGAAGGCAGCTGGAAAATCGCTGTCGCCAGCCTGAAATAACACCTCGCGCCATACTCCATGACATAGGGCTGTCTCTCGTATCACCTCTCTTTCAAGGACTTCTTGGCTCACCCTCCGTTCTGGTCTTGGCGAGCGGTGGTGGTCTGTTTGCACGCACGCCTCCTCCTCCCCATGGACACCGTCTCATCTGACTGGTGTTTCAGTTCCCAGGGGACAACATCTGTTGTCCTTGACTATCCTGCCTCCAAGTGCCCGTGGAGCCACCTTTGTATCTGTGGCAGTTTTGCTTTGAGTGTGGGGTGCAGTGAAGGGAAACAGTGATGCAAGGAGTGAACAACGTCAGCTTGCAGTATCCGTCAGGTAAATTGTTACTGCGCTGAGGGATGGATCCTGTTTCAACAGGTCACAGAGTAGCTGTCGAGTACTCCTGGAAGGAATGAAAGCACTCCACCATCGGCCACTCCTGATCTGTTTTTGTTTGCTTGTTTGCGGAGCACACCTAATAACATTCAGCGATTACTTCTGGTTTTGCACTTAGGAATTACTCCTGGCAGTGCTCAGGGGACCATAGGGGATGCTGGGGATCGAATCCAGGTTGGCCTTGTGCAAGGCAAGTGCCCTATCTGCGAAACTATCTCCCCAGCTCCATCTCAGACAGTTTTTGACACATGGAATTAGCTGCTCCCCCTGAATTCCCAGCATGTTCTTCTTCCTTCCCAGACCCTCCCATCCTCCATCCTATCTCTTAAGGTCAGACGAGATCAGGTGCCTCCAGGGAGGTATGCTGTAGACCCCTCCATCCATCCTATCTCTTTGATCCTTCTTCCTTCCTGCCTCCAGAGGTGCCAACAAAGCCATCATCTTTCTTATATGAAAATATTCAGTACATTCAAGGGTCAAATGTGTTTGATTCTTGATTTCTTAGCTACACCCAACCCCCCCCAAAATCCGGGGTATGTATGTGTGTGTGGAGGGGGAAGGGGGCATGGTTTCTTAGGTGACAGCTCTTAAAAGCAGATGTCTAATGTCATATTAATATATCCATTTTTCAAGAGTATTTATCTTCGTTCTGTTAGAGTATATTTCACTTTGAATTCTTTGTGATAAGATTTTTTTTTCCATGGCAGGTACGTATATCCAAAAGAGTATATTCCTTCCTATTGTTTGGTTATGTTCCTTTGGATGAATACTGCCACGTTCTGTTTGTACAGGTACCAGTTGATATGCATTAGGGTTCTTTTCATTTTTGCTGGTGTTAATAAATAGTAGAGACATATGTTTTCATTTTTCCTTAGAATAAAATTACTGAATTGCATAAGTGTATATAGGTATGTGTGTGTGTATAGTTGAGAAACTGCATTTCCCCCCCAAATAATAGCTACTATTTCATTTTGATATCAGCAGTATATGAATATTCCTTGTCACTTTGTCTTCTACCTTGTCACCAACACTTACTTTTTGGCTATAAGTCCTTGCAAGATGCATACTTTGTAAATATTTTTATCTAATATTTATTTTCTTATTTCTCTAATATTTATTTTCTTATTTCTTGGGGTTTAATTGTCTCTTAGAATTCTAGTTTCTTAAATCAAAAGCTTGGATAATTGGATGTAGACTTTTTTATTTGTTGTTTTTTTTGGATCACACTTGGTGGTGTTTGTGGGTCATCCTGGTGGTACTTGGGGACCTTGTGGTATTTGAAGCAAACTTGGGCTTCCCAGATGCAAATCCTGTGCTTAGCCCATTGCACTATTTTCCTGGAAAATTTCTCTCTCCCAATGTTACTAGCACCCCGTACATTTTGATATGGTTGATTTTATTACTTATTTTAAACTTAATTCTACTATGCTCAAATAACATTTTATATAAATTTAGTAACTTTTAATTTATTAGAAGATTAAAAAGCAGGCTAAACGTTTTTAAAAACAATTTGATATTTATACAAAAGTTAAAGAGCTCCTAATATATCTTGTATATCGTATATTCTATGTCCATTTTACTACATTATTAAAGTTGTACACTGGGATGGTACTATTGTTATATTAACTGCCAAATACTAGCACATAATTATTGGTTAGGGGATAGCTTATTAAATTCCATGAGTTTTTATATGTCTTTTTCTCTGTTCCAGAGTATCACATACCCTTTACTTGACTCCATCTCAGACTTTCCTTATTTTTAATCATCTTAAACATTTTTTGTTTGCTTTTTATTTTTTTGCCACTCCCACCCTGCACTCTGGGATAACTCCTGGCTGTGCCTGGGGGACTGTATAGGATGTTGATCAAGCCTGGGATCGGCAATGTGCGCTGCCCACTGAACCATCTCTCTGGCTCTTCGCCTTACAGGGTTTGAGGTGCACTGGTCAAGCATGTTGTAAGATAGCCCTTCATTGGGGCTGGAGCGATAGTACAACGGGTACGGCGTTTGCCTTGCTTGTGGCCGATCCGGGTTCGATTCCCAGCATTCCATATGGTCCCCTGAGCACCACCAGGAGTAATTCCTGAGTGCAGAGCCAGGAGTCAGCCCTGAGCATCGCTGGGTGTGAACTAAAAAGCCAAAAAAAAAAAAAAAGATAGCCCTTCACTGAAATTTACCTTATGTTTCTACTTGCTGATCCTGGGATTACAGGCTCAAGGGAGGAAGAAGACAGTGATTAAGTATCATCCTCACGTGATATCAAGATCTATCAACATGACTGAAGGCTTGATGTTGATCTGATTGCTTCACTGAGGTAGTGTTTGTCCCGTTTCACCACTTGCCCCCCCCACCCCCCCACAATTTATTTAAACACCGTGGTTTACAAAGTTTTTCATGATGATTAGCTACAGGCATTCAGTATCCCATCACCAATCCCATCATCACTGTCAACCTCCCTCTACCATTGTCCCTGTTTTTCCAAGCACCCTTCAAGCCTGTCCCCATAGCAGATCCAGGATAATGTATGCTATATGCTTGTTGAATACACGGGAGATCAAAAGACCGCATGGCCACCCACCTATGAGATGGTCAGTCTTCTTGGTCAAAACCCTGAATGAACGATTTGAGGCTCTTCCTGTTCCTGGAGCGAGCAGATATCATTGGGCTACACTAGCACGCGACAGGAACGAATAGAGGCGTTACTGGCACCCGCTCGAGCAAATCAAAGATCAACTCAACTGGATGACAAGTGATACAAGTGATATATTGTTGCTACCATTCAATGGCTAATTAAATGATAAAAAATCCTTTAGTAAAAGAAAATTTGTGAATATTGTTGTATCTCACCACGGGGACATTAAGTCCTTGTCTGAGGGTTTGCTAAGTGGTTGTTGCTAGTTGAGCGTTAATGTTTTCGTTACTCAAGATGAGTTGGTATCTATGTTACGTTCCCACCCAAGAGTTTGGAGACGTTGCTCCAGAAGATCCAGAAGACTGGACTGGTCAGTCCGGCCGGAAGCATGATGGCAGCCGTAGGCGTTGAATGCAGCTGCCGGGGGTATGGGAAGGGCGGAACTTGGCTCGCCTCCTTCTGAGGTTGCCCCGGAGGTCTCAACTGGGACTGGGTTTCCAAGAAATTTCTGTGGCTAGTTGATCTCTTTAGATCTAATTAGAAGTCTCTGGAACAGGGTAAGTAAATGAGCGTCCATGGTGGCGCTAGTGTGATGTGGGTGTGGCTGCGTGGAAAATCCCCCCAAAACAACAGCAACAAACAAACAAACAAACAAAAGCCCCAGCATACCTGAAATTTTCTGCAGGTTAGCATCTCTGGGCAGCGCAGTTGTGATGTCTCCCCATTTTATTTATTTATGTATTTATTATATTTTTTTAAAATGTAGGAGTACTGCTATTTAGTCAGCCATTGATTAAGCTGATTGAACTGGGCATGAACTCCACAAGTCTTCCCCACTTCAAAGCTCCCCTTTCTCCCCAGCCTTCTGGATTCCTCCTGGCTAATTCACCATACATAGCGCATGCTAAGAAGCGGGGAGACCCTTTTCCTGTTTTGCTGACTACATTAAGTTTTGGAAACTGAGTTTTAAAATTTATCATTTTGGCTACATATTGTGGTTGTTATTGCTTCAAATTGACTGGAGCTATAGCACAGCGGTAGGGCGTTCATTTTGCATGCAGCCGACCCGTGTTCTATTCCTCCATCCCTGTCCTTCCCGGAGAGCCCGGCAAGCTACCGAGAGTATCCTGCCCACACGGCAGAGCCTGGTAAGCTCCCCGTGGTATCATTGACATGCCAAAAACAGTAACAAGTCTCACAATGAAGACCTTGTTGGTGCCCATTCAAGCAAATCGCTGAACAATGGGACGACAGTACTACAGTATTGCTTCAAATAGAAAAATTTACAGTTTCTCTCATATTAGTTCCCACGTAACATTCTCTGTACTGCTTCCAAGATTTTCTTATGGTTTTTTATAAGTAGAAAAGGTCTTTTATTTTTTCCCAGAAATTCAAGTTTCTGTCTCACTCATGGTAAGGACTAGTGATGATGATGATAGTGAAACAGGATGTTTATCCTCAGTTGCGTTTATTAATATCACTGATGCAAAAATGGATGCGGTGTTGTGGTCTTAGTTGGTCACATACGAATTTAGTTGAGTTCTTTAGAACTTGCATCAAGAAGCAGGTGAACAGTGATTGGCAGGTCTTGGTTCAAATATCTTTAGGATCCAGCCTTTCCTTTTCACTCTTTGAGTAATCCTGTTGGCCTTTTTGTAGAAGCTGGCTTGAACATTCATTTCAGGGTCTGATTTCTGGGCTCTTTACAGGCTGTTATATCCTTGACATTTACAGAAGGCATTGCCAGGATATAAAAATTGTTCTATGGGGTAAAATTAATTTTATTTTGAAGAAACAGTTCTTAGAATAATGTTGCTACAATTTCCAAACCATTGTTGTGTTTTTTGTCTTGTGTGCAGCATCTGTTGGTTGTATAGGATCCCTTGAGCATAGAGTCATCAGAACAACATTATGGGAACATTTGGATGGGAACAGAATTGGATAGCGGAAGAATCCTATTAGTATTCAATCTCTGATGGCTATTAAGGTATAAAGACAGATAATTAAAGTGGGCTGAGCAACCACCATCCTTCAGTGATCATGGCAAACACTTTACTTTCTTTCTTCTTAAATTCTTAAAATAATCCTTCAAGGTGTCTTAATATACCTATTTAACCTTGATATCAATTTTAGATAAGTGATACATTTTTTTCCTTCTTTTTCTATGCTTCGGGTTCTAGCTTCCCAGCTGGGGGTGGGTGGGGGGATTTGGCAATGCAGAGTATTGTTTGATGGTTAGGTGTTGACTTCGAAGGTTTGGTTTGGTAGTGAGCACGTGAGGCAATCTGATCACAGAAATGTCAGACACAAAGCTTTGGACCCCATAGTTAGGGAAGAGCAATGTTCTTGCTGCATTTGAAGGAGAATATAGGCATCTCGGTGTGGCAGCCACCTCGTGTTACATACACAAAGCTCAGGGGGAAACTGTCTGAGAGCATAGGAAAATGGAAAGAGTCAGCACTGGGACTGGGAGAGATGGTTTAACTGGATGAACCCCTGCCTGGACCCAGGGGTAGTTTACATTTCAATTACAGAAGCCAACAAATTCTCCTTCCTGCTGAAGTCAGCAGGAGTGAATTTTCTGACGTTTGTAAGTGAAAGGGTCCTGGCTGTTAATAGCCTTCTTTCTCACTCCTCCATTGGGCAAATCCCAGCAAAGGTGTCTTTGGAAAGAAAATCACACTGAAATGAAGCAATATACCTTGATTTTTTTTTTTTAACTCCATAGGTGGAGGACTAATCTTCTTGGACTAGTCTTGTCTTTTCTCTGGATTTTCTCTCTTAAGGAATAAATTCATTTGTCAGGGAACATATTGAATTCTACCTCTGATGGCCCCTGTTGGTCTAAAATTCTCTGATTCCAAGTTCTTATTTTAAACTAAAGTGTTAGTGAGTGTAAGATTTAAATTGCGATAAAGAGGTTGACTTTTGAAGCCATATACAATACACTGCAAACCTGACTAATTCATATATCACGCTTCTCGGCCACGTGACATCTTATAGCTTAGTTCTCCCTCTCGGAGAACCTAGCAAGCTACCGACAATTTCCTGCCCACATGGGAGAGCCTGACAAGCTCCCCATGGCGTATCATACGCCAAAACCAGTAACAATGATGGGTCTCATTTCCCTGACCCTGAAAGAGCCTCCAATGCAGCACTGTTGCGAAGGACGAGTAAAGAGAGGCTTCTAAAATTTCAGGGCTAGAATGAATGGAGACCTTACTGAGACCACTCAAGAAAATTAATGATCAATGGAATGATAATGATGATATATATATGTACATATATATCACTGTATCACTGTCATCTCGTTGTTCATCAATTTGCTCAAGCGGGCACCAGTAATGTCTCCATTGTGAGACTTGTTACTGTTTTTTGGCATATTGAATACACCACGGGGAGCTTGCCAGGCTCTGCCGTGTGGGCAGGATACTCTCAGTAGCTTGCCAGGCTCTCTGAGAGGGATGAAGGAATTGAACCCATGTCAGCCGCATGCAAGGCAAATGCCCTACCCACTGTGCTATAGCATATATATATGTATATATATATGTACATATATATATATATATCTCCAAGACTGTTTTATATTTTTGTGGGGGGACACATATCTGGTGGTGCTCTGGGGCTTCTCCTAGCTCTTGCAGTGCCAGGAATCAAACCTGGGCCTTTGGCATGCAAAGATGTGTTCAGCTCACTGAGCTATCTCTCCAGTTACCAGAAGCAAACTCCTTCCCCTGTTTACATTGCAGCATTTCTAACAAAAATGTGAGAGAGCATTCATAAGGTGGCCACAGGGATGAAATGAGACAATGCATATGTAACGCACATGGCAAGATCTCAATAAATGATAATTTTCTTATTTATTACTCCCTCCCAGTAGTATCCTTATCTTAAAATAGCATTTCCTGAGATAACTTTGGTGGTCAACCATGCTGTCAAATGCCTTCGCAAGAGGACTTTGTAGCCAAATATACATAGGAGAGGGTTTCGCTCTGCCCACCTCACCATCTTCAAAGCACACTAACATATTAAAAGCTCAGTGATGTTCTTCCAAAAACAGGCTTAAGTTTGTTGATCACAAACATATTTGACTACACAACACTTTTTTCTTTCAGAGATGTATACCTGCTAACGGATACTAACATGACAAGAATTGGAAAATTTAAATGTGATTTTAGGCATCCACCAATAGAGAGAAACAGAAGAAAGTGTGAGCTCTGAATTGACTGCTTACTAAAAACATCTGGCTTCCTCCGAAATTATAGCCTCTATCAGTGGTTGACCAACATGTGGGTCACTGCTATTTTTCCTTTTTGTAAATAAAGATTTATCAGAATGTATTTATTTCCCCTTGCTTATGCATTGTTTTATAACTGCTTGGGTGTCACATGGCAGAGCTGAGTGGTTGCACCAGGGCCTGAATAACACATAAAGGCAAAAATATTTTTCCTATGGCCCTTAAAAATGAGTTTGTTGGGGCTGGAGCGATAGTACAGCGGGTAGGGCGTTTGTATTGCACGCTGCCGACCCCAGTTTGATTCCCAGCATCCCATAGATCCCTCATGCACCACCAGGAGTAATTCCTGAGTGCAGAGCCAGGAGTAACTCCTGTACACTGCTGGGTGTGACCCAAAAAGCCAAAAAAATGTGTTTGTTACCCTGGACTAATGACAATATCACATCTGTAAGAACTACAGTGACTGGAGAGGTAGTACAGTGGGCTTTTTGCCTTGCACGTGTCTGACCCTGTTCATCCCCGTTATCCCATTTGATTTGTTAAGCAGAGCCAGGAGTAATCCCTGAGTATCACTGGATATGGCCCCCAAACACACACACACACACACACACACACACACACACACACGAACTACAGGAACCAAGAGTAGTTGTTTTCGCTCCAGTTTAATGTAGGTGCTTTCTTGCATTCATACCCCGAGATGCATCTCTAGACTAACAACCCTGACTTTAGACTAAAGAGCCCAGCAGCTCTCTTTTAACTGGAAAGGGGCAGAAGAAGGAAACGGAAAAGACAGGGATTTACAGCTCGCAGCAAAGGGACTGCCTTGCAGCTCCCCGCTCCGGTCCGGAGAGAGGGCTCTCCCAGGAATTGCAGGGCTGCTCCATTTTCTTGTAAATTTCCTCATGTTCTCTTCCTGTGGCACCGAGTTGTCCTTCAGAATGAATGACATCATTATGAGCGTGCTGTATCTTTCATCATGTCTCGCGCATTTCACTGGCATCCCTGTTGAATTACGTCCGCGCTGCCACCGACTGGGGAAATAACCGGAGCGGATCTCTTTCCCGAAGGGGTGAAGATCAGCCGACCTCAAGCATGCTGGCCTCGGGTTCATGGCTGCAGCCACATATATGGCGCTCAAGGCAATAGAGGGGACTTCTAAGACAAGACATTATACCCCTGATTTTTGCCACATGGCAAACACTCCCCCGGTCCCCCCACGCCCACCCCCTTAAGATGCTCCTATCATGATCTGGCTGAAGTGTCTCCTTTCAATTTTTTTTGCATGACAGAAACTATTCCTTACCACTCAAACTCAGAATCCTGGGTGCCACGGGTTTATTTGTAGTAGCAGGAATTATTATTATTATTATTATTATTATTATTATGCTTTTTGGGTCACACCCAGCGATGCACAGGGGTTACTCCTGGCTCTGCACTCAGGAATTACTCCTGACGGTGCTCAGGGAACCCTATGGGATGCTGGGATTTGAACCCGGGTCCTCTGCATGCAAGGCAAACGCCCTCCCTGCTGTGCTATTGCTCCAGCCCCAGTAGTTGCAAGAATTAATTTTGAGCTCTGAGTCTTAAGACGCTCTGACTACGTTTTTTTTTCCGTTCAGCTTGGCATCAGACACGATGCAGCAGAGTGGAGAGGGTGAACCCGCTGAAGCACGTCCTTTGCCTCACGGGGATCAAGGGTCCCCGGGAGGTGAACCCCAGGACAAGGCGGCCAGGTAACGGCAGACCTATATCCACTGTGACACTTGCTCAGCATGGCCTCCCGAGCCCCGATGGTCCAGGGACATGTCTGAGGTCTTCATCTGGACCCCCAAGGATGTTAGCGAACCAGGTCAACCCCAGAGGAGAGGAGGCCGACTCCAGTTAAGGCTGTAGCCCGCGGTTGTCTGCTCTGCTGGCTACTGTTTAGAAGATCTCATCCCCTGCATCGTGATCTTGGCATCTTACAGTCACTTAATTTCAACTTCCTTCCCTACAGATGGCCTCCACCTCTCTCTCCCCTAAATAATAGCAATGAGCGCAAAAGGAAAACATAGGGGTATACTCATATCTTGTGCAGAATTTGGGGGAGAAAAAAGAACGTTCATGCTAATATCATCTCCCGGGTTCGAACCTGGATCACGAAGCCACACACAATCTTGGTAGTCACCGATCTTTCTGTTTGTGGAGGATGAGTTGGCCCGAGGCCGAGCAGAGCTAGCGTTCCTTCCACCAGTTTGTGCCTCGATTCAAATACGCCACATCGGAGATGGTATTACTTCCTTCTAAACTGCTGACTGGAAGAAAAATACCCAGTGATATTTATGTAACTTGTGAGCTAAAAAAAAAATAAAAACAGAATAAAATATAATTCTTTATTCAAGCAATTTGCCCTAGATTCAACTGTACTAATTAAGTCTCCCTGGATAAATATACTCATAAATAGTCATATTTCATCAAAGTCAAACACAGGGCAAATCCTTGTGTTCATGCACTAATAAACCTGAGTTATTAAATAAAATCTGTGCTGTACTCTTTAAATTAAGATCCCATCCATTAATAAATGTTTAATAAAAATGTAAAGATGGAATACTGTTTGAAGAAGAAATTCATCCCCAGTACTTCCAGTTGAATCCAGCTCAGTGAAATGCAAATTTTATAAATTCCAATCCATCAAATAGAAATTTTACTATAAAAGGTTTTCATGGAAATAATAGCTGTCAACTATCAATTAATGCACACGGTCCCATTTTCCTTAAGTACGGTATTGAACTTTAATGAAAGGTTACTTATTCTATCAAATTGCTTTATACTTCATAAGATTAAACTTAACCAAAAATTAACATCAGTATTCCATGAAGAGAGCATGCAAACAAAATCCACCTATAAGTGACAGGGAGCCTAAATGTTTTTGTTGCACACTGAGAAATATGCTTCCAACACACATTTTAAAAAATGCAAAGAATTCATTTTTTTAAACCAGTGCGATCAGAAAATTTAACCCATTTGGCACCGCATGCCTTGCTGGTATTTTTTTGCCTCTGCACCGTGAGCCACTGATAAGGTAGCCAGCGTTTCCCTCTACGCCAGCAAGCAAAACTTTAGCTCAGCAGCAGAGAGCTGGGGCCTGGGCTAGAGGTGACCATGGTGGCCAACATATCTGGGTCCAAACTGTCATTTGAGGTGTACAGTCCTGACCTACCTGTGTGATGGTCATGAACCTGGACTTCTTCATTTATTAAATGTGAAACATAAGCTTACTTTTTGGAGACTGCTCTGAATATTCAGGGGAGACGTGTGGAGATGCCAGTTGGATCATGAATCACAAAATCCCCATTAATCGTCGATTTCTCGAGCGGGCTCAGTAACCTCTCCATTCATCCTTTCCCTGAGATCTTAGGAGTCTCTCTCCACTCGGCCCTCCCAATGATGTCTCACTGGAGGCTCTTTCAGGGTCAGGGGAATGAGATCCAGCTTGTTACTGGATTTGGCATATGAATACACCATGGGAAGCTTGCAAGGCTGTCCCATGTGGGCAGGAAACTCTCAGAAGCTTGCCAGTTTCTCCCAGAGGGAGAAGTAGGCTACAAGATATTGCTTCTGGGAGCTTGCTTTTAAGTCTCTGGGTGCTGACCGTTGATGGGATTACACACACCTGGGTTCCTCTGCCGGTACCTTCATGCGTGAGGCCTGTCCGAACGTGTGGAGAGGGGCCTTGAGCATGGCTGTAGCTAGGTTCTGGTGGTCTTTGGCTGCCGGGAGCTCTGCTTGGGGTGGGGAGGGAAGCTGGAGCCCATCCCCTCTGAGGGGCCCCGGGGAAGACAGCCAGGCGTGCAGGCAAGAGATTCTCTGCCGTCAGTTGGATACTAGCTGGAACCCGGCAGACATCTCGTACCCGGGAGTAGTACTTTACAGAGGGATCGGGTCAGAAAGGGGGCAGTTCCCTGATGCAGGGCATCACTGTGCCGCCCGGGAAATCATGCAGATAGAGGGGGAGGGTCAGCTGGGCATTTTCAGTTCTGCACAGAAGAATCTAGAAGAATCTCCTAAAAGTAGCACTGGAGTACTGTCGTCCCGTTGTTCATCGATGTGCTCGAGCGGGCACCAGTAACATCTCCATGTGAGACTTGTTGTTACTGGTTTTGGCATATCCAATATACCCCAGGTAGCTTGCCAGGCTCTGCCGTGTGTGTGAGACACTCTCGGTAGCTTGCTGGGCTCTCCAAGAGGGGCGGAGGAATCGAACCTGGGTCAGCCATGTGCAAGGCAAATGCCCCACCCACTGTGCTATTGCTCCAGCCCTAGCAACCGAAAATATTGTGATTCGTGTACACCTAAAATTGAGACTGATTGACACGGAGGAGGAATGATGTAGGCATACTTAAGAACCTGTGAAAAGTCCCTAAACCACAGCTTCAAATAAAATCTTTCTTCCAACACAGCCCCCACCCCAACTCCACATTTATGCATCTGAAAGGGCATTGTTGCCAGCGAACTAATTAGATCTGGATTCTCATCCCAACTGGGCCAGGAACCCGGTTCATGCCCAGGGAAAGCCCTCACCCTTTCCACACGTCAGTTCCCTCCCCTGTGGCAGGAGCTGTCGGTGGGCGGGGGTGGACGGTGAAGAGAGTGGGGGGGGGGTCCTCGGGGCAAATGACTGCACACTCAGTTCCCCCCGGATCCTTCACTCTGTTTGCAGACTGGAACCTGGCAGGAGCCTGGGCCACGCTGAGCTGGATCAGCAAGGAAACTCAGAACTTCAGGCATAGCAAGTACTTCAAAAATGATCATTTGAAGACACACCTGCAGGAGGAGTTGGCTGCTCAGACGCTGCCCGTTGGCAGCTCGGCCGGCTGGTTTTTGGAAACTCTGTCCAGATCTGCAGACTTCTTGTTGCAGGGAAACCTCCTCTGGGTAAGAATCCCTGCACTATAATCCTGAAAACACGATTTACAGAACCCAAATAGGTTCTGGCATGAACTCAGCTGAAATTGACTGCTTTCTATCATGAATTAATATTAACCAGAGCTTGTCAGATACTAAATATTTGTTTTAGGAATACACACGGCCTCGGCTTTCATCTGGGCTTAGCTCTAATCTTTGGCCTGTCAGTTCCAGGATATAGCACTGGATAAATCATGCTCTCGTGAACAGATAGATGCCAGGGCGGTTGTGTACAAATGGAACAGTGTGTCAATGAACACCCGAGTTTGGGTTACATCTAGTATAAACACCGCATTCCTCTGCAGTGAGCCCATTTACTGGTTAAGCAGTCACAGCTCTGGAAGGCTTGATGCTTCTGTGCTCAATCAGGTCTAATGATTTCAGATGTTTGCAATTAATGAACCATTAGATTAATTGGTAGAGTCCCGTAAGAAGGCTTTAAGAACTGGGTCAGAACCACAGACAAGCTATTACCCACAGGGATGACAATCACTGGAGGCAAAACCCTGAGAAATTGAATTAATGATTGAATTTTCTCCTCCTCGGCCCTTCCTGCACGCAACCATTTTTTCTTGGAAAAAAAAGACAAAACAAAACAAAAAAGCTTTGACTGGCGTCAAAGTGCAGCAAATACAGGCAGGAAGGAGAAGCCTGCAAAGAAAGAGCGGAAACATAATTATTCTGTTTTTCTCCAGTTCACACTTGATCTTCTGAAACCTGAGATTCTCACCGCAACCCAAAGCGACTCCATGTCCCAGTGTCACTCTCTCTGTTCTTCCTTCCTAAGGTCCTGGGTTTTAGGAGTCAGGTAACACGCTGGTTGTCTCAGAGCAGTGAGTCAGATATTCAGACACATGGAGCAAAAACAATCCGGCCCCCGCCTGCGGTTCTGTGGGCCTCCTCTCACTCCCAGGCTAAGGAGCTGACCTCTAGCCCATGGCCTCTGTGCTTAAAACTGGCCAGTGCTGGAGTTAGCGCCCTGGGCTAGCTGCGGCTTCAGATGAATCCATCATCTGAAAAGTTCAATTACCCCTGAAACATATCTGTTGTTTGCTTCCTGATCAGGAAGAACCTCCCATGGGCAGACTCTTGCTTAGCTTCCGAGACAAGCGAAGCTCCTATCTTGGATGATGGCTATTGTTTTCTAGGGCACAGAAATTCAGAGTGTGTGCATGTGGTGTGTGTGTGTGTGTGTACACATGAGTGTGCATATGCCTGTGTGCACATGTGCCTGTGTGCCTGTGTGCACGTGTGCGTGCATGCGCACGTGTGTGTGCTTGCACACTTGTGTGTGCATGAGCGCGCGTGTGTGTGCACGTGCATGTGTCTCTGTGTGTGTTTAAAGAAAAGAATGGCATCCATAGCCAGCAAAACATTTTCAATGCTGGCATCTTCTTGCTGGTGTGTGTGGTCCCTGGATGTTGCCTGGTGCATGGTTTGGTTCATTGGTTCATTTTTGTTTTCCCTCCTAGAATGTGAGTCCCCAGGCCAGGACTGGGGAATGGAGTCGATAGCTCTATCTCAGAGAAACATGGCACACAGTAGGGACCTAATAAATATTTGTTGAGTGAAATATTTGGAATCCGACATTGCCCTGAGGGTTATTGATTGGTCCAGGCAATAACCTTACCAACTCTAAATGGATGGGCTCATTCGTTTATTAAACACTCTTCACTGGGGACATTGGGCTCTGCCCTAATCCCTGCAGATGCAGGGCTTCACCATTTCCTCAAGAGATGGACCTTTCTTTCTCAGGAGCAAAAAATAAAATCAGATATCTAATGACACAAGGAATCAACTGAAGTAAAAGTTGAATAACTATTTTTGAACGGAAATCATCTTGGGGCCACAGGACTGTGTGCTGTGGAAATCTAGTTTAGTGTGGAGGGTCACGGAACTGTTTCTTGGGAAACTAGTGTTTAACTTGAGATTTCAAGAATAAAAGATGAGTTGGAGAGCATCTGGAGAAGAGAGAAAGCATGCCAGAGACCGTGCAATGGGAGCGGCTTCCTGTTTGGAGGTCAGTGAGCAAACCGATATTGTAGACCAGAACAAGAGAGAAGAGGGAGGAATGTGAGGTGAGAAGAAAGTTTTTGGAGAATTTATTGGGTCCATGAAAGTCACACTGGGGGTTTCTGCCTTTATTCTCAGAGAAAGGCAATGTCATCAAAATGTTCCAAGGCATCCAAGGGATGTAATACTAATTTCTAAATGTTTATTTAAATAAATTAGAAGTAACACTACTCCAAACACTGAGATAAGTTTATCCTTAGTTTCCCCTGGATTTTCAAGAAGAAAAGTATAATCTCAGAAAAAAAAAAGGAATGAAGCAATGGTTGGAGCTAAAGGCCCTTCCTCTACCATAAATACAGTCTTAAAATTTTTGGTTTGTGTGTTTTTTTTTTCTTTTTTGGGTCACACCCAGTGATGCTCAGGGGTTATTCCTGGCTCTACATTCAGGAAATACTCCTAGTGGTGCTGGGGGACCACATATGATGCTGGGGATGGAACCCAGGTAACTGTATGGAAGGCAAACACCTTCCCCACTGTACTATCACTCCAACCCCATACATCCAGTCTTAGAGAAGAGACTCTTTTTTTTGGTTTGGATCTATTTCTAAAAGTAAAGCAAACTTCAGAGGCTTTATGAGATTATTTGGTTTTGTTTTGAGTTCAGTAAAAGATAAGAAATTTCCGTGTTTGCAATCTGTTTTCCATTTTGCTAAACTTTCAGAGCTCAATATCATCAGTATATGAAATTAGTTGAAATTAATAGAATTAATAGAATAATTAAAATTCATTGATTAGTTCTTCCTTCATTTGTACAATTAGTATGCCTTGAGTATATCAGATAGATTGGGCTTTACTTGTCAGGGATAAATATAAATATAAAATCTTCCTGGCAGCTTGTCTGAAGTTATACCAGCACAAATGACACAGTCACAAGCTGAACCTGCAAGTTCATCACCAACCAACTGATGACTTCCGTGGGAAGCAATGGTCGCTGACTTCCTTCACCCTGGGAAGGCAACAGTATTGAAGGTAGAAATTCAAGTTTTCAAGAAAAATTTTCTAGAATGTCCAAAGACCACCCAAGATGTTTGTGTTTGGATTTAGAATCCCTTTTGTCAGTAACAAGACTCCTGATTTTGGCATGACTGATGATTCCTTAGATTGTGCAAAGAAAAATGGATCCAGACACAGACTGGTAAAACAGAGCCTGTAGGGGAAGAGATAGATCTCAGACAGGGAGAGGGATTCAAGGAGAGAACCAAGAAAATCAAGGGACTGTCAAGCTGGTGTTGGTGCTGGCAGAAAGAAAGGAATTGTCTAGCAGAGAGGTGGGGGTTGAAGACCGGGAATAAAGATTCTGCAGAGCCTATCTTTGATGACTGTGCAGATTTTTCATGAGGATTAATAAATGTTAATACATTCAAAAAGAAAATTAAACAATGAATCCAATGAATGTGCTCAAAGATGAATAGGATATTCTCAATCAGGACTGGATACAGTAATATAATAATCTGGTTCTTATTATACAAGATAGGAAAAACAAACAGCTGCTTTTTGAGAAACCAATCATATAGGATTATAAAAGGAATAGCAGGAGATCAGATTCCAGAAGGAAAGAAAATTTTGGTTTGGATTTTGAAGAACTAATACACATTTCTAAGAAAGGAACAAAGCTCACACCCCAGTCAATACATAGAATCTCCAACTCTAGTTACTAGGCCATATATAGTAACGTTAGCTTCCTATGTCATAAGTTTTGCCGTGAGATTTTTCCTTCTTAAATCGCATTTTTGGAGGGGGCTCTTTCGGTGTCAGGCAAATGGTTGTCGAAGAAGTGGTTAAGAGGACTAAGAACCTCCAGCTCCGGGCACATCTTTTCAACTCCACCGTTCTTCTTGCACTAACATACACCTCAGAGACCTGGGCCCTACAAAAACAGGATGAGAACACTATTCCAGTACCCCAAAGAGGAACTGAAAGAGCTATGCTAGGAGTATCACGTTTCACTCAAGTGAGAGAAGGAATCTGGAGTTCCGACCTCCATCGACAGTCAAGAATCAGGGACACTGTCTTGTTTGCCAAGGCATCGAGAATCAGATGGGCAAGACATGTAATGCGATTCAGAGATGACCGCTGGACTAGAGCTGTTACCAACTGGATTCCACAGGACGTCAAAAGACCTCGTGGCCGCCCACCAACGAGATGGTCAGACTTCTTCGTCAAAACCCTGAGGCTCTTCCTGTTCCTGGAGCGAGCAGATATCATTGGGCTGTACTAGCACGAGACAGGGACGAATGAAGACGTTACTGGTGCCCGGTCGAGCAAATCATAGATCAACGGGATGACAAGCGATACAAGTGATACAAGCATTTTTGGAATTAGACTATTTAATTTTTTTTTCTTGTGGGATTTATTCCCCAGCAATGTCTTGGAGGCACAGGAGCCCTTTCTGGGGATACGCAAAACAGGCACAAGAGTGCAGTGCTGATCAGGACCTATGGTGTTGGGGTTCGCTCAGGCCACCCCCGAAGTAGGGGGAGGCCTTCAGTGTTGTAACCAGCATGCCAGGGAGGACCATGTGGTGTGGGAGTCGGACTAGGTTAACTCCTTTAACCTCTGTACTAACTCTGGGTCCTGTTATGTTTTTTAAACATTATCCTAAGGAATGAGAACCATGAAAGGATGTGAAGGTGCTATTCTTTCTTCTTATTTAAAACAATCAACTTGCGCTAGATTGTCGACCCACCCTCTGAAACAGGTCACCTTTCTCATGCTCCTTGGTAAGAGGAGCTCAATCTTTGGGGGAACCCTCCAACCCACGCTCCAAGTAGTCAGGTACCCTCGGGAAAATCCAACCACCTCCACCTTTTCACTTCAAGAAGACAGAAGAACTTGATACCATGGTTTCATTCTCTGCTCCAGTGATTGGTTCAGGGATGAGAGTATAAACAAGTCCTGGCCCATAAGAGATTGGGAAGGTCTTGCTAGGGTAAGGTATTGGGAAGAAATACCTTGCTAGGGTATTTCTAGGAAAAATTTTCTGATTCTGAAGGAGACATCAAGAAGAGGCAATTTTGCATCTCTGATGCCGCAGAAGCTCATCTCGCAGCACTGCAGGGATGCCAGCCTGCAGGACAAGGCACTGTCACTGTCACTGTCATCCCATTGTTCTTTGATTTGCTTAAGCGGGCACCAGTAACGTCTCCATTGTGAGACCTGTTGTTACTGTTTTTGGCATATCAAATACACCACGGGGAGCTTGCCAGGCTCTGCCATGCGGGCGGGATACTCTCGGTAGCTTGCCAGGCTCTCTGAGAGGGGCAGAGGAACTGAACCTGGGTTGGCCACGTGCAAGGCAAACACCCTACCCGCTGTGCTATCGCTCCAGCCTACAGGACAAGGCACACATGTTAAAGATGGCTGAGGAGACTCATGGAAAGAATCCATTGTATTGATGAACCACTGAGAGAACCATAATTCTCTCTCTCTCTCTCTCTCTCTCTCTCTCTTTCTCTCTCTCTCTTTCTTCTCTTCTCTTTGGTATTTTGGCGATGCACAGGGGTTACTCCTGGGTCTGCACTCAAGAATTACTCCTGGTGATGCTCAGGGGACCGTATGGGATGCTGGGAATCAAACCCAGGTCTGCTGCGTGCAAGGTAAACACCCTCCCTGCTGTGCTATTGTTCCAGCCATGAGAACCATAATTCTCTTAAGCAGCTGAGAGTTATTCTACTTCTGGATCACTTCCCACATGAGACAATACTCCTGGGTCTATCCTGAGGATGCAACAAAGCACAGTAAAAATGACATCTGTACCTATATGGTCATTGCAACACTGTTCACAATAACCAAAATCTGGAAACAACCCAAGTGCCATAGAACAGATGACTGGTTCAAGAAACTTTGGTACATCTATACAATGGAGTACTATGCAGCTATTAGGAGAGATGAAGTCATGAAATTTGCTTATAAATGGATAGACATGGAGAATATTCTGATATCATGCTCAGTGAAATGAGTCAGAAAGAGAGGGACAGCATAGAAGGACTGCACTCATTTGTGGCATATAGAATAACATCACATAAGGCTGACACCCAAGGACAAAAGATACAAGGGCGAGGAGGATTGCCCCAGAGCTGGAAGCCTACTTTATGAGCGGAGAGGAGAAGGCAGATGGAATAGAGAAGGGGTCACTAAGAAAATGATGGCTGGAGAAATCAGTCGGGATGGGAGATGCATGCCGAAAGTAGGTAATGGACCAAACATGATGGCCTCTTCATGTCTGTGTTTCATGCCATAATGCCCCAAAGTAGAGAGAGATTATGGGGAATATTGTTTGACATGGAGTCAGGGGGAGGGTGAGGAAGGGGGGCAGTATACCGGGGATATTGGTGGTAGGGAATGAGCACTGGTGGAGGGATGGGTGTTTGATCATTGTGTGACTGTAACTCAAACATGAAAGCTTGTAACTATCTCATGGTGATCCAATAAAATTTTTTTTAAAAAACACAATACTACAGGGTCATAGAACAAGTATTCTAGGTTTTGTGGGCCAAGAATCAAAACTAAAGAAATTATATAGGCACTTAGTGATAAGAGGCTAAACAACCTCCCCCACTTAAGTTGATAAAATTCAACAAATTAATAGAGTAATTTATACCATAGATTTACTGAAAAAGGAATGGGATTATTTGTCTTTAATACTCCCTAGCACCATGCAAGATGGCACAAATATTCAGGTATAAAACCAGTCTCAATGTCCAGATCATACAAAACATGCTGTGGTTCGGATTTGACTTGTTGAGTTTTTCAACTTCTGCTTTAAGACAATTTTTGTTTTAAAAGTTTTATTGGTGAAATTTATTATTCAAAAAGAATCCCTCGTATTCATCACCAAGGCAACCTACTTGATATCCATTAAACATTACATAAAAATTTCTCTTTGATTCAACCTAAACCATTCTCCGTCCATGCAAGGGAGAAGGCGTCAACTTTCGGAAATAACAGTTTACATTCAGTAAGCGCTTATTATGTGCCCAGAAATGTATTCCAACTATTTCATATGTATGAACTAATTTCCTTAGAAAATCACCCCCAAACCTCACTTGCTAGGCATTATTCTCATTGCCATCTTGTGGATGAGCAAACTGTGTCACAGAACATTTAAATAGTTCTCTGCTAAAGGGAGGTAGTTATCAAGGCTTTGCTACAGAGGTACTCTGCCCTTTCATCCTTATTTATGTGCAAATGAACCATATATATAAACTTGCTTCTGATTTGAACTTCCCAAACTAACAGGCACATTTCAGGGAAGTCAGATATGGAAACAGATGATGCAGCTTTAAAAAAAATTATCATTATGTTGCTTTATGGTTAAAGAGCATCTGGAGCCATTTAAGAAGTTAGAAGGGGAATAAGATGTTTTACAGCATAATATGCCCCAGGATTGCCATACAAGTGGGAACCATGTTAGTTGAGTAATGGCACCGTGCTTTCTTTTTTTTTTTTCCCCTATACGCTTTATCCAGGTCTCGTGAACATTACGGTAGGAAGGTGAGCTCTTTATTTAGTTTTAATTTTTTATTTTTGCCTTCAATGCTGGCATCCTAGGGAATCATGTAGCATTCCAAATCCTCACTCACAGTAAAAATGTAGAAACCAGACCTTTCACTGGGGAGAGGACAAAGAACAAAATGTGAATCATTAAAAAGCCAAAAAAAAGACTGTAAATATACCTCTGTAATTATGCATCATAAAAGGAAAGTCAACTCCAAATGGTTCAGTAACCTCATCACCAGCCTCCCTAATAATCACGGCAATATTCTCTGCCTCTCCCTTAAGATAATGAGCTGCGTATATTGTAGGGGTGTGGGGGGGTAGTGTAAACAGGAGCAACAATTTCTCATCTAAATACAAAAACAAAATGCAGCGACTCACCTTAAGGTTGGCTACGGAACCCCAGTGCAAAGAATTTTAATTTACAACCTGCCCCTTCCTGAAGAAGGTCAAGCCGGGGAAATTCAATGAAATGGAAGTTGCCTTTTCTAACTAACCGCTGCATTTTGGCCCTGACTTCCTCTGATGGTGGTCCCACCTGAAAGGCATCCAAATAATCAGTGCTTCAATAATTAAGCAAATTTTAGACAATAACTAGTAAACAATTTTGTCATCCCCGAAGCTTTAGCGTTGCCATTAACATTTCTATAGTTCTTCAATTACCTTATAAATCAAAAGTAACGCAGAAAGACAGTAAAATGATGAGCGCACGATGGCTGTGTTGGAAATTCAGATATCAGCTTCTCCCTCTTTCTGTTCATTTATTTCAGTTTCTCAAACAATGTAGCCACAAATGCATCATTCTTGTTAATGCCCCCTTTTACCTCAAAAATGATTCTTATTAGTTGAGCTAAGGAACAAAATATAGGGTTCTCCCCCCCTCCCTTCACTTGCCCTTCCTTTTCTAGAATTTATTTTGTTAGACAAAAAAAAAAAAAAAATGAAAGCAAGCACGCAAGCAATCCTGTGGGCAGGAAAGAACGGACTGTGAGCATTATGCAAAACACATGTAAAATAGCCTCTATAATGTTACAAGCCACTATTGATATTTTATTTCTGTCTTTCTTTCCCCCTGCCTGTGAAGGCAATCTCCATATAGTTTGCGCCATATTGATATTTCCTCTCAATTATGGTTGTTCAACATAAAATTGGATCACCTCAAACACCCACAGGACAGAGAAGGCCACGAAGTCAGATTTTTTTCTTTTTTCTAAAATGCCGTCTTCTGGGTCAGAGGGGGTGAAATTGCTACCCTCCTTGAGCACGTTCTATTTTCCCGCTCTTCAAGGAATCATTTGTGGCGCTGTTCCTTGAGGGGTGGGAACGTAGCCGCTTCCAGTGGGAAAGCGTCATTGTCAGTTTCATTGCATACACGTGGGCAGCAGAAATGTTCACATGTTTGCATATCACACACTCAGCCGGGGGGAGGGAGGCGGGCTTTGACTTCCCACCAGACCCATTCAAATGACTCCATCACGGCTACTCCATCTAGCCCAGGTGGTGTTGTTGGGAGAGCGGGGATGTTTGCCCAGGACGGTTTCAAGTCTGAGCATTTTCAGGAACGCTCTGCACCCCAATCACACACCTCCCAGCTAGGAGAACCACCAGTCCTGCTTGCTCTGGTGCATCTGGGGCATTTCCAAGAGTGAAAGCTCTCTCCCCGCAGGCCTTCAGGGTTCTTCCCCAAGGCCTTGGTCCCTTATTTCTTTCCACCAGGACAGACGGGTGTGTCTGCTCTACTCTGGGTTCTCATCCATGACCTGGAGACACAGCGGTGGCAAGATGGATAAGGCATTTGGGGAGGGTGTTTCTAGAAGAGAAACCCATCAACAATCATGCAAATGAAGGTATTTTATGCAAAGCCGGAAAGAACCAGTGATGGAATTGGAAGCTCTTTATGACCTTTGAGATGGAAACTGCTATATTGAAGTGTCATTGCAGGTGCTGACGCCACTGAGGGAGAGACAGGGACGAGGCACTTACAGGACTGGCCGGGTCCTACCTCCTCCTTTTTAGCAGAGGTCCAGACTGGAGGATGAGGGGCAGGGGAGCACCGTTCACTCTGCTCCCACAGTGGTCACTCAGCTGCAGTACACGGAGAATCTCACAGGCCCTTTCTCTTGCTCTTTGTCTCACAGGAGGACACACAGGGGCTGTGGACACATACCTGGTGAGCTTCTGGTCATGCTTCCTGGGAAGGAAGAGCAAGCCTTCCTCCCTACGGCCACTCCAAAACAAGTTAAAAGTCCATTGTAAAAAGTGATTATGTTCTCTGGGGCTGGAGCGATAGCACAGCGGGGAGGGCGTTTGCCTTGCACGCAGCCGACCCGGATTTGAATCCCAGCATCCCATATGGTCCCCTGAGCACGGCCAGGGGTAATTCCTGAGTGCAGAGCCAGGAGTAACCCCTGTGCATCGCCAGGTGTGACCCAAAAAAAAAGCAAAAAAAAAAGTGATTATATTCTCATGGTAGGAAATTGGGAAAATATAGGAAAAAATAAAGAAAATTAAAATGTCTGATTATTATCACTCTTCAGAGATAAATGCTATACTCATGGCTCATGTTATTGTGTGCAAAAAAAATGGAAACAACCAACATTTCCTCCCCAATATAATTCTTATTAATTTTTTTTGTTGTGAGGTTGGAACCCAGGGCTTCATATGTGTGAAGCATCTAATCTACCACAGCCAAAAGTATTTCAATTTTAGTATATGTGCTGCCGAAGCGAGCACCCAAAAGTATTTCAAGTCGCTATGTCTGAAATATTTTAAACCCCTCTGAAGTTGGATGGATTCACCCAGAAAGAAGTATATAAAAAAGTAGAAGATGAAAGTTCTCTTGGGAATGCCATCCCTTTAAAGATAAGAATGATCTCAATTTGTCATATGGACTTCTAGATTTTTAAGATAGCTGTATGCAAATATGCATTTAAAAATTTTATTGAATCACCATGAGATAGTTAGTTACAAGTTTTCATGTTTGGGTTACAATCTCACCATGATCAAACACCCATCCCTCCACCAGTGCACATTCCCCACCACCAATATCCAAGGTATACCCCCTCCTTCCCACCCTCCCCCTGTGCAATTTTTTATGCAAATGTGAGAGGATACTACACTACTGTATCTTTTTTGACTTCAGTATAGTGTTTGGGTGAGTGGATGCAGTATACATCAGTTTCTTCTGTAGCGGAAGTTCAGGATGTTTTCATGTTTCCAGTCCATAGTAATCCATTTTGCATCACTGTTCACGCATTTCCTTTAGGTATATCAATCCATCTGGGACAAAAGGTGCTGCTGCTAATCAAATCCAAAAGAGAACTCATTGACTAATTAAGTATTAAAGAGATATACTCAAATCAAAGAAGATACCAAAAGTGGTGTGTGCGTGTGTGTGTGTGTGTGTGTGTGTGTGTGTTGGAGGGGGGGGAGGTGGAGTTGGTGGTGGTGGTGGTGGTGGAGAACTGCCATGTGGAGTTGTTACATGATACAATGACAATTTTAGTAAGTGATTCTGATGAGACGGGCTCCACCCACAGTCTAAAACAGTGCATTCCTATTGGGTATGCTTTGCTGGGTTATTTTGGGGGTTGCCATCAATGAAATGAAACATGTTTGAGTATTTCCAGACTTTCCAAATCACCTACTAAATCATGTCAAACTGGAAGTTTTAACTTTCGGATAACAAGACTCTTTTGGAGCAAAAGGAAGAGAAAACACGCTCCTCTTTTAAAGGGGGCATCTGAAAACATAGAGGTGAATGCTGGTGGGAGGGGAAGCCTGGGTCTCTCCAGATTTTTTTAAAAAAATGATGAGGCTGTCACAAGCTTGCCGGTGCCTGGATACCGGCCTGCATCTAGACCAAAGTGTGGTTCTTGCGAGCATCCTGGTATTTGTCCATCCTGGTATTTGTGCATCACGACAACACATCGCATCAACACAGGACACATCCTGTTCTGGAGGATCAATGTGATTTGAGAAGCAGGTGGTCTCTGCTCCTCAAAAACTCCAAATACGTACACTCCAACTCGGATACCTCGGGGAGAAGGACCATGCTGTAATCTCAGGGCATTTCAATCAAATTCTCATTCTAGCGAGACAGAGCTGTAAAACATCTGAAAGGGGACCGGATTCTAGACCACTTGAACAGGATCGATAGCATATACTTTCAGATCTTCCGCTTGGATGGGAATGGCATTTAGCACAAGTATTTTTCTCTAGGACAAAAATGGAAGGTAAAGTTTCACATGCTTGTGTCTCTCTCTCTTTTTTTTTTTTAACCTAGCTTCTATCCATTTCCTAGACTGTCTAAAAACTTTAAATGCGGTTATAAAGGGGGCTCAACAGTAGGACACATGCCTCTCATACTCTCTCTGTCTCTGTCTCCTGTCTCTCTGTCTGTCTGTCTCTCTCTCTGTCTTTAACATACACATAAAATAAAAACCCTCTAGGAAGTGGTTCATCAGAACTTAACACTGCAGCACTGTCATCCTGTTGTTCATGGATTTGTTCAAGCGGGCACCAGTAACGTCTCCATTGTGAGACTTGTTGTTACTGTTTTTGGCATATTGAATATGCCACGGGTAGCTTGCCAGGCTCTGCCGTGTGGGCGGGATACTCTTGGTAGCTTGCCAGGCTCTGCTGTGTGGGCGGGATACTCTTGGTAGCTTGTTGGGCTCGCTGGGAGGGATGGAGGAATCCAACCCGGGTCGGCTGAGTGTACGGCAAAGGCCCTACCCACCATGCTATCGCTCCAGCCCACCATCAGAACTTAGCTCAAATAAATTATCCTGGTTGGATTTCATGACTTTGTTGAAACACTGGGCAAAATCTACTGAAAATGGGCCTAGGGATTTTTTTAGAGCATCACCCCGGCTAACCCATACATTATGCTGAGCTGGATCACACCTTTCTACTCGCTCTGAATGTCTTTGCTCACTCTCCGCTGCTCCAGGACATAAACAATAGGAAAGGAATGACAAAAAGAAAGAGAAGAAGGAAAAGGAACACAATTCCCTTTTATCTAAAGAACTAAGAGTTTCAGAACTGCAAACATATTTCCTTGTCTCCTAACATTCTGAAAACCTGCAGCTCAATATGGACTCCAAAGTCACGGACAGAATGAGAAGGAATGTCTTAAAAGCAAAGGACTTAGCAGCAGAGGCCATGAGAAAACGTGTTTCAAATTTGGAACTATCAAGGTGCGTCATCTTTGTCTGGAAGCATGTGAGTAAAATTCAAGCCACCTCTGAAGACATCCACGTAATGCATTTCTTTTGGTTTTGCATTTCTTCACCATTGAAATCCCACTCCCAGTTTGTGCTGTTCGCTTCCAACTGTGCACTCCCCTTCACTTCTGTTTCCCTCCATTTCCTCCCCTTTATGACCCTTTTCTGTGGCGCCCCTTGATTTACGGTCATTTGTATGATTGCTCTGCTTTGCTTTATGGCAGTTTATGTCATACTGGGCTTGTCAGAAATGACTACCATAAAGTGAGGTAAAATATCATAAAGCATTAGTGAGTCCCTGATACTCAAGGTTCTTCAGAATAAGCCCTGACAGGTACCAACCATGGAAAAACAGACTTGGCCATTTGAAAGGTGCATTTGGAAAAATAATAAAAAAAAATATTGACAGTCACGAAGGTTTACAGAACTATGTTCCAACTATTGATGTAGCTCATTTCTTTGTACATTATTACATGGAATTTTTTTTATTATCTCTTGAAATGGCAGAAATACTGGTTTCCTTATTGTGCAGATGAAGAAACTGAGGCACAGAGAGAGTCAGTGCGGACAGTAAGAGAGGGGACTTGAGTTTAACTCACACTCTTTTTAATTTATTTTTTATTCTTTTTATTGGATCACTGTGAGAACAGTTACAAAGCTTTCCAGTTTAAGTCTCAGTCATACAATGTTCAAACACCCATCCCTTCACCAGTGCACATGTTCCACCATCAAGAACCCCAGTATACCCCCCACCCACCCCTCCCCCTGCCTGTGTGGCAGATTATTTCCACTTAACTCTCTCTCCACTTTGATCACATTTAATATTTCGACAAAAAACCCACCCACCATTATTATTTGGAATTTCCCCCAACAATCGGACCTGCCGAAAAGGCATCATTAGATGATTTGTTTTCTATTTCTGGTTATGAAGAGCATATGATATCACGCGACTGCGCAATTTTGGATTTCTGATATTTTAGTAATAAGTCTGGAGGGATTTCTGCCCAAAGCGGCTGGGTTCCGAGATTGGTTGGTGTACCTCTGGGATCATGGCCGTTCAGGAGCCAGTGGAGCCTTAACTCACACTCTCATGTCACATTTTTTAAATGTATTTCTTTTTGGGTAATACTTGATGGTGTTAGGAATCCCTTTCGGTAGTGCTCATGAACCATGAACCATAGGGGTCAGGCAGTGGCCCGTAGCATGTGAAACATATGCTCAAGCCCAGTGAGTTATCTCTGTCTCTACATTCCATGCTCTTAACCATTCGGCCATCAGTGCTGCACCTCTGGGTCGTAGACAAGGTGCAGAGAATGGGCTAGATTGATGGAAATGTGAAGAGGAGCATTTGCTAGAGTTTTGGGCTCTAACAGCCCTTGTTAGCTTTAGACTGCTCTGCATGTGTATGTGTGTTTGTGTGTATATGTGTGTGTGTGTGTGTGTGTGTGAGAGAGAGAGAGAGAGAGAGAGAGAGAGAGAGAGAGAGAGAGAGAGAATTTGTGTGCGCATGCGCACACAGTCCAAGTCTAAACAATTGGGAAAGCAAGTCTTCTAAAACGTTTAAAAAGTTTTAAAAAAACATTTAATTTCAGGCGCGGTGATGTGCAATTTTATGATATCGTCAATTTTAGGATTTTATGCATATAATATTTCTACACGATACCTGACACCGGAGTGCCCATTTCTCTCCAACATTACAATCTTCTATGTGACGTGTTTGAGAGTAGGAGCTGGTCGGGCATGGGTGTGAATTTAATACAGAGGGGTCAACGGATTCATAGCAACTCTTGCTAACCTTGCCCTACAGACAGGGTACGGGATGGGGCACGGAGGGGGTGTAAGTAATGGGAGGAAGCCTAAAGCAAATTGGAATTACAGTTTCTATGACCCATTCAATCCACTGAAAGAAATATTTGAACATTCTGATCAAGAAAGAAAAAAAAAGAGAAGAAAAAAATAGGAACCAAGAGGAAAATAGAACTCATGTTGTGTTTTTATCTGTCTTTTGTTGCCCCCTCATCTACTGTCTTTTCCAAAAATCTTTTTTAGGGCTTCTCTGTCACATCCACAGTTAAGTGCAAATTATAGTTTCCAATCGAGATGGCCATTTTCAGTGAATTTCAGCAAGGAACAGAATTTTATGGGAGGCTGAAATGTGGAGTTCCTTTGCCTCTTCATGCTGGGGATGATTTTTGTCTTTGCAAAATGGTATGAGATATAAATCTTGTTGCTTTTCTTTCTACATGGTACTCTACCAAGCCGAAAATGGATTGGGAACATAGAAGTGCCTCCAATCCAGTGTTGGCCTTTGCGATCCAAATTTACAGCATGTGCTGCCCTGCTGGGGAGGCACCGATGGGGTCCTATAAAAAACCATGAGGCTATTTTTAATTGTACTCAAAATCCCCTTCCTCTCCTTGCAAATTTCTTTCCACCCTGGCACTTGTAGCTGACTAGATTGCCTCCCACAGAAAAGCCTGGTACACCCAATGCTAACATTTGAGTTCACGCCATGTGGAAGGCTGGCAACGTGCAAAGCATATGGGGGATCTTGGATGGATTTTTCGGGACATTTGGCTTGGGGTATCTCATGGTGGGGAGCACTTCTGGCACCTGGAGCCAGCCAGTTCTTTCCTGGGTGGAAGTGGCCCAAGCCTGGCAAGAACTTCAGCATCCCCAGCCCCCCGGTTTTATGTGTTCATAAATGCCTCCAAATCTGGTAATGAAATTATCCTCTCCCAACTCCCAGCTCTCAGCGTCATCCTCAGGGTACCATATCCGCCCTGGCAATTAACCACCAAGAGGATTGAAACAATTTCCCTAGTTATCTTAAGATGAAGGTTCCATACTTGTAGCTATGAAACGCGTGTCCAAAAGAGACCCTTTGATGTTTTTACATGGCAGTAAGAACAGCAACAGGAACCAACAGCCTCAGGGCACCCATGATGTGTCGGGAATGTTCCAAACACAGTCCTGTATTTCCTCGTGCGAATTAGGTTAGCACGAGCTGTTTAATAGTGAGACACTCAAGGGTCTGAGGACCCACTCAGAGGCCAGACTCATCTTGCATTATTCCCCTTTGTCCTTTGCCTCGTTATCTTTCTTCTCCGCATCATTTTTTTTCTTGAGTGCTTTTTTTTTCCCCAATGACTTCCTGCTCCTTTCTCAAACTCCTTGAATCTTTGGAAATAAATAAAAGGTTTTTTTTTTTACTAGTTATATTATTAAAACGAGAAGAGAGATGCATCATTAGCAAATGTAGGGGGTAGAGTTTGAGCTCTTGGCGATTTTAGTTTTATAGAATTTGAGGGAATTGGGAGAGGGACTTTAAGAAGAATGGGTGGGTATGTATCAGGTACATCCAGAGGGACACATGGCTGTCATTCAGAGGAGAGATGGTTCCAGATGGTTCGAGTGAGCTCTTTTAGCTATCAAGACTGTAAGTACAGGGGCTGGAGCGATAGCACAGCGGATAGGGCGTTTGCACATGGCCGACCCGGGTTCTAATCCCAGCATCCCATATGGTCCCCTGAGCACCGCCAGGGGTAATTCCTGAGTGAAGAGCCAGGAGTAACCCCTGTGTATCGCCGGGTGTGACCCAAAAACCAAAAACAAACAAACAAAACAAAACAAAAAGACTGTAAGTACACTGAATCTGTATTTTCCTGTACCCAGTGAAAGGGTATAAGAGGAGGAAGTGAACGGACTCCATGAGACCTGGGAGGCTGGGATTGGTGACTCGAAGGGCAGGAAGTACGGAATGAATCCATAGGATTGAGAGGAGTTAAATTAGTTTCAGAGAGAATAGCACCACTTCTCCGGGGTTCCTGGAGGCTTAGGGGTGACTCCTGCTTCCCTTAATTTCTTTTGTGTTCTCTCAACAGACCCTGAGCACAAAATCTGTGCCACACAATAGAAAAGGAATGTCCTGATGACATCGGTTCATATTACTTGATTGGGGGCAAGAGGAGAGAGGACTCCTTACTCTGGAGGACAATCCTTGCTTTGCTGAGGTGGCGGAAACATCTGAAAATCAATCTACTGTGGGAACTGGAATTCTCTGAGCCCATGTCAACCCTCACAGCTGAAAAGGTGGGTCTAGAACCATTGAGATAGGAAAATGATTCCTAGGTAAAGGCTGCATCTAGGTTGACGAATGGATGGATCATGGACAAGTAACCAAAATTTAGTAAGACAATAAAAATCATTGAGAACATCTCATTCAGACCTCGCCTTCACAAGGGGAAATTATTCTAACACCTCTCCTCTCTGTTCAAGATTAGGACCCACTTACCTACCTACACACTTCTAGCCTTATCTAGACTACAGGGACGTACTGATCTGCTTATTTCTCAGACCTGTGTACGGTCTCTCCTACTTCTGGGTCCCAGAGGCAGATCTCTGCCTAATTTATCTCTAGATTCCCCAGCTTCCAACCAATAGTCTCCTCCGTAATAGGAGCTTAATAAATTGTTGAGTGAGCGAATGAACAAAATCATTCCTCAGGCTTACCCCACGTACTTTTTAAGGAGGGGAACAGAATTTATTTTAATTTGGACCTAGGGTTTCTTCCCCAAAGAGCATATTGATAAAGGACAGTTACTGATTTCTTACGAGAGAAAAATGATAGAGCAGTCCTCCATGTTATATTTCAAACTTATGTCAACTTTTCTGTTAAAAAAAAAAGTCTTCCCACCAGCACTTGGATCATTTTTCAAATTTTATGTCACCCTTTTTTCAGATGTAGCCCATCCATCATTTTAGGCAGAGATTATCCATCATGATTGAAGCTAAATAATTTTCAAAGCTGTCAAGGACTGGACACCAGAAAGGTCCTGTCTCATCTGCAGAGAGCCCTCCAGGGTGGCCGGGGATGGAGAGTATCCTGGGAGCACCTCTCAGGTTGGCTTCAAAGGGAACAAAGCAGTCAGTCTTGAAGCTTGCACGTTTCTCCACACCAAATGTCACACCCATAACTAAGTGATGTCTTAGGTAGGTAGGTTCCACTTACACAGTAGTTTTTAGGTGAAAGGGAAGTCCATTTTGTAGTGATTGTGTTTCTATTAAGAATGTTTTGTTATTGTTTTGGGGCCATACTTGGTGATGCTCAGGGCTTACTCCTACTCTGCACTCAGGAATTACTACTAGTGGTACTTGGGGGACCATATGGTTTGTGTGTGTGTGTGTGTGTGTGTGTGTGTGTGTGTGTGTGTGTGTGTGTGTGTGGCGGGGAGTAGGGGTGGAGTATTTGTTTTTTTTTTTGGGTGGGGGTGGAGTATTTGAACCATGCAAGGCAATCACCCTGCCCACTGTACTATCAAATCACTCTGCCCATTGTACTGTCATTCTGGCCTCCACTAAGAATATTTTTATGTATAGCTTTTCTCTTATTTTAAAAGGGAAGTCATGCTTATTTGTGAAATATGGAAAAGTGTAAGTGACAAAATAAAAACCATACATTATCTCATCATGCAGATGACCAACCACTCTTAATATTATTTTGGTGCCTTTGTTCAAATTATATGCATATGTGCATGTGACTACACAGTCACACACATGATGTAAATGCATCTGTTTATTGTATAGGTAAGTGTTGTTATGTGTATATCTTGTACTTCTTTTGATAAAAACTTGGCACTTTCTTTCTTTCTTCCTTCCTTCCTTTCTTTCTTTCTTTCTTTCTTTCTTTCTTTCTTTCTTTCTTTCTTTCTTTCTTTCTTTCTTTCTTTCTTTCTTTCTTTCTTTCTCTCTCTCTTTCTCTCTCTCTTTCTCTCTCTTTCTTTCTTTCTTTCTTTCTTTCTTTCTTTCTTTCTTTCTTTCTTTCTTTCTTTCTTTCTTTCTTTCTTTCTTTCTCTTTCTTTCTTTCATTCTTTCTCTCTCCTTCCTTCCTTCCTTCCTTCCTTCCTTCCTTCCTTCCTTCCTTCCTTCCTTCCTTCCTTCCTTCCTTCCTTCCTTCCTTCCTTCCTTCTCTCTTTCTTGCTCTTCTTCCTCTTTCTCCTCTTCCTCCTCTTTCTCCTCCTCCTCCTCCTCCTCCTCCTCCTCCTCCTCCTCCTCCTCCTCCGCCCCTCCTCCTCCTGCCCCCCCCCTTATCCTTGTCCTTCTCCTCAACAGCCCATAGGTGCTCAGGGACTCTTTCTCTTTCTGACCTCAGGAGTGATCCCCATTGAGTACTGAGACATTATATGTGGTGTTAGAGATTTGAACCAGTTTCATGACCACAGCCACATGCAAGGCTAGTCCCTTACTTGATTACTTGATTTTTTGGGGGGAAGGGTATACCTGGAAGTGTTCAGGGATCACTCCTAGTTCTGTGCTTAGGGGTATCTCCTCGTGGAACTTGGTGGACTACCATATGGAGTTCCAGGGATCAAACTCAGGTTGTCCACATGCTAGATGAACACCCCACCTGCTGTGCCTGTTTCCTAAGCACAGTTTTATACTCTGCTTTCTCTCTAAATTATATCCTGAATAGTTTTTCTATTCTAAACATTAAGTATTCTTTGAAACTTGATTTTTAAAGCTACATCATATTTGTTTTTATGGATATACCATAATTTATTCATCTCTTGTTAGACATGCTGATTGTCCTAGCTTTCTGAAATGTGGTATTTTATTTATTGCATTTTATCTGTCTTTTAGCTTTTCTGTGTTTATCATCTACATAATTTTCAAGAACATAATCTTATCTTTTTATTGGAATGTCAAAGATAGGTAAATGGATTTTGTTTTTATAACTCACAAAGAGTCAACCTACAGGAAGCTTTTTGGATGTCTCTTAAATCAGCAAGAACTATTATATATGTTCACTCTTCTAATATAGATTAAATTCTGTCAATTAAATGAGGATGCTTGTATTTCTTTCCTGTTTACTGATTTATCCTGAGTTGATGTACAAATCCTTTTTTAGATCAGAGAGGCTACAAATATGTCCAGAATAGGTACCTAGTATGTTTCCTCCTGAGAGAGAAAGAAATGATGGTATAATTCTTACTCGGTTGGAATGAGCTCTGCCACTTGCCTGCTGGATAACCTTCAGCATCTATTTTCTGTTTTGGCCTGTAAGACCTAAACTTGCTCAACTATAAATCTGTGGGAGACAATAGCATCTCAGGCTTGCAGGTTAGACATGAGGTTTACATGAGACAAAACTTAGAAACCCTTCTGGCCATGGGAGCACCTGCCCACCAGAAAGAGCAGTGTTATTGATTTATCCTGGTTTCTAGATCAGAGCAAGTGAAGGATGAAATGATGCTTCTTGGAATTAGCATGGAAAGCAGGAGTGACTTTTTTCTAGTTGACTAAGAAGTCAGAAACAGTCTTCTTTTTTTTCTTCTTCTTTTTTTGAGTGAGTGGGCTGAAGTGATAGCACAGCGGGTAGGGTGTTTGCCTTGCACTCGGCTGACCTGGGTTCGATTATTCCATCCCTCTCGGAGAGCCCGGCGAGCTTACCAAGAGTATCTCACCCGCATGGCAGAGCCTGGCAAGCCACTCATGGTGTATTCGGTATGCCAAAAACAGTAACAAGTCTCACAATGGAGATGTTACTAGTGCCCGCTCGAGTAAATCGATGAACAATGGGACAACAGTGCTACAGTGCTTTTTGAGTGACTTGGTCTTTGTTTTTACCTTTTCACAGCTTTATTAAACTGCAATTTGCAAGGGGTAAAACCACTTGTTTAAATGTATAATTTATTGGTTTTTAATAGATTTACAGAGTTGAGAAATGATCAACACAATTCAGGTTTGTTTGTCTCTGGGGGTTATTTTTTGGACCACACTCAGCAGTGCTCAGGGTTCATACCTGGCCCTGCACTCAGGGATCATGCCTGGCAAGGACTATATGGGGTTCAGGGGATCGAGCCCAGGTCTGATACGTGCAAGGCAAGTGCCCTACCCTCAGTACTATCACTCTGGCCCCTACAATTCAATTTTTCAATCTTTCCATTATAAGTTGCGCCCTCCCTCTCCCTCCCCATCGTCTTTTCCTGTTTACTGGTCTTACTTCTTGCCCCAGGCAACACCCAATCTACACTTTGTCTTTACAGAATTGCCCTTTGTGGACTGGCCATGAAGATGGAATCTCACAATATGTGAGCCTTTGTGTATAGTTGATTTCCCTGGAGATGGACTTGTCGCTTGATTTATGTCATAACCTGTATCTAATCTCATTATTATTATTATTACTGCTTTTTTGGGGTCACACCTGGCCGTACACAGGGGTCACTCCTGGCTCATGCACTCAGGAATCACTTCTGGCAGTGCTGGGGGGACCCTATGGGATGCTTGAGATTCAACCCAGGTCGATTGTGTGCAAGGCAAATGCCCTACCCACTGTGCTATCACTCCAGCCCCCTCTCTCATTTTTTTGTAATGACAAATTGTATCCCATTGTGTGACTCTATCTGTTGTCTATCCGTTTACCAGTTGGTCATTTATATTGTTGTCATTTTGGGTTTGTTTTGAATAGTGCTCCTAAGAACACTCGTGTACAAGTCTTGGAGGGTTCTAGTCCTCCTGGGTATGTTTTTAGGAGTGGAATTGCTGAGTTCAATAATTAATTCAATGTCACTGAAAGAAAACGCTAAACTATTACTCAAAGTGACTGTTCCATTTTAAATTTTTACTAGCAGTTGTCTGGCTTTCGTTATTTTCTCTTTTTTAGAGAAGCCAAACAAAGGTACACACATACGTGTGTATATTCATGCATCTTTTCATTCAAAAATGGATCTATTATTTGTACCAACAAACAAGGAAACTATCTCAAAGATAGGATTCTAATATAAGAATAGGTATGGGTCAAGTGTTGTCACTTTATAGCCTGTAAAGTCACAACCACCACACGAAATGGTATTACCTCATTCACAGAAGGGTCCCACCCCTTGAATTAACAGGGTGTTAGAATAGCTCAACCACTTGCAACACATCACAGTGGGTTAGCCCCTGGATTTGATCCTTGACTCTGGTGATTATACAGCTGTGTGGGGTACATCCTCCTCCTGCTCCTGACCCCTTGCTTTGGGCCAGGGGGTACCTTGGGCTCTCTCAGTGCTCTCTCCTCCACTGAGTTTCTCCTCGGGACAGCTCTTCAGTCTCCCCTGATCTCTTCCAAGGCTCCCATCCAGACGCTGGCCGGACGACTCTCCACCTCATCTTCCTAGAACCAGGTTCCCAAGTGCTTCTCAGATTCTAGGGATGTTCCAGAAGAATCATTTGGGGAACATGGGGAAACAATGTTGACAATAAGTCCCGCTCCCATAAATCTGGATTCAGCGATTGACAATGAGGTCCAGGCATAGTGCTTTAAGTTCCACCTACGTGCTGTGAAGTGGATCCAAGAATCAGTTGATTCTTATTCCGATCACCCTTGAGTCTTTCTCTGTCTTGCAGGGAAGACTGGACCCAGCTTCTGCTGGCTTATGAGAACTGAGAGTTTAGTGCTTAGACATTTTGCTAACTTGTTGTTAGAAACAACCATGATTTGAAAAAATCAATTATAGAATCTGGAGGGCGCTAGCTTAGGGGTTAGAAATACATGCCTTACATGCGCAAGGCCCTGAGTTTGGTCCCCAATACCACGTGGTCCCATAAGAATTGAAAGGCAGAATCCTGGAAACCCTCAGCAGTGCTGGGTCCCAGCACCAAACCATTTATCCCAGTGTCAGAGTGGCCGCCAGGCTTCTGAGCACTGCTTGGGATTCCCTCCCTCCACCAATATTACATAAGTTTTTGGTTACATCAACTTCAAAGGGAATATATTGCCTAAACTCATGACTCCATAATTATTATTCTACATTTTATTTACTACCTTGAGAGCTTGTTTGGCGGCTCTAGCAGGGGAGCGCAGCTACTCGTATACCCTCCACTGAAGACCGGTCAGTCTCTATTCTGGGAAGGCCATCTTCTTCAACCGAGTGCTCAGCTTTGGGAGGGAGGCACATGGAGTGGTGAGGGAGGAAGGGGACTCCCGCCTAGTCAGCCAGATCAGCCGAATCAACCCTGGTGATCAATGGGGTGATAGATGTTGCAGCCAGATTGCCCTCAGCACAACAGATAGGGCATTTGCCTTGCACGCGCCCCGACCTGGGTTCGATTCCTCTGTTCTTCTCAGAGAGCCTGGCAAGCTACCGAGAGTATCCCGCCCGCACGGCAGAGCCTGGTAAGCTCCCCGTGGGATATTATGATATGCCAAAAACAGTAACAACAAGTCTCACAATGGAGATGTTACTGGTGCCCGCTCGAACAAATCGATGAAGAATGGGACGACAGACAGTGCTTATTTACTACAACCTACAATAGTCTATCATGTAAAATAATCTTCCTGAGTCACATCTGTATTGTATAGTCTGGGAATACTACATTTAGGAGAACTACGGTAAATGGCTTCCAAGCTCCATGCTCAGTAAGGGCTTGTTGGTGAGTTGAAACGGTCCATGGTGGAGTGTGTGTAACTTGGGAATTGGGAATACTGCATGTGCGGGCTTGGTTGATAGTGTTGCAGGCTCTTTACACCAAACATGCAGCTGAAGCAGTGGAATGTCACAACCGCTCTCCACACATAGATGTGGGGAAAACATCCCTCCAATATTTGAAAACCGATTCAACAGAAACAGCTTATATTACTGTCACATGGTCGAAAGAGAGTGCAGGGCTATTTTTTTCACTTTCATTTTGCTCTTTCTTGTAAGCAAAAGTCACAACCGCAAGTTACATCTCATCTCCTCCCGTGTCTTGATTGTCACCTCCTAGAAGTGCTACAAGGCCTCAGTGTTAGAAAGTCTCCAGGGCTACCCCCAGCCTTGCAGGGATGATTCTGTGGTGCTGAGGATCAAACCCTTGTGTGCATTCTGGCCATGTGCCCTGACCCTTGGACTATCTCTGGACTATCTCTGGGCCATTAGTTTTTTCATTAGCGGTGGACTTATTATTATAATTATAATTGTATATTTATATATAATATATATTTATACATGAAATATAATAATGGACTTATTATAATATTATAATTATAATTGTATATATAATATAATATATTTATATATGAAATATAATAATAATAACAACAATAATGATAATTATTATTATTATTAGCTGGGCAAGGAACCATTTGCTCCTCCAGTCAGTCCTTGGTTACGTGTTATTCCTAATGTCATGTCAAAAGCGTGACTGAAGAGCCAGGTCTGAACTCCATTTCCCCTTTCTTCTGGTGGTCAGCTACCTGGACGGGAAGCAGGGCACCACCCTGTCTGACGGCAGGTGGGAGAGAACAACTGGGAGCACCCCTGGGCTTTGTCAGTACAGCTGGGATGGAGTCTGGTTGTTCTGTGCTGGGGAATAAACCACTCTGACACCTCACGCTCAGACCCAGGGCCAGCACTGAGTCTGCGCGTGAAGGTGTCTTCTGGACAGAGCGCTGAGTGGGGACACCCTGTCTAGGGGGTGCTGTCGGGCTGGCCTGACGGAAGGCTTGACCTCCGTCCAAGGTGGGTCACTCATGGGCACCTGGGAAGGCTGGAGTCGGGGTACTTGGACTGTTTTCCCTGACGATCTCTGCCAGTGGCTCCCTTATAGCACGGTGGCTGCGTTCCCAGAGCCAATGTCACGTGTGAAGGGGGAGGAGACTTTCTGCCTTTCATGTTCTAGTCTTGGACGTGTCCTGGCACTTCTTCCGCTGTTGTCACGTATGAGACAAGAGACAAGACACAGGTTAGTGGAGGTGGACAAAAAGTTCCAAGGAGGAAACCCTGAGTCTGCGGCTTCTCTGGGGAGGGTCAGGTCTAGAGGGGCCCTGGGACAGGAAATAACTCTCATGACCGTTTTTTAGAAATGACGATCTGTCACAGCTGGAAAGCCAAATCCCTCTCCCCGCAGCGCCATGCATTCCTGGTCTCACAAGCTTCATGCAATAAGTCAGCAGGACGTATTCCAGAATGAGACAGACCTGTGACTTGTCCAGGCTGAATAATAGGGTTCAACTGAGGTGAAAAGACAAATAGGCTGTTTTCGCTAAGAGAAAAGGCTAGAGTGAATAATCCCTCGGTCATTTTTTCTACGATCTATAGGTAGGTGAGACAGTGGACTGGCTCCATGCAGGGAAGATCAGGGAACAGCCAACAACAACAACAACAACAACAAAAAGGGACAAAGAGAGAAGTTGGAGTCATTAGGACACCTTGAATTTCTGGGACGTACATGGCTCCCCATAATCCCCCCGCCCTGACGGGGAGAGGTTGCCCTGGATGGTCTCCCCAGGAATGAATGAAAACAAGATGTTCACATAAAAATTGTCAAAAAAACAAACACATGCAGGCCAGCCGAGGATATGGATTGGGAGGCAGATCCACCTCTATATCCTTAATAAAAAAATCAAAAAGACCAGTGTTGACTAGATGGAGAAGCAAGATCAAAGAATTCTTTGCCAGAAAAAATATCAGCAATTTGTCCTGTTTAGTTTGAGAAGCTTAAATGGCAGCGAGTTAGAAAGATCATCCCTAATAAACGGCTAATCATCCAGCCAGGGTGTGGGATGTGGGTTGAAGACGGAGCTAGAGAAGACTGAGGGCCTTTAAGAAACGTTTTGACCTAATTTCCATCTTATTTCACTGCATTTGCCTTTCTCTTCTCATTTATTTCTTTAAGACTTTCTATCTGCTCCTATATCTCTACCTATATGTCATAGGTATATAGCCTAGGTAGCTCTTGCTATAGAAATGTATAATATGTGTAATATTACATCTATTTAGGTAAATGTATAAGTAATGTAGATATATATCATATAATCATGAGTATAGTTGTTCCAGAATTGTTTAACAGCAAATTGTGGCTATGATGTTTCCAAACCCCTATTTCAGTGTGTGTTTACTAAAAATAAAATTTCCAATTCACTTACAGAACCAAAACATAATTGTCATAATAGACTCCACTCAGATTTTCTCAGTTTTCACAATATTTTCCAGTATAGTAAGTGAAATAGAAGGTAAGAGCTAAGATTGATATCTTGTTAGGCTAAATTTTTGCATGGTAGCCAAGGGTCAAAGGTATGTCAATTGTTTATACTCTTGGTTTTTTTTTAAATACTCTATACAGATCTCATTTTATTTTTTAATAGAATAAAGAGCAGGAGGAATTTTTTATTGACACATATGCTTCCTATATACATGAGGAGACCCAGGAGATCCAAATAATGTATCCTTTTGAATCAAGATCCTAGTCTTTAAAATGTCATTTTGTTCATCCCCTTGTTCATCGATTTGCTCCAGCGGGCACCAGTAACGTCTCCATTGTGAGAGTTGTTGTTACTGTTTTTGGCCACAAATACGCCACAGGTAGCTTGCCAGGCTCTGCCATTCGGGCAGGATACTCTCGGTAGCTTGCTGGGCTCTCCAAGAGGAATGGAGGAATTGAACTGGGTCAGCTGTGTGCAAGCAAATGCCCTATCTGCTGTGCTATTGCTCCAGGTCAATGGTTATAATAGTGCTAATATTTGTGATCTTTATATACAAACCCTTCACCACCACCAAAGAGACCAAGACCTTCCACCACTGTCTATATGTCATTTCTGGCCTGCATCGATATTCCAGAGATGAGGGTGTTCTTCCAGTATTCCTTCTCCCCCCGACTTATTTCATTTAACACAGTATCTCCCAGTTCTATCCTTGTTGCAGTGAGCTTCATAATTTCATCTTTCCTCATGGCTGCATAATATTCCATTGTGCATATATACCACAGTTTCTTTATCTATTCACTGGTTGTTGGACGTTTGAGTTGTTTCTGTATCCTGGCTACTGTAAGTGCTGTAACAAACATAGGTGTGCATGCTTATTTTTTCAAATTAATGTTTTTTGTGTTCTTGGGGTAGGCATCACAAAGTGGGATCGCTGGGTCGTACAAAAACCCTAGTCTTAGTTTTTCAAGACGCCTCCATACTGTTTTCCACAGAAGGGGAACCAGATGGCATTCATACCCACAGCAAAGAAGGGCTCTTTTTTCATCACAGCACTCCTAGCTCTGATTTTTTGCAGTCTTTTTGCTCTATGCCATTCTCAGAGATCCCCTTTAAAAACAGACTTCACATCAGTGAAGGCTGAGGTCTGCCCATGGGGCTGGGAACTCGCTTGCGTGTCTGGCCTCTTGTATGAGTCTCACTATTGGGTAACCTTTGAGCTCTGAGTTAGAATCTGTTCTGTGAACTGACGGGGGATGCTTTGCCTGGGATGGAGTGGCAATAATGCGACACTTCATTCTTATGATTTGGAACCTGATTTTAGGCACTGAGGCAAACTTTTTTCAAAATTGGGTATTTTTTGTTTGGGGACATAGGATCCATTAAGAGACTTTTATTTTTGGTGTTGGACCACAAACCAAATTAAACGAACAGGTAAAGAGATTGTGCAACGCAGTGCTCCAGCTTCCGGTAGGAAGGGCCAGTAAAATAATTTTCTCGTGGCTAACTCGGAGTGAAAAGAGAGCTGACGCCAGTTGCTGGAGGGAAGGAGTAAATTAAATGCTGATGACATTGACTGGGCGGTCAGCTACTTCCATTGATTATTTTAATTTTCTCTCTTCTGCACTCAGTTAAACACCCATGGCAGTGGATTTCAAGGTAAGTAAAAGATTGCTTAGCACATTTCTCAGAGTCCTGGGCAAGTAGAATAGGAAGATCTCTGTCAAGCATGTGGGTGGGTGGGAAGCATGACCGACTTCTCCCTCGCTCGGTATGTCCATCAGAAGGGGCCATGTGTGTGCCAGCAGAACAGGAACAAAGAGAGAAAATTAACAAGTAGAACTTAAAGTTTTTAAATTTGGGCGTCACACTGGACAATGATCAGAGCTTACTCCCGGCTCTGTGCTCAAAGATTACTCCTGGTGACGTTTGGGGGCAACCCTCTGCATTGCTTGGGATCAAGTCTGGAAAGAGTCACAAGCAAGGCTTACTCTGCTATTTTATTTTCCCTGCCCAACAGGTAGAACTTTTAAATACAAGGGGGAAAAAATGGTCCATTCTAGGCCACAGGTCATTCTAATCTTATCTGAAAATCTGAAAAAAAAAATGGCAAGAGGAAACAAAATCTTAAGGTGGGAATAATAAAATGAGAGTGAGTGAGATTATTTTTGTAGTTAACAGCCTCTTCACATTTCACCACCTTTATAAATATATAAAATTTCAAGCACAACCTGCTTGCTTGGAAATTTAGACATCCAAGGCAAAATAAAACAAAACAGCTGAAAGGTATTTTCAGAGTGACCAGCTGCTTGTTGAGAGTTCATGGGGATTATACTAAATCAGAAATAATAAGCACCGTTAGAACGTTAATACGGAAATTGGGTGGTGGGGAAGGGTCTTTTCAAGAGAAAAATCAATCTAACCAGGTGCCATTTAAATTTATTTTTCTGTTTTCACTCTAAGAATATGCAAAGGCTTTGTTCGTTGAAGCTACGAGCTAAGTAGAAGTTAGCTAAGCTAACTTCTGTCCAGAAGACAGAAGTTTGTCTTCTGGAGAGTGGATTGGGGGCCAGAGTGATAGTCCAGTGGGCAGGGCACTTGCTTTGCATGCTCTGTACCTGGGTTCCATCCCCAGCTCCATATATGGTCTCCCAGCCCTGTCAGCAGTGATCCCTGAGTGCAGAGCAAGGCGTGAGTCCTCAGAATGGCCAGCTATGGCCCCCAAATCAAACAAAACACCCCCCCCAAAAATAAAAACCCAAACAACCAACCCTTCCCCCTGCAAACTCACCAAAGATAGAATGAAAATGGTGTTGATTTTTGGCATAAGTGGCCAAGGCAAGGCTTGGGCATAAGTGCCTGCCCGCACTCCACAGTGACCAGGAGCCACATGCCCTCTGGATTCACAGCTCATTAGGATCCTGGGCACCACAGCCGTGTCACTTCTGCTGTCCTTCAACCAGGTGTGTGAGTGTCGCATGCACCCTCGGAGAGAACGGCAGTGGCTCGGAGCTGGGTGGGAGCAACGGTTACACCATTTGGTTTCCGTAATGTATTCAGCGCCACTTGGAAACAGTCCATTTTATCTTACGGATTTTATCACAGAATATGCCAACGCAATAGAGAGGCTCTCTCCAGAACTCACAGGTCATCGGAAACAAGGGGAGCTGATGGAGAGAAACAATGGTCTGTAATGAGTGTTCGGGGCGGATCCTTGAGCACAGAAAAGAGGGAGTCAGGCAAAACACCCGGGGCGGGGCGTGAGTAGGGCCGGGCTGTAACTCATAACATGCCCGTGGTGTGTTGTTCCTTATCAGCATGTGATGTTCAGAAGATGAAAAACCGGTTGCAAGGTATGCGGAATGTTCTGTAATTTTTTTTGGGGGGGAGGGGGAGGTAAATTAAAACTGTTCTAAAATGTCACATATTTTGACAGGTGAGTTTGTGTCTCTGTCCCTCCTCCTCTCTTTATCCTGGTCTGCCACCTCCAGGCTGGAGGAGGGCAAGGGCTGGGTGGGAAAGTTTGGGAACATTATCAAGGGGGGGAACATTATCAAGCCCCCCTGCCGACTCCCCATCCTTGTATTAAAAAAAAGGAAATAAAACAGAATGGCAAAAAAGTAGATTCTTCGGAACCAAGTTGAACTTTACTGACTTCAAAAACAGTGATCACAAAAGTTGGTAAGGGATATTCGGGATAACATTTCAGTATCCATATTGCAAACCACAGAGCCCAAGAGGAGAGAGAGAAGAAGAGCATCCGCTATAGAGGCAGGGAGGGGGTGAGGGGGTGAGGGTGATGGGAGGGAACCTGGGGACACTGGTGCTGGGAAATGTACGCTGGGGGAGGGATGGGGGTTGGATATACTGTGTGATTGAAATCCAATCATGAGCAGCTTTGTAAAAAGGATAAATAAATAAACAAAACAAAGCAGTTATCACCGTATTAGCTTCCAGAGTTTACCATCACCAGGTACTGAATGCTGGAGAGTTCCACGCAAGTGAAACTTGTCTTGCAACCAGACCTGCGGGATACTGCCATAAAGGGGGTGGGGTCTGTCCCCTCTGCAACTTTCAAGCATCTTATTCGCGCATCTCCCGGCCTCTGGAGGCTGCAGCCTCTGGTCCAGTCCTGCAGCCTACACAGTGTTCTTTCTGGGTCTCTCTGGGTCACCTGGGGTTTCGTCTTATGACATCTTCCTTTTTGCTTGTTTGTTCGATGGCCACAGCAGGCAGTGCTTGGGGGCAGGGATACTCCCAGTTTTGTGCTCAGCTCTCTCCCAGATCCCAGATGAAGCCAGGAATAAGGGATCCCTGGTTCCAGGGATCAAATTCAGCACACCACCCCCCTCCCCTTGTCCCTGGCAAAACCTGCTTTTGCAAATGCTTAGCCATTGGGCTCTCTCTCTGGCCCTCTGGTCACATTTTACTGGATTATACCTGGAGAATGACCTCACTTTCATCGATTGCATTTGTAAAGGGCTATTTCCAAGTAAGGGCACATTCCTGGAGGCCAGTGTTTTGGTCTTGGACAGAACCTTTTCTGGGGCAGGAGGAAACATGATTCAGACTGCAGCATCTACTTTTGCTCAAGGCTTAGACCCGTTGAAAACATTTAGAGGTTACTTTGGGCCCAAGGGACAGCATTAAGGGTGACCGGCCTTGAGTCCTCACAGGTAGAGAGGTGGGACACTTGACAGGCCCCCAGACTGTCCTCCCACGATGCGGACAGTGAAATGGAGGCATGAGGGATAAATCAGCTCCTCCGAGGTAGCACGGGCAGGAAATGACCCACCCAGCATTTAAACATCACCCCTGCACAGCTTTTGCTCTTTTCTAGAATAACACTGTTCCTCACCAAATTGTTCTCAGGCTACACGGATTTTGAAAAATGAATGAGATTATGAGACTGCAAGATAACAGTTGCTGCCTGTAGGCTATTTTCTGGAACATTCTGAGGTCCCTCCATCTTGGTTTAATCTTTTCTCATTTTTTTTTTCCTATTTCCATTCCGGTTGAACTGAAGGTTTGCCTCACACCCTCGTTTTCGTCTCTCTGCCCCGTCACCATTCTGGCTTTCCAGTTTGATTTACTGATACCTACTTGTCTAAATGATGAAATCGAAAAAGCTTTTACCAAGTAAGTTTATCATAGAAATGTAAGCATTACATCTATTGTGCGATATGGTGCTTTTTTTAAAAAAAAAACAGGCAAATACACTGGAGTCATTAATTTGAATACTAAGTTCAAGGTTCTGTTTAAAAATCCACAAGATGAACAACAAATCATAATTCTGGCAGGGTAAAGGCATTCTTCAAAGCCATCACTTTTATAATCCATTGAAGATACTCTCATAGTTGCTTGGCTGGTGGCTGATTTAGCACTTGGCACACAGCGTAACCTTGCTCGGGAAGATGCATGCATCCTCATATTCCAAGAGGTTTCTGACTTCCCAACGGATTGAGTTATGAAAGTCCACCTGCAGTCTAGCCTTTGGAATTCATTAAGTTCAGCAAAGCCAAATAAAGTACCTATGATGTGACTGCTCTGTCTTTGGGGATAAAAATTACTTTTTTTTTGTTTTGTTTTTTAAAGCAGATTAAGCTTTGCTTTCCAAGTTTTAATTGGAAGCTTGGACTACCTTGAACGATTGCTTTCAACTTGCTACCCTCCTCCAGCCTGGATTTGAGAGACAACTTTGACTTCCTCTTAGCCCGGAACTTTTCCTCCACTGCCTGTGAGGTCAGCCCCATGGCTTGCTTTTGGCCCATGGGATGTCAGCTGATGCTGCTGTTTGAAGAGTCCGGCCCAGCTGGACTTCGCTCTGCCCAGGCTGTGACAAGGGTTTTGCTGAGTGGCCAACTGAGCCCTTCCCTCTTCAGCCTTCAAGTCACACAACACTCCAGCTGCTCCCAGGCTCTGGAGTTCGCTTACAGCCTCACAGTCAGCTGGGGAGAATATATCTTAGATGGTCCAGGACCCTGTGCCTCGGGGTTGCAAGCCAGTTTTTTTTTAAATTTATTATTATATATATTTTTTTGTTTTTTGGGTCACACCTGGCGATGCACAGGGGTTACTCCTGGTTCTGCACTCAGGAATTACTCCTGGCGGTGCTCAGGGGACCATATGGGATGCTGGGATTTGAACCCGGGTCAGCCGTGTGCAAGGCAAACGCCCTACCCGCTATGCTATCACTCCAGCCCCTGCAAGCCAGTTTTATGGCAATAATGTAGATGGTGGGACTTTATACTCACTGATGGCCCCTCCACAGCCTTTCTCGTGACTGGAATTGGAGGCGCTTCGTGCGTGGAGAAACACAGAGAACAGATTCCCGTAAGCAAATGTCTCTTTTCTTCCTTTTTTTGTTTTGGGGCCACACCTGGCAGTGCTCAATACCTACCCCTGTCTCTGTGCTCAAGGAGCACTCATGGCAGTGCTTGGGGGACCATGCGGGGTGCCAGGGATGGAATCCAGGTCAGCCGCATGCAAGGAAAACACTTTTATCTCTGTTCTGTCTGTCTGTCTGTCTCTGTCTCTGTCTGTCAGTTTCTCTCTCTCCTCTCTCTCTCTCTCTCTCTCTCTCTCTTTTACCTCTCTCTCCCCTCCTCTCTTTCTTTCTCTCTCTGGGCCTAAGCAAATGCCTTTTAACCTGAGACCCAAAGGATGAGCAGGTGCTAAGAGAATCCAAGAGGATGGAAAGAGCAAATGCAAAGGCCCTGGGGTAGGAAACAGCTTGATGCTCACATGGAGAAGTTTCGGAGGGAGCCAGACCCTATTGGACTTGGTAGAATGAGGATTTTAACCTACCTCTCAGGATCTGTGAAATCTGTGGGAAGGGCATTTCAATGGAAAATCCTAGTGCTCCAGACTCAGACCTCAGAGAGACATGCGGGTAGACACCCTGCCTTTCTGACCCCCTCCTCACGGACGGGTGCACTTGAATTCAGGGGCACCTCGTGGGTACAGGGCATCACATTTCATGTTTGGTGAGTGGTGAAAATTCCATTATTTCAACTGAATTTCCAACAGTCTCTCCCAGATGCTGGGTGAGCCCCAGCCCGTGGGGTGGTGCCCGGGTGGGCGTCTCCGTTCCCTGCCTGCCAGCTCCTGCCACGCGCCCAGTGTTGGGGTTGCAGGATCCATAACTCACCCTGCACCCTCCAAAACATAAATAATAGAACAGTCTCTCTGGGTGCTCACAACCAGGTTTGTGGCTGGAGGACCATGAGGTCAAAGGAGCAGCGGGTCAGCCTGCTGACGCAGCCGCCACCCTTCAGGGCGTTGTGAGGAGCAACTGTGCGGGGTGCCCTCCAGCACCTCCCTCAGCAGCAGCAGGTGGTGGGGTGCTGCTGGTGGCCAAGGGGTCTCCTCCAGTTCTGAAGTCCACTGGCCAGTAGCCTTGTTCTGGGTGAGGCCTCCCTCCCTGGCCTGTGGTTGGCCATCTCCGTGTGTGTGTGTGTGCGTGTTTGTGTCAGTGGTTGTGGGCATGTGCATTTGTGTGTGTGTTTGCAGGTTTATGTGTGCATTCGTGTCTGTGGTTGTGGGTGTGTGTGGGTCTGTGCATGCATTTAGGTTGTGTGTGCATCTGTGCATGTGTTTGCAGGTGCGTATGGGTGTGAGTTGACCGGTGTTTTGTTCCTGTGGGGACAGAAAATCCGAGATGCAGTGACCTCCCCTTGCACCCTCTGCCACTTGACCCCTCATGGATTACTTGGTTGAGGCGGTATACGCAGGTCTCAATTGTAATGCTACTTGTCTCTTCCCACACCTGATCTGTTGGGTGGAAACAAAGCCCTTTGCTTGACGTGTGTGGCTCTGTGGTCAGGGCTGTCCCTTGCCCCTCTACTAACTCTGTGTGTGGCCAGAGACAAGAGAGTAGGGCCAGCCTGCTCTGAGGGACTGACCAGGACTCACCCTCAACAGTGGGTGATGTGGCACCTGGGCTCAGGGGCGGCCCACCGGGGCAAAGGACACAGAGGGAGGAAGACAAGAGTGGCAGGGGCCATGGACTTAGCACCAGGATCTCTGTGCCTGGAGAGGTCCTGCTCAGCCTGGGGTGGGACTGGAGACAGAGCGGAGAGAATCCCACAGGCAGACCAGGCTGCTCAGGTGCCGGGAAGAGCCTTGTCCCCGGTGACCTTGGTCTCTCGACTTTTCCTCCTCAGAACCAGCAGGTCAGGTCAGCGTGACTATTCCATGGGGAGTTTCCAAAGCAGACTGAGGGAACCGTTCTAGCGGAAACCAGGGGAGCCAGCAAAGAACAGACAATTGATGACTTCCACAGCCATGACATTCCAGGAGGGAGCAGCAGGCAGTCAAGATCCTTACTTTTAGGCCACTTTGCTGAGGGCATTTTTGAAACGTAGAAAGCTCTGTTCTCTTCCCACATTCGTTTCTTTCCCAGCAGGTGGTCTTCCCAATGGCGTGCCTAGTCCCAGGTTAAGTCTAGTTGAATAGAGGGCATCTTCCTCCTCTTAAGTCCTAGATGAAATCTAATTGGCTCTGACAAGGTCATGTGCTCATCTTTGACCCAATCTCTGTGCCCAGTGTGTTCTATATGGTCACAGTTGGTTCCCAGGGCTCCCCAAGAGAATGTTGATCATCATGTATGTATATGTGTATACATTTAAAGCTTTGCGCGTTGTGCCTGAGCTGATTCTCTTTTCCCGTTAGTAGGCAATTAAAAGAAACTAACACAATATATCCTATTAGACATCTGCACATCATATACTCCTTTTGTTTTGGGGGTTTGTGGCCACATTTAACAGTGCTCAGGGATTACTCCTGGCTCTGTGTAATCAGTGCTCAGGGATCACAGCGGGTGTGCCTTGGGGAACCACATGGGGTACCAGGGATCGAATCCAGGTCTGCTGGGTACAGGTAAGCTCCTTACCTACTCCACCATCTCTCCAGCCCACACGCTCTTTCTAACCTGCCACCTTGGTTAATTCTTACAATGCTTCTAAATGAAACAGGAACCACATCTGTGGAGACCAATTCACAGGTGGAGCAAGCAAGGCTCAGAGATTTCCAGCCAATTGTCAGAGATAGCTGTCAGGGACCTAGTGAATGCCTGGGCAAGCCCCTCAGATGCTCAGCCTTCCACTAGGGATCTCAGAATCTTCCTGTGTCAGTGCAGCTCTCCCTGGGAGAGCCTTCTCATGCAAGGGGAATGTTGGAATCAATGCTGCATGAATGCTCCAGAAATTGCCTCCAAGCCCCGGTGCATATGAGTTGGGAATGAATACTTCTGCTCCCCCACTTCCACTCATTACGAAAGATAATCCTTCAGAAGAGGCCCAGGGACCTCAGAAGAGGATCAAGACTGGCCTCTTCCACCCAGATCCCCATTTCCCAGAAACTAGGTAGTCACATCCAGAAGCTGCCCCGGGTGCAGTGTAATCCAATCAACGGCCAACATCCAGAGACTATAAAACTAAGCTCCTGTACATCTAATAGCCCAGTTTTCCCTCTTGGAGAACCTGGCAAGCTACCGAGAGTTTATTGCCCGCATGGGAGAGCCTGGAAAGCTTCCCGTGGTGTATCCATATCCCAAATACAGTAACATATATATATATACACACACACACACATATATATATATATATATATATATATATATATAGAGAGAGAGAGAGAGAGAGAGAGAGAGAGAGAGAGAGAGCCCAGCAAGCTACTGAGAGTATCCCGTCCGCACGGGCAGAGCCTGGCAAGCTACCCATGGTGTATACAATATGCCAAAATCAGTAACCTTAGGTCTCATTCCCCTGACCCTGAAAGAGCCTCCAATCGTTGGGAAAAACGAGTAAGGAGAAGCTGCTAAAATCTCAGGGCTGAGAGGAATAGAGACATTACTGTTGCCCGCTTGAGTAAATCGATGAATGGGATGACAGTGACAGTGAATCCTTCAGAAGCCGGGATTCTGCCTTCTCAGGTTGGAGCCCCAACTGTTCAGAGTTAGCAAGCTGGATAAGACACCATTGTAGCTGCCTTCCCCTCCCTCTCTTAATTCCTAACCCTGCTACTAGCGCTTCCTGGGCGTGCATCCTAAATAAAGCACTTGAACTCCTGTCTTTGTCTTAGGGGTCCCTCCAAACAACCACAACATTAGATAGAAGTTGTATATTTCCATTGCAAGTGACAGAAACCCCAACTTAAACTGGCTGAAGCAGAAAAAGAACTTATTGGCTCATGTAATTGAACAGTCCAGGCTAATAGCTCTAGCTTCAGGCACGATTGAATCTATTTCTTTCAATGACATTACCAGCACTTGATTTCTCTCTTTCCATCGCTCTGCTCTGCTCTCCTCTGCATTAACTTCTTCCTCTGGCAGGTGATCTTCCCAATGACTTGCATTGTCCCAGGTTAAGTCTCGTTAGATAGAGGGCGTCTTTCTCCAGGGAACTCCTGGTCAGTCCTAGATTAAACCTGACTGGCTCTCACAGGATCACGTGCTCATCTTTGAACCAATCTTCATGACCAGTGAGTTATATGTGGTCACATTTGGCCCCGGGGCTCCCAAAGAGAATGGTAATCCTGCCCACTGCCCTGGTCAGGGAGGAAAAAAAAAAGTGGTGGTGGTTCTCCAGGAAAAAAATGAAAAAAAAAAGATTCTTTTATGAAAAGGTGGAGCAGAACTCTATAGGTTTGCAACCATACCAGATTCTTTTCATTTAATTAAAAAAAAAAAAGAAGAGGTCTCTTCTGGTGATTCTTCTCCCTGGTCGTTCAATGCAAGGGTTTGAGGATGTGGTACTCCAGTCCTACGGTGCTTTGGGGAACTCCAGGGCTGAGTCGGGTGATGCTCAGGGAACCAGGATGTCGGAAATCAAAACAAGTTGCTCTCCTGCAAGGCAAACGCTTACCCCCACGCCCATCTCTCTGGTCTCCACACCCAAACTACTCCAAGAAACAGATCTGTCTTCCAAAATAAAGACAGTCTCCCAGTTCCAGTTAATTGCAAGAAAAGCATGGCACAGATATCTTATTATGGGTGATGCTGGGATAGAAAAAAGAAACGAGGATTCTCATGTCCGTAAGTGAATTGCTTTGCAATTCTCAAACCACCCATCTCACATTTTGGCTTCTGTTTTCCAACAGGATTCTGGGAAGTGACTGGGGAGTACTGAACCAAAGGTCAAAGAGAGAAGAGGGTGTGGAAGGACACAGGGAATGTTTACTTGAGGCGCGACCAGCCGGAGCTGGGAGGCCTGCAAGTGGAGGGCTTTTAGGTAGTTGCTTGGATTGTTCTGGTTTCCTATCTCAGAAAACTTTGGGAGGTAAAATGGTTATATTTCATTTCTGCCCTTTAAATAATAGCAAGCTTCTTCAAATGACTTTTTTGCACATTGCAGAAAATCGATCCCAGTTGGTTGATGTACAGGGTGAGCTGTTTCTGTGAAGGACAAAGAATGACTACTTTTGGTTTTATGGGCTAAGAAGCAAATTACAGTAGATACTCTGTGGCTATTTACGTAACAAGAACTCAAACAATTTTCTACCAATTTTAAATTGATGACATTTAACGTACGATAGTACTATTTGAGCTGCTTTGTTTGTTTGTTTCTGGTGACAAATTCAGGTGTATTAATGAGAAAAATAGAATTTTTTATTTCGAGGGGTATGTTTTCCTTACCAGGGATTCAAATTTAGTGTTCATTATCAGCAAGTATGACTGGAAGGGTTCATTTGGAGGAATCATTCTAAGGACATGCAAACACACATGGTGGGCTGGATTTGACCACCAGGAATAGTGCAGGGATCTAGCAACTCACATGGTTAAAACATTTAGAGAAAGAGCAGTCTTCAAGCTGTGCTCATTCAGATCTCCAGTTTGGAGTAATTTTGTTTTGTGTGCGGGGTTTGGCATTACCTTAAGCCCGGACTCCCTCTAGGTTGCGTTAGAAACAGACTTCTGTTTCTACATCCGTGGAGGAAGAAAACTTGACTTCTCTGAGTCAGAGCGAAGGTAGCGAGCTTTACTCTGATAGGAGCAAACCTAAGCCAATCATATGACAAGGGTGGTTGAGCCACTTAGGAAACCACCCCCGGATCCAATCAGGTGACAAGCGGTAGGACCAATACGAGAAGTGTCAAGGGTCCCAGTGATTCAGCTGCTCTGCCCCTGGGTGGGGTGTTGGGGATCAGGGATCCAATAAACTCAGCAGAATTGGTTCAAAAGCAGAGCATGCCTGGGCAATATTTAGAAAGATACTTTATTCTCCAGTTGTCTTAGAGAGGTCTCGCGTCTCTGGGCTAGTTGAATTATGATGCTGTATTTTCTCAGCACTGGTAATAATTAGTATTAGAATAGCGGCAGCAGTGTTTTATAAAGACCCTCTTCTCAGCACTTGTGGTCTTGTTGCTAATTGATTCCTTAGGAGCAAATTTTAACCTTCCCCAGAGTGATTCTGCCCTCCTAGAAGCCAGGGTCTTCTTGTATTATTTCCTTGAGGAGATGCCTTGAGTAACCTGGACAGAATGATTGAGTTGTGCATCGTTTTAGTTCTTCAAAGGTCATACACATGATTTCCTTTTTCTTTTTTTTCTTTTTCTGTGACCATCCTCATCCTGTGAGGAAATGGAAGGCAAGTGGAAAGCTGTTGTGGTCGGTGGCCCCTCGCCTCTGCCCATTGTGAAGTTATTCAATTCAAGGACCACAAATCCACCACTGAGCTAAAATTTGTCTTGGGCTAAGTAGTGAATAGACTTTTGCATTATATATGGCTACTTTAAAATGTAGGTAGAGGCCTCGGTGAGTCGTAAAACACAAATTCATGTAAGAAAAGAATCCCTCCTTTTAGAGCAGCTTTTTGTTATTATATATTTCCTCACTCAACAGGTCTTTCAAAGTAAAACCTCCACGATGAGAAGATCAGTTAATTATTTTTTTTTAAAGAGGAAGTTGCTAGGTGATACGCACATAGGGAAATAATCTAGATACTGGGGTGTTTGCAAGATGAACATGTCAGAGCCTCAGTTCTTAGAAACCTCCAGGCATAACAGGGATTATGGAACTGAGTATACAGCACCCATCTGCTGGCAAGTGGCAGAAGTGGAATTCAGACTTAAAGGAATACATGGAGTTCCTTGATTTATTGGATAGAAAAACTTCAGCATAAGAATAGTAGAAATAAGTACCAGGAGGTTGTCACCATGGCTTGGAGGCTGTTCTCTCATTCTGGGCAACTCAGAGAAGGGACCACCAAGTAAAATGTGGTTGGAGGTCATGTGGGGGAAGGGTGATGCGGGCCGAATATAGACTAGAGACAACACAATGGCCACTCAACACCTTTATTGCAAACCACAACACCTAATCAGAGAGAGAGAACAAAAGGGAATACCCTGCCATAGTGGCAGTGTGGGGTGGGGGGAGACGGGACTGGAGAGGGGGGGAGGGATGTTGGGTTTACTGGTGGTGGAGAATGGGCACTGGTGAAGGGATGGGTTATCAAACTTTGTAAGGGAGAAACATGAGCACAAAAATGTATAAATCTGTAACTGTACCCTCACGTTGACTCACTAATTAAAAATAAACTATTAATTAAAAAAATAAAGTTATAGAAATAAAAAAAAAAGAAAAACTTCAGCATAAGTACTTAGTTCTCCTGGAGTAACTGAGTCTACACATTCTCAGGATGGTCTCACCTCCTTCCTTTCCTGATTTACTTTCCTCTGTGTCTGATTACTTATTACCAGCTACCTTCCTACATATAGTGAATTACATTATTCACTAGAATTATCTTATGGAAATTCCAGGTGTCTACTAATTCCAGGAGAAAAGGCATCCATCTTTCCTACAGTCCCTTCGGATGAAACTCTCATTGACTAACTTCTTCATGTGAGCCAGCTGCTGTGAGAAGGAAGGAATACTGATGGGGCAGTCAGAGGATGTGTCTCTGCACCCGGAAGGCATTGGCAATGAACACATCCTGTGAGCTGAAGAAGGGGCTTGGGGGATTTTCGACGAGAAGGTGATAGTGCCCGGGAAGAAGAAGGGACAAATACAGGAAAGACAAAGACAGCTGACACTAGATACGGAGTGAGCACCCCAAGGAAGAAAACAATGACAAATGAGTCATTTGTTCTTTCAACATGTAATAAATATTTATTGAATTTTTTTTATTGAATCACTGTGAGATATACAGTCACAAAGTTGTTCTTGACTGAGTTGTAGTCATACAATGTTCCAGCACCCATCCCTTCACCGGTGCACATTTCCTGCCACCCATGTCCCCAGTTTCCCTCCCACTACTTCCCCCCTCTAGCCTTGCCCTCACAACCTGCCTCTATTATGGCAGAATGGCAGAAACCTCTCTCTCTCTCTCTCTCTCTCTCTCTCTCTCTCTCTCTCTCTCTCTCTCTCAGTTTTCCTTTAGGCACTGTGGCTTGCAATACTGTCACTTTAAAGGTATCATGCATATCCCTTTACCTCCTTCCAGCACTCAGCTCTTGTCCAGCGCGATCATTTCCACTGTCATTGTTATAGTGGTCCCTTCTCTATCCTAAATGACCCCCCACCCCACCCCACCCCACTTGGTGGCAAGCTTCCTACCATGGACCAGTCCTCCTGGCTCTTGTTTCTATTGTCTGTGGGCATTATTCACATACTATGATTTTAAATTATTTTTAAAATTAAAAAACATTTTAATATCAATGAGTGCAATCATTCTGTTTGTCCCCGTCCCTTTGTACTGACTTTTTTTTTTTCTTTTTGGGTCACATCTGGCAATGCACAGGGGTTACTCCTAGCTCTGCACTCAGGAATCACCCCTGGGATGCTGGGAATCGAACCCGGGTCAGCCGGGTGCAAGGCAAACGCCCTACCCACTGTGCTATCGCTCCAGCCCCTGTACTGAACTTTTTAATTGTTGGCAGAGACCAGAGGATCCCAAACTTATTTGGCGCACTGTCCGTTTTTCATAAAAAACAAACAAAACACCATTCAGTTACCCCTTCTCCCAAGCTACTGTTTTAAAGGTAAGACACCCTTAATTTACACCAGAGGCTACTTCCACCCCACCCTCTAGCTTATGGAGTAACTGGCATCTTGAAGTGGCGATGTGACTTAAGTTGTCCCATCTCCAAACCCAGGCAGGCCTTGCCACTCTAAGTCAATCCTGTTAGTCCTACTCCATTTGCTGTGCATTTGCATGAGGCCCGAGTAACTGGGCAATGGAATGTGAAGTACTTAGGAAGCTCCTAGGAAAGTGCTCTTCCATCTTAGACAACTAGACAATTAGGAGACTTCTGGAAACTTCAAGGGCAGTTAACCTCCCAGCCCACATAACAGAAGCGTTGAAACGCTCAGGTTCCTTGTTGATGGGGAGGAATGGAATGACTCCAGGAATGACCACCTCTAGATCCTGCTGGGTGAGAAAACCACTTTCCTCTTCAAGTGCGGCAGAGTTTTATGTTACTTGAAGGCTGGGAATGTATCTCCTAAGTACAACGGACTCCAGGCCAGGCGTCAGGCAGGATCGGAAACCAAGTATGTATCTCAGCACATCACTGTTGCACCCTCTTTGATTTATTGTTTTTCATAAATGTGACACTAGCAAAAATCACTTTTATTTGTTTATTTTGGGATCACACCCAGTCATGCTCAGGGCTTACTCCAGGCTCTGTACTCAAGGGTTACTCCTGGCAGGGCTCAGGGGACCGGGGGATGCCAGGGATCAAACCTGGGTCAGTCACATGCAAGGCAAACACCCTACCAGCTGTAGTATCACTCCGGCCCCCCAGTGCAAATGTTTTTGAGTAAGCGTCACATAATGGTTGCACCCAACTTTCTGGCCCCCTCCCCTGCTAAAATTTGGCATAAAGCCGGCTATGATTATGTGGTGAAAGACTGTAGGTAGCTTCTAAGCTGGGTGCTCATGTGATGTTTATAGTCTACCTGGCTAGAGGCTGTTATTTTCCCCAGAAAATTGACCTCTCCCTTTCCAAGAATTTTTCAAAATACCTGATAGCACAGCGGGTAGAGTGTTTGCCTTGCATGCAGCTGACCCGGGTTCTATTCCTCCGCCCCTCTCGAGAGCCCAGCAAGCTACCGAGAGTATCTTGCCCAAAAGGCAGAGCCTGGAAAGCTCCCCATGGCATATTCAATACACTAAAAACAGTAACAACAAGTCTCACAATGGAGACGTTACTGGTGCCCGATCGAGCAAATCGATGAGCAACGGGATGACAGTGATTCAGTGATACCTACAAGAATGGATTCAGGGAAGCAGGAGGGCACTCTGCAAGCAACTCTAAGTGCAATTTCCTCCTTACGCGCCATGCCCTGCTCCAAGAAACAGGAGTCCTTGGAAAACAGCCCTCCTCTTTTCTGGAAACAAAATTGAAAGTGCATGGCTCTCCACTGGAGGGTCAAGGATGCCATCTTCACAGACAAAGGAAAGCCCTATTTCCATTAAAAAAAAAAACTCCAATTATGGGAGCCAGGAGGATCTGTGGAACCCCACCAGCACCAACAAAAATAAAGCACTTAGCTCATGCAATCCTGTCTCTTTATTTTCAATATCACTTACAATGTAAGCTTTTTACAAAATCAACTCCTTTCTCACCACTGATATGATTTCCCCTGGAAAGGCTTTGAAGTATCCCGCCGTTACCACTTCTGTACACAAACATTAGCGGAAGCCCCGCTAGGCTGGAGGACAAAAATAATTGTTCAGTCTTCATTTTAATTTAACCTTTTGCAAAAGCCTACTTTAAAAAAGTTCCCCTTGACTTACTGGCATCATATTGAGATAATTTATGAGGCCGTCCATTCTTGAGAAGACAGCAAATCGCCATGAATCTTTTCCCCCCTTGAAAGACTGTCCCAGACCCTTCACCCCTTTTAATTTAGGCATCTTGCTCTCTTTCTTTACCATTTGTGTGGGTCCCTCTGTCACCTTAACACTCTTGTCTAATGGCTTCTGTACAATTAAGGCATTATGGAGGTGAGCGCTAATCTGTCTCTGAAAATTTACAGAGGCCATATATCTTGATGTTGCAAAAGGATGGACCAGAAATTGGCTAGAGATGGGGGTGAACTTCTCTCCTCACTGATAGAAGGGAGTTCATTATCTGTCACACTGGCTGTGGGACGAAGCAGGGACAGATGCCAGAAAGGTAGGCAAAGAGGTTGAGGGAGTGCCTGGTGCAATGCAGGAAGGAAAGAGGCATTCAAGCTTGTTTGCCATCAGTTTGGTAGAGAAGAGTTATCAAACCTACAAGATCTGGATTCCAGTTGCCCTGTTTTTTATTTTTTCCAGATTCTTGCTTAAACCACGTACAAGTCATTAAAACATGATTTTCTTTGTTTGTTCATTTGTTTATCTATCTTTGGTTTGGGAGTTATACTTGTGCTCAGGGTTACTCCTGGTAGTGCTGGGGGGGGGGGCCATAGACGATGCTGAGGATCCAACCAGGATCAGCTTCATTCAAGGTAAGTCCACTACCCTCTGTATTATCTCGCTGTCACGGTCATCCCATTGCTCATCGATTTGCTTGAGCAGGTACCAGTAACGTCTCCATTGTGAGACTTGTTACTGTTTTGGCATATCGAATACACCACAGGTAGCTTGCCAGGCTCTGCCATGTGGGCGAGATACTCTCGACAGCTAGCCGGGCTCTCCGAGAGAGGCAGAGGAATCGAACCCTGGTTGGCGGCGTACAAGGCAAACGCTCTACCCACTGTGCTATCACTCTCTGCTTTTATTTATTTTTTATTTTTTACATTTTTTGGGGGGGTCACACCTGGCGATATTCAGGGGTTACTCCTGGCTCTGCATTTAGGAATTACTTCTGGTGGTGCTCGGGAGATCATATGAGATGCTGGGAATTGAACCCGGGTCAGCTGCGTGCAAGGCAAATGCCCTACCTGCTGTACAGTCGCTCTAGCCTCTGTCTCTCTGTTTTTCAATGGCTGCCATGTGTCACCTGGGGGTCCATTTAGAATCTAGCCTGTGTTTCTTCTTATGGTGTCAGATCTGCCTGATGTGGTCCCTCCACAGGTCCAGCCCTGTTTATGCTAGTCACGGAATTATGCCTTGCTGGACTCCTCTCCGACACCTCGGTGTCTCAGCTGTCCCCCGGCGTGGGTCTTGGTGCTGCTGGAGGGCTTCCCTGCCTCCCCCCTGCCCACAAGGAGGGCTGCTTCCCCTCCTCTAAGGATCGGGCTCCATTTCGCTACTCTCTCACGGTCCTGATCTTGGCCTCCGTGTCCCATACACAGCTGTGAGTGGCCTAGGGCGGAGATGATCCCGGAATCAAAGGAGAAAGGGAACAAGGAGAGTCAATAAATGGGTCATGAACCAGAAACTTGGCTCCGAGGCCCTGACTCAATCCTGTTGGAGTCTCTGGGCAGTTGGACAAGACTTCTGGGAACTGAAATAGGAGGAGGGGAGATGTGGCCACCGGCTCTCCTTCCTCATTGTTCAGGGTTACTCCCGAGGGTGCTGCTGCTCTGGCACGTGCATCTTCTGTTCACCTGGGCGGGGCCTGAGGTGGCACCTGAGAGCTCAGCAAGGAAGAGGGAGGAAGGTGTATTAGGGAGAGCTGCCACCGGGCTGCACGCCGGGCCCTCACTGCCCGTGTCTGCTTCTTGCTGACCAGGCTTCTCTGTTTCTCCCTCTCGCCGAGTATCCAGGCTGTGTTCCTGTCAGGATGCTTGGGGGGACCTTGGGAGGTGATTAGATATAGGTGAGGCCTTGAGTGGAGGGAGGTGGGGAGGAACTGGGATAGGATAAGAACCTTCAGAAGAAGACGAAGAGAGGGGGCTGGAGTGATAGCACAGCGGGGAGGGCATTTGCCTTGCATGCGGTTGACCCGGGTTCGAATCCGAGCATCCCATAGGGTCCCCTGAGCACCGCCAGGAGTAATTCCTGAGTGCAGAGCCAGGAGTAACCCCTGTGCATCGCCGGGTGTGACCCAAAAAAAAGCAAAAAAAAAAAAATAAATAAATAAATAAAAAGAAGACGAAGAGAGGCCATGGAGATACCAGAGGCTACTAGGCCAGCAGGGCATCATGGGGGTGGCCAGGAAGACTTCTGAGCACTGAGAATTACTGGGATGGTCCCTGGGTCCTAAGACACCACTCAAAATAGGAAGAACCTATAGTACTCACTGCTGATGCCAGCAGGCCAGTCTGTACCCCACAAAAAGAGAACCCTACTAGATCCTGACCCCATGGTTATCCCAAGCTTGGACTTCCACTTCCAGATCTGTGAGAAGGGAAGTTTGCTTCTGAGGCTCCGGACTATGGGATTTGGTTCCACCAGCTAGACCTGACTGAGGCACCGTTCATTGCTTTAAACACGCCTCTATTAAATTCATCTGGTGTGTGGGGGCTGAGACGTTCAAAGAGCTTCACTCTTTGGAACAATTCTGTAAGATCAACCGGAAGGGTCATCAACACCGGGCAAGGCTCAGAAGCTGGTCTCAGTTCAGTGCTCACTCCTGGGGCCGGGGGACCAGGTGCTGGCATGGGTCAAATCTGGGTCTCTTGTATGCAAAGCATATACTCACCCCCTTGAACCATCTCTTCCCCCACCCAGATCCATCTTTAAAGACTCTTAACGTCGCAATGGTATGGGGGTGTTTTTCTTTCCCAAGTTCTCCTACCCTCGGCTGGAGTAAATTTCAAGTGAAGAGTGTCCATAACTAAGACAAGGAGTTTTAAAATAGCTCTCGCCTTTGTTAGTAAAGATTTTGAGATTCTTCATAAACCCAAGTAGTATAGGTTCAAAGGATAGTGGAGAGGGCAAATTAAATCTTGGGGATCATAAATATGAGGGTCATGGTAATGAATCTGAAGGATTTTTTTTAAAGCATCATGAACTAGATGATTTAGAAATATTTAAAAATAAAGTGTGTGTGTGTGTCTGTGTGGTGTGGGTTTGACTAAAAGCCCATTTAAAACCCACTTGAATGCTTTTTCATTTGGTTTGTAAGTATTCAGAACAGCAGGATAAAACCTCCACTTCGGCAAGCCTCGACCCTCTCAAACCAGGGTGCATGACAAAAAAAAAAAAGCCAACAAGGAAAAACTTCATTTTGACAAATGCAACACCTACATTGGGAATATGCAGACGAGTTTCTCCCTAAAAGGTTAACTAGAGACAATAATTACTTTCTCCAGAGATCACCCGAGTGACATGCTGCTGTCTTGATTTCATTGCTGCTTGATGCTGTGCATTTCTTGCCACTTATAAATGAAACAAATGAGGTTAGATGGCAAAGATTATGAAAGGAATTAGCAATAATGAGCCTGGTAACAAAAAACATTATTATAGAAAATTGAGTTGACCTTACTTTCATAATTATTCACCTTAATTGTTTTTTGTAGTGTAATTTGAATGAAATTAAATAATACTAATATTCCCCCTGCCACTGACTAGAAATTTCATGTAAAGATGAATAACTTTCTGAACTAAAGGTTTGGCTGCCATCTTTATTGAGGTCATTGTTACTCTTCCAGAAAGCTCTGTGTCTTAGCATGGTCACAGATCAGCCCTGTTAAGAGTGTATGGTCTTCGATCGTTGGGTCATGGACCACAGGGATTGGGCATCTACCTGACATTTGTAGGCCTACAAATGTTACTGCTCCTGGACTTTCATGAACATTTCTTAGCTTGTCTCCCAGATGTTGACCTTTGTAAGCAGATCCCATCCCATAAGAATTAGGGGGGCAGGTTTCTATGACTTGGGGGACACCATTTGACTTTGAAATGCAGAATGTTCTTGAGGGCGTCCCACCCATAAGAATTGGGATTCGAAAGTGGGTTATAATAGCACTTTGCACCTTTTCTCAATTTTGCACAACTTAGTTGTGTCTTCACAATCTGCCACGCACAGTTAACACGCCTTGATTTAATAAAGGCCCTCACAGTAAATTCCAAATGGAGAAAAGGGAGTAAGTGGGGCTCTCTCTCCAAGGAGTCATTTTACAGAGAAGAAAGCAAAGGGATGCATTGTCTGTTCTAAGGCTTTTGTGAGCTAATGTATTTGATCAGTGAAATATGGAGTGAAACAGGTCTGTTTCCCAGGTACTCTTAAGGGTAGTTTCAAAAATTTTAATTTTGCCATTAGTAGATTTCTTAGTTGATTGTGGAAGGGGGCACAGGGGTACAACAGGGTGAGAGTAAGACCAGAGTATCTCTATCATTCAAATTATCTCATTAAAACAGGTGTTTTTTAAAAAATTATAGGGCTGGAGCAATAGCACAGTGGTTGGGCGTTTGCCTTTCACGTGGCCGACCCGAGTTTGATTCCTCTGTCCCTCTCGGAGAGCCCGGCAAGTTACCGAGAGTATGGATTCTGCACGGCAGAGCCTGGCAAGCTACCCGTGCATATTAGATATACCAAAAACAGTAACAATAAGTCTCTCAATGAGACGTTACTGGTGGCCGCTCGAACAAATCAAATGAGCAACGAGATGACAGTGACAGTGATATATACAATAAACTTCAATTTAGCCTCTACTCCACACCTACTCCGTTAATCTGGGATATATGCCGATGGCATATCCTTTGTGATCTTGGACTCTGGGCTCAATGGGACCCGGGAGCAGAGATCCTCTGCCTGCTTCCCCCAGTCTCCAGCAACCCGGGGGTCACACCCATAAACCACCTCCTGCTGGCGCCAGATAATCTCCTCATTGGCCACCGTCCAGAACTCATGGCTGCTTCTCCCGGAAGGGAGCATAAAATGAGGCCCCCATAACCATGCCATCGGACTCCGTTCCAGGGCACCCCAGAGAGGGACCCAGCCCCGGCAGCCGACCTCCACTACCCAACTGACCCCATGCTCCAGGCCGCTTTCCACATGCGTGGGCCAAGCCTCATGCGTGAGTGAACATATTCCTGGACACATCATCATATGCCTCTCGGGGAGCCCGGCAAGCTACCGAGAGTATCTTGCCCACACGGAAGAGCCTGGCAAGCACCCTGTGGCGTATTCGATATGTCAAATACAGTAACAATAACAGTCTCATTCCCCTGACTCTGAAAAGAGGCTCCAATCGTAGGGAAAGATGAGTAAGGAGAGGTTACTAAAATCTCAGGTCTGGGACAAATGGAAACATTACTGGCTCCCGCTCGAGTAAATCAATGAACAACGGGATGACAGTGATGACAGTGACAGTGATACAGTGATGCCCCTCTGGCAGATCTATTAATAAATTTCTCCTAAACAGGACTCAATCTATGTACTTATACTTCAAACATGAGCATGGATTAAGTAGTATCAGGAGTATAATGGCCAAAATTAAGAGGAGAGGTGATGGATTCTTGATGGATTTTTCTACCCTTTCATTATTTTTTTACTTTCTCAATCTTTTTTGACATTATTGTCAATAATGACTGATGGTTAATTGAAATATTTCCCACAATTCCCTGTTTACTCCATTGTAAAGAGGTACTTTGATGAAATAGATGCAGTGGCATCCAGTTTTTAAATAATCCTCATAACAATCCAAATAACAACCTTGTGAAGTAAAGAAGAGGGTTTTCTTGGATTCCTATTGTTGGTCAAGGATATCTTCTCTATGGTACTTACGATATTTTATTGCAACTTATTATTCATTATGTTATATAGAATTTCATTTTGGAACACATGGGTTTATAATTATTGAATTTTATTTGAAAAATATTTCTTCTATCATTACATTATACTACTATTAATCCCATTGTTACTTTGACTTTAAATTCCTCCGTGTATGGTGTTAATATGTGACTTAATAATTTGTGCCCATCCTTTTTTTAAAAATTAAAAACACGCTTGGCTAAAATTTTATTTCATGTAAATAACAAATATCTAGGATCTAATAGTTCCATCTCTATTATTTGAGAATCAGAAAAATGTGAATCTCATTTAGAAAGATTTCCATCCAGGTTTCTAATATGAAAATGTCTCGGTATTAAGAGGACATTTCCATTATCTGAAGATAACTTTACGTGTACAAAATAATTAATTTTCTTGTGAGTTTAGGTAATTGAGGGCATCCAACATCTTGATATTTGAGCATCTATCTTAATATACATAAGCGTTTTTGTTTTGTTTTGATTTTTGGAGTTTGGACCATTTATTTTCATTATTTATTTATTTATTTATTTTTATTATTTATTTTTTTGCTTTTTGGGTCACACCTAACGATGCACAGGGGTCACTCCTGGCTCTGCACTTCGAAATTACCCCTGGCGATGCTCAGGGGACCATATGGGATGCTGGGAATCGAACCTGGGTCAGCTGCATGCAAGGCAAACGCCCTACCTGCTGTGCTATCACTCCAGCCCCTGGGCCATTCTTAATGATGCTCAGAGCCTTACTCCTGACTCTGCACTCAGGGATCATTCCTAGGGATAGTCAGGGGATTATATGTACTGTGGGGTACAAATACTATATGTGATATTTCAAGGTTGGCTGCATGAAAGGCAAGTACCTTAACCCCTGTACACGGACACACACACACACACAGACACATAGACACACACACACACACACACACACACTCTGTCTCTATCTCTGTCTCTGTCTCTCTGGCCCTATACATGAATTTTTTAAAAAAGTTAAGTCATAGCTTTATTAACCATCAAGAGTGCAGTCAAATTTTAAGGAATGGAGGCAAAATTTGTTTATGCATCCAGCATATCCTGATTCTGGTCTTTATTTATATCTGTAGCCGCCCAGCGTATAGCATGTGTTTGGAGTTGCTCCAACAGTGAGCCTGAAGTTACCAAGATTCAGCAGACTTTTTCCTGTTGCCCTTGTGACCAATAGCCTGCTCTGGGAGAGGACCAGCGGGGCGTCAGGCTGCAGCCTGTGACTCCAAGAAGGAAGCATCAAGTTTCAGCCCATGAGGGAACTGAATCTCTGACCTGGCCTCATTAGCACCATGTTCCAACCAACTGTGCTAATTGGTCACACATGGCAAAAAGTTTGGAGACATGGCGAAGATGTCAGAGCCTGAGACACTTGCTTTGAATGTGTTTGTTTTGATCCGATGGCAAGAAATTCCAGTTTGGAGTTGGATGGGGTGTGCTAGGAGTCGTAGCTCTCTTCGTGACTGGGATACTTTGGTTTTCTCTCTGAAAATTGGGACTAATGATGCTAATTTAGGGGGGAAAATCACAATGATTTTTTCAATGCCTGTGAAAGTAAGATGATCTGTGTGGGAATACCTGCCTTACCTGTCTTGGGATGAGGTTCATTGTCAATGCCTCGTCTCTGGGTACTGATTCTCACTGCTAGAGGGTAACTGAGAATATCAGCATGCCACTACCCCCTCACCTGAACGCCTACCTTCTTTCCACACTGACATCTCCTTCAGTGAGTTAAACCATCCCGGGCACCCTTCAAGTGTAAAATGGAATATTTCTTTTTTTTGTAGTTGGGAAGGGCTGTCGTAGCTCATTTTCTTGACTTCTCATGGATTCATATTACGTAATAACGTGTACGTTTCATGTGTGCACCATTAAAAATCAAGAGGTGTCTATTGTACATTATACTCACCACTGCAAGTCCCATTCTTGCCTTTACCATACATTGGTCCCCATTGCTGGATTTAACTACTCTTGCTCCCGCTTCTCTGCCGGGACTGCCTAATGGGTCTTCCTATTTGAAATAAATCCATCTGGCTGTTTGTCATGCATGAGACCAGACAGTACTGGTCTTCTTATTCTTATTTATTTCAGTAATCAGAGTCCCCTCTGAGTCATCCAAACAGCAGGGGTTCATCTGTCTCCCAAGTACATAGTATTCCACCAAGTCTGAACACCACGTTTTCTTCAGCCACTCGTAGCCAATGGACACCTGGCATGTCCTGGGCTCTTGTAAATAATGCTGTAATAATGCAGGAGTGCACCTCTCTGCAAAGTGAAATCGTGTCATAAAAATAAAAGCATGACAGAGGAGAGCCATGTGACACACGTGTTCTTGGTGTACTGAGTACAGTGGTTTGTGTGCGCTTGAGACCGTCACAGAGGAGCCCAGAGAATGAGTCTGAGAGCAGGACCGCCCTTAGGACTCGCACTGGACACAGAGCAGGACCTCCCATGAGCTGTGTAGCTGTGTAGCTTGGATGCAACTAGGAACACAGGTGCCACACACTGCCGAGCAAGGGGGTGAAAGTTCTCCCTCTGCCATGAGCCCTTGGGGAAAAAGTGAAGTGACGTCATAGGTCAGATGGAGCGATAGCACAGCGGGTAGGGCGTTTGCCTTTCGTGCTGCCGACCTGGGTTCGATTCCTCTGTCCATCTCGGAGAGCCCGGCAAGCTATAGAGAGTATCCCTCCTGAATGGTAGAGCCTGGTAAGCTACCCATGGCGTATTTGATATGCCCAAAACAGTAATAATGAGTATCACAATGGAGACGTTACTGGTGCCCGCTGGGGCAGATCGATGGACAACAGGAAGAGAGTGCTATAGTGCTACAATGTCATGGGTCAGGTGATAAGGCTCAAGTAGCCAAATTCTCTCTGAGAAACCTGTGTAGAGAAATCTAGGGAAAAATCCATGGCCAACTATTCTTGACTTCCAGGGACATGGAAGGGTTTGGACCCGGGATGTGGCAACCATCCTAGACATGTAGGATTCTTCATTCATGAAGTTCAAAAACAGACTCAGCCACTGGGCCGTCGTTGGGTGAACCTGAGAAATGATCAGGCAGCCTTGCACATTCACGGACAGGCCAGCAAAGAGGGCAAAATGAAAGACATTACAATCTTAAGGAATGGGGCAACCCAGTGGTTTAGCAACACGTGGTCAGGAAACGGTGTGGCCTCAGGAACTGACTAGTTTTAGATCGCCAGAGTATTACGTAATATCAGTCATCTGGGACGTAAGGTGGGACTTGCCTGGGAATCAGTGATACAGTCCTTCGTCATTCTCATTGTCCTTGAATCCATGACCAACCTAGTTCCGCTAGGTAACCGTGGGCTTATTTCTCTGTGCTAAATCCTTTTCCCATCTGGTAATTGTCCCAAAACCTTCTTCAACTTCACTGGCTTCATAATCGCTTCCATGATGTTCCAATTGATTATTTTTAGTGGACGTTTTACTCATCTCACGCCTGGCGATGTTGACACACATTTTTCCTTTGTTATTGTTTGTAGTGTCTCTTTTTTTATTTCTTTTTGCGCATGCCTTGTTTAGGGGCCAGGCCTGGATGTGCTCAGGGCTTATTCCTGGCTCTGTGCTCAGAGATCATTCCTGGTGGTGCCCGAGGAACCATATGGGGTGCTGGGGTTCAAACCTGGGTCAGCCGCGTGCAAGGCAAGTATGTTGCCAGATGCACTGTGTATCCAGCCCTGAATCGAGTCTTTGATACTGATCTTAGCACCTACATGATGATGGTAATTGCTTTCTTTTTAATATGTACCCCACCTATTTTCTTTCACTTTCAGTTTTTGTTCTTGGGCCACATCTGGCTGTGTTTAGGGCTTACTCCTGACTCTGTGCTCAATGTGCAATCACAAAATAAACAAGCGATTGGCTGTGGCGTCTCTCTCTCTCTCTCTCTCTCTCTCTCTCGCCCATCATGTGCATTTGGTGACCATGTGCTGCTTTCCAACCCCGGCCTGCAGCTGCCGGCAACAGAAGCACGAAGGAGGGAACAGGGCTGCCGGGTTGGTTGGTGGTCAGTTGCCATTTATTCCATCCTCCCCCCATGCCTGTTCCAGTCTCACTAAGCTCCCCATTCCAGTCTCACACTGGCCCTAATTCTCGTCTCCTCCTGTCCTCCATGGGAGTTTCTCCATGTTCCGCTCCATCGGGCTGCCTTGGTCTAGTGCCCAACCTCCTCTCAGCATTGGGGGTAGTAACCACACCTAGGCCAGGTAGCACCATCAACATATGAAATCCCTTCCTTCTGAGGGGAGATCTTTAAAGATAAGACAAAGATCTCCTGTAACCAGGAGATCCGCTCAAGGGCAAAAGGCCACCTAGGGTTGTGTTTCTCCTTTCCTTAGTTCAACAACCATTTAAACATTCATCTTTTTTTTTTCTTTTTGGGTCACACCCGGCGATGTACAGGGGTTGCTCCTGGCTCTGCACTCAGGAACCACCCCTGGCGGTGCTCAGGGGACCATATGGGATGCTGGGAATCAGAACCCGGGTCCGTCACGTGCAAGGCAAATGCCCTACCTGCTGTGCTATCGCTCCAGCTCCTAAACATTCATCTTGTTTCTACTTCTTAATATTAGTCATTTTGTATGGACACAGTAATAGATACATTAAGCCTGTAGGGTGGCTCTCTTGGGGACATCTCACTGTAGATCCCAGACTACAGTACTCAGGCCAGATTAGTCTCTCCTAACCCTAGCAGGCTCCTACTCCAGTTGTTGCTCTTTGGATCATGACAGAATTTGTCCATGACCATGCTCTTAATATATAGTTAAGCATGATGGCACTTTGGCCTTGCACATTTTGATGCTGGGGTAGCTCACAGCTTGCCCTGGGTCCATCCAGTCCCTCATTGGGACCCTGCTTTCGGGGTACTAGGAAGTAAGGGCAACTGAGGCTTAAATTGAGAAAACGGATTCCTAGGAGTGAATATATTCGGAGTCAATTAACTCCTGAGTTACAAAAGCATAGCATTAACTGTCTTCCTGCGTCTATACAAAAAACATTGCTCTGAAGTAAACTATGCAAAAGAACATAAGAGAAAGAGAAAAGCAATATTTTACTTACAAATATTAAATCAGAGATTTCTGAGGAATTTGACTTTACAAGTCACAGATACTTCTTAGGGGAAATGAGTGATTAACAGTTAGAGAAAGCAGAGCACAGAGAAGTTAAAGATGAATACCAAGGAAATGGAAGTGCTTTGGGAGCACTGTGCTGGGTATTACTCGATAAATTTAAGGTCCTTGTGGCAGAGGAGAAAGCACAAACAGATGTTATCCCACAATAATTGCTTTCTCTTTTTTTTTATTAGTTTATTTTTAATTAGAGAGTCATCGTGAGGGTACAGTTACAGATCCATATATCTTTATGCTCATGTTCCCCCATACAAAGTTCGATAACTCATCCCTTCACCAGTGCCCATTCTCCACCACCAGTAAACCCAACATCCCTCCCCCCCTCCCCAGTCCCGTCTCCCCCCACCCCACCCTGCCACTATGGCAGGGAATTCCCTTTTGTTCTCTCTCTCTGATTAGGTGTTGTGGTTTGCAATAAAGGTGTTGAGTGGCCACTGTGTTCAGTCTCTAGTCTGTATTCGGCCCGCATCACCCTTCCCCCACATGACCTCCAACCACATTTTACTTGGTGGTCCCTTCCCTGAGTTACCCAGAATGAGAGACCAGCCTCCAAGCCATGGATTGTCCTTTGGCCACAATTGATAGAATTCATTCCTCCAAAGAACTCCCTGATCATCTTAGTTACTATATGTTAATGCTCAACTAACCCACCCTATCCTAACTTCACGAAAACTGTCAATGAACACATCAACTTGCTTTCTCTTTAATACTTTTTAATACTAATATTTTCTTTTACTTTCAGTTTTTGTTCTTGGGCCACCTCTGGCTGTGCTCAGGGCTTACTCCTGACTCTATGCTCAGGGCTCATCCCTGGTGGATCAGGGTACTACATGGAGTGCAGGAGATTCAATGTGGGTTTGCTACATACAGAAGAGTCTTACTGTTGTACAGTCTTTCCAGACCCCTTTTTCTTTTTCTTAGTGTGTTGGCCAGGCATTCAGGATAGAGAAGAGAGAGGGCAGGGGAGACTTTTGGGTGTTATGTTGTGAGCTTTGGTTGCAACATTTTCTATTGTTATATTTAAGAAGGGTATTTGCAATTGGAATTTTATTGGAGTATTTTTATTGGAATCCTGGGGACATTGGTGGGGAGAAATGCACACTGGTGGAGGGATGGGTGTTCGAACATTGTATAGCTAAAACTCAATCATGAAAGCTTTGTAACTATAGCTTACAGTGATTCGATAAGAAAAATTTAAAAAAGAATTTTGTTTCACTGATATTTTGCAAAGTTCCTCTCATTTGAAAAACATGGAAAATTGTTGAATCTTTATTAAGGACATCAGTTATTCTCCCAAGAGCGCTTCTGAGTCCAGAATATACTTTTCTGCTTTGATTCATCATGTTCTGGTTTCCCAGTTTAGCTCCCAGAGCACAATCATATTTCCAGGACTTGGAGTGGAAGACAATGTCACCACCTATGGTCCTCCTACAGCTCCTCGCTATGTGTACTTGAAACTACGTGGCTGAAATGGAATAAGTACTCAACACATTGCCAACCTGACCCACTTAGACATAAGGTAGGGGAGAAAAAGTATTTATCATTTTCCATAAATATATACGTCTCCAGATGTACATATTCACAGGGAGCCTGAACAAAATAGCATTGTGAAATGTGCCACGAGGTCTTCAGGGTCATAAATCAACCGAGCTCAACCGGCAGTGACTGATCCTCAGAGGTCTATATTTAGTTCTTTGCGTTTGCCCATCACCAAAACAAGGAGCACGGAAAACATTTTTGTCTGTCATTATCACGTTAATTTTCCCAATCTTGAAGTGGTAGCTCTCCTCACTTTGCCTGATTCTGCTGTGCGCACACTGAAGTTACGATTTTAAGTGAGATGACACCAGTCTTTCAGCAGCAACACGATTCCATTGAACGGCACAAGGGTATACAATACAAAATGTGTTACCACCCTTCTTCCACTGAGATTGGTGTGAATAACAGGTGTGTGCCCCGTGGGGAACCAAGCCCTGGGTCCCCCTGATTTATATTCTGGCCAAGTGTGTGGTAAGGTTGTCTCCTGGTCTCCCTGCTGGGGTCAACCTAGGTGACATTTCAGAAAAGTGAATAATCAAAGACAACTAAGGGCAAAGTTCGGTGAAGCAAACAAAAGTGATGCTTGAGTGAAAATCCCATTGCGTGCATGTGGCATTGCTGGGGACATTGCTAAAGGTGTGGATGGTAGTAGAGATTCTCACCACTGCTTGAGAAGGCCTGGCTGTACAGTGGGAGGAACTGACTGGTAAGAAGAGGAGTGGGTGTGTGAGAAGGAGCAAGACTGGAAGGGAAACAGGTGTGACCTTGTGCTGAAGCGTAAGAGACCCCCTCTCGTTGTCCTTAATTCTACAATGAGAAGAATCTTCAAACTACTTGATAAGTTTTTTGCCAAACACTCAGCCCCTTTGTCACAATAACAAAAATTACTGATACACCCTCTAATTCTCCACATGTCTAATTACTAAAGTATAACAAATAAATCAATTCAAGTTGTGCTATTTTCCCCCAATTTCCCGTTGCATTAATAAGCAACATTAGGACTGTTTGAATGTTTTGACAACATTTTTAAAGGTCCTGCTTAGTTGGAGAATTTACCACTGATTATTAATGTGCTAGCACAGTTGCAGTTTGCACGAGTTTAGAGTCTATATTACGGAGCAAAGTGATGACTGCCTACACAGTTAGCGGTGGAAGTTTGGCAAAAAGACCTCGAGAAGAACATAGACATAAACCCGCCTTTTCAAGGCCCTCGTTAGACTGTGAATGTATTTCTCTATACTTGTTTGCTTTAGAATGGGATCATGCTTCTTAAATAATTTTGTGTCCTGTTTTTCTTTGCTTTGATGTCAGAGCAGTTTTGGGTAAATAGAACAGAAGCTAGAAAGATGAGTCATACACACCACTGCCCCTCTCTGCCTCCCATACCCCACACACCTAGGGAACATCTGATATTAGTGACTGTCTGTTGGCACATCATTGCTACCCACTGACCTGAGGTTTGGCTGTTAGAGTATTCTTGATGTTTGACAAATGTAGAAGTCGTGGACGCACTAGTGCAGTGACTGATGGGACAGATTCACAGCTACTGGTGTTCAAGGACTGTCTGGTCACATCTCTCCAACCCAATTTAATTTTTCAATTTTTTCAATAGTTTTTGGAGTTTCTCTTTTCTTAACTGCCACTTCTCTGTTGAGACATTAGCTTTATTAACAACTGTTCTAGTCTTCATAATCATTTATTAGGGAAATATATCAAAGATTACTTTAAAAATGACTTAAGCTGGATTGTTCGTAGGTTGTATAAGTATTTTTTTAAAAGTTTTTTCCATTATCCTTGAATTTCAGAAGAGCAATCTATTTAGGTCATAAGTCTCAAACTGGCAATCAGCATATTGGATCAGTCTTGATACTGTCTTTATTTGGGCATACTTTCATTTTGTTTTGACATGTTTTGCTTGTGATGGAGCAAATTTTTAGAATGGCTCACATGTAAGTGTGCATTTTCTAGAAAAATCAAGAGAACTATTCATATCCAGGTTTAGGTTCCCATGTGTCAGCATAAAGTTGGATGTTCGTGACTTTGGATGAATAACAGTCATATGCTCCTGATTTGAGTTTGGTCTTGCTTAGATCAGTCGATCCCTATCTTTATGGAAGGAAGGACGAGTTTTCTTCCCACCATGCAGAAAACGTCAAGGCCTATAAAGAAATCTGTTTAATCAGTTTAGGAGTTTCAATCAGCTTTGGTGTGGCCATTCTAGAGTTATTATATAGACCCAAAAATTGCTAATAGAGTCTGTGTCTGTCCATGGCCCCTTTATATTTAAAGCAGTCAGTCTATTATATTAGCAGGTGAGGCTGGCAGCTTCTGGAATGGCTCCCTTGAATGGCAAGCTGGCCTATGACTTGCTAGTAACTAGTAAAGTATGGAAGGAGCAATGAGACATCACTACCAAGACTAGGGTAGAAGACTGAATTCTCTCTCTCTCTCTCTCTCATTCTGCCTCCTGGAGGGGCCTACAGGGGCTACAACAGACAATAGACAGTTTCTGTCTAATGAAGACCCGAGGGTCCTTGTCCTCTGATCTACCAGATGCAGCCAACCTCGGAGACAGTTGGGAAGGGCTCCGTCCCCAGTGGAATTCTTTTTTCTTTTGCTTTTTCTGGCCACACCCAGTGGTGCTCAGGGGTTACTCCTGACTCTGTGCTCAGGAATTACTCCTGGCAGTGGTCGTGGGACCATATGGGATGCTGAGAATTGAACCTGGGTCAGCCACACGTGCAAAGCAAATGCCCTACTTGCTGTACTATCACTCTGTCCTCGCCCCCTGCAGTGCAATCAAACATTTTTTTCTATTAAAGAACTATGATTTTTGGGGCTGGAGCGATAGCACAGCGGGTAGGGCATTTGCCTTGCATGCAGCTGACCCGGGTTCGAATCCCAGCATCCCATATGGTCCCCTGAGCACCGTCAGGAGTAATTCCTAAGTGCAGAGCCTGGAGTAACCCCTGTGCATTGCCAGGTGAGACCCAAAAAACAAACAAAAAAAAACCCACAACCCCCCCCCCAAAAAAAACCCTATGATTTACAAAGTTAATGATGGTTGAGTCTTAGGCATATAGTATTTCAATACTAATCCCTTCACCAGTGTCAACTTCCCTCCACCAGTATCCCCGTATTTCAACTCTTCCTTGATGCTCATTCTACCCCACACCTGATAGACACAAAGCTTCAGTGGTTGCAGCTTAGATCCCATGTTTTCAGTTCTGTTAGTCTGTGTTCTGGATACATGTCTCTATTGCTCACCCACATCAAGTAGGGGTGGTATAACCCATAGCTAACGTATGGGCTGGTATAACTGAAGCCCTGATGCCATTACTTCTCATTCTCTCCTTTCGCCTTTCATATTTTTCTTTTCCTGTCCTCCTCTCTAAATACTCCCTGGTGGAATCCTGAGAACTGGGCCCTGACCCCTACTTTGCTGGCAGAAGTCTTAACTGGAGACCCTCCTAGCTGGTTAAACCCTCCCTGGGTCCCTGACTCCTGGAAACTATGGATCATTAGTGCAGGTTGTCTTAGTGGGATGAGAGAGAGGGCAGCTAGCAAGTGCACACCAGTGGACACCAGTCTGTTCAGAAACATGCCAGGGAATAAGGAGGCCAATGACAGACAGACACTTGCCTTGATCTGGTGAGAATTGGGCAGGGGGAGCACTGTAGCGCTGTAACACTGTCATTCTATTGTTCAGCGATTTGCTCGAGAGGGCACCAGTAACGTCTCCATTGTGAGACTTGTTGTTATTGTTTTTGGCATATTGGATACACCATGGGGAGCTTGCCAGGCTCTGCCGTGTGGGCGGAATACTCTTAGTAGCTTGCCGGGCTCTCCGAGAGGGACAGAGGAATCAAACCCGGGTTGGCTGCATGCAAGGCAAACGCCCTCCCCACTGTGCTGGCAGCAGAAACCCAGTGAGTTTTTGCTGTTGTCATCATCTTGGGACTTGGGTGGGGGAGCTGGAGGGTGTTGGTGACATCGTTTGGGCATTTTATCTCACTGTCCCTGAAAATGAGTCCTTTCCATGTTACTCACACCAGCCAATGAAGTCTTTGATCTTATATCAGTTTCCATTTGGTGTACCCTGGAGTTCGACCTGGCATGCCTTGGGATTAGCTAAGGACCCAGAGCCTCGGCTATCCAAAGGGCATGTCACTCTAAGACAGATGCTGCACATCTGGTCCTCAGGGACACGATCCCGAGCATCTGTGTCCAGCTGCCTGGGAACGAGGAGGAGGAGGCATTTGTAAGTTTGTGAGCACTGCTGCGAGCAGTAATTGGAAACTGAGTAAGTCCAAAAGCATCTTCAATCACGGAAACCCTTCGTAAGCTGAAACATTGTTCGTTTTTATGATGGCGCGTTGCATATCTTCATAGATAAAACTTCACTATCATTAGGAGGTGTCATGCAAAATAACAAACACACCTTTTTCAGTCTGGTTATAAATGCATGCGTTGGAGTTTATTTCACTGAAGTCCTACATGCTTCCAACTGATAATATATCAATAAAAGCTCTCACTCCGAGATGTCATTAAAGCCACATTTGTTCATTTCTATTTATTATAAGGAAAAAAAAACCAAAATGAAAAAAGTGGATTTGAGTCATATTTCCTCTGAGTTCATCATTTGCTGGCATATAACACTTGTGAATTTTATTCAATTCATTTAAAATGATTTCTAACATACAGCCAGAAAGTTAAGGGTGGCAAAGAATTCAAAATGATCAGCAGGCATCCAAGATTTCCCAGGAGGCAGATTGAGAATCACAGCTAAGGTATGTTTTCTGTAAAGAACTGTATCTTTGAAAAAAAATCTCTAATGAACCAGCATTTTCCCTAATAAATTCAGCTCATTTGTGTTTGAAATCAGCAGACTCAAATGACCTTCTTAAGATAAGGTGTTTTGTTTTTTTCCCTCTTTTGGAAATAGGTCAGATATAGGCCAAGCTTTCTGGTGCTCATTTCAGATACCCTCAGAATTTATTCTTTTGTCTTATTTATTGTAAGGATGTATTACAAAGAAGTCAGCTGGGCTAGAGTGAGAATTGATAATAAATCTTCACCCAGGATTTGAACAAAACCTCCCAGAGATTAAGAATGCCCGGATAATTTTAAGGAAAATAAAATAAAAAGGGAAAAGAAAAGAAAACCCAGAAACAATACGTTATACAAACAAGGTGGGAAAAATGCCTGGACCTTCTTTAAAATTCCCCGGTGGTCCTTGGGGTTGAAATGCTACAAAACCCATTTTCTTTGTAATGATTCTGCCCTTTCCAGGGTAGCCTTCTAGGAATCAGATCTCTTAGAAGGTAACCCGGTCGCTTATAATTTGAGCTGCACCAGAGAGGGGTTCAGACCGGGGAACTGGGAGCGGAGCCTATCAATGAATCAATCTGAGTGAGTCTGACCGCCAATACCGCAATGTCGCGATTCCGCTCCCCGGCGAGCCACGTGTGCTTAGTTGGAGGTGGGAGGACTCAAGAGGATGCGGGTCCCTCCCGATTCCCCTCGATTCCTTGGCAGCCACCCTTCTGGGTTAGCGTTAAGCTCTGCTTGACAGCATCCCGGGGACCGTATGGCAGATGGATGGGGCAGGGCAACCGCCGTGCCCAGGATGGCCGACAGAGGGCGCGCTCGCTGCAATTGCGTGGTCAACCCCGTGCCCGCCCAGGTTGCTGGCTTGCTGATAAGGAGCAAAAACCATGCGCACCCGCCCCCTCCCCCGGCACCCCTTCCCCCCTCCGGTCTTCAGCCTGGCAGTTCTTTGTCCCCTCCTTCCTGAGCTTTGAAAGGCAATTTCTCAGTCTCTCTCCTAAGACCCTCCGCCTTGACTCTCTACCTCCTTGCGGCTGTCGCAGAAAGAAGCCAAAAAGTGACCAGTACCCCAGGACTGTCCTATCATCCTGGGGAAATCTTTCAGGCCCAGGAAACCCAGAAAGGGTGAGCACCCACCGTCAGTCCAACCCCTCTGGGTGGTGGGTTCTAGCCGTGCCACCCTTGTGTGTGGATTACACATAGAGTCTGCTTGGCCAATGCTATGCTGGCAAATGTCACCATGCAGAAGCCCCTTTGGTCCTTCTCCTCCACCCCAGACATCCTGCTGGAGAATCACACCTTTGGCTCCAGTGTCCGGGCCACCAGCTGGATCCAGAGTGAGGCTAACAGGATCCGAGAACGGCACAGCCTGGCCCAAACCCAAGTCTTTGATCTGCTGACCCATGATTTCAATAACTGCTTCTTGATTTTTTTTTTAACCTGCTGTAGGAGCCACTCTGGGTGGAGCTGAGGTCAGTATGTGGTGCTGAAAATTGAATCCAGAGCCTCACAATTCAAGGATAATGTTTGTAATAATAGTCACCAACATTATTACTGTGATTATTAGTTTTTTTTTTTTAACCACAATGGACTGTGCTCAGAGCTTACTCCTTGCTCTGTGATCAGGGATCACCTCTGGCAGGGCTGAAGGGACCATTTGCAGAGCCGGGGATCTGGCGAGGATCATCTGTGCACCAGGTGAGGGTCATCTGTGACTTACCCACTCTACTATTTCTCCAGCCCACCCAGTGTTCATATTTTAAGCCTCTGTGTGTGTGTATCACCTTTATTGTGTTACAGCCTTATCATAGTATTACAAAACTGGTGGATACCTAATACCTGAATCAACTCATTTTATACTTGAAATTTCTATAACGGTTTCCATTTCCTATAATAGCCTTGACTGACACACGTGCTTGTTCATTCCACTGCCCTCTCATGAGAGACGGTGGCCACTGTTCCTCTCCCAAGACAGCATGGTCAGGAGACCTTTCAAGTCCCCAAGACAGGGCCATGGCAGAGGAAGCGAGCAAGACTCATTTTCTTAGCTGTCAGGTCACTCCACAAACACGCTAAGAAAAGAAACACAGCACGTTCTTCTAGAGGGATGCCAGAAGATGGGGTTTCAGGGTTACATTGTGGGGGGACATTCTAACAGGGGGGGGTGATGGTTTTCTACCGAGAACCGGAAGTTGAAGGATGCTGGACTCTTCCTGAATAGAGCCAGACGGCGTCTTCCTAGAAAACACTCAGCTCTGGCCTTCTCATCTCAACACTTTTCTCTCCAGTCCATGCTACAACCAACACTTTCAAATAAAGAGGCGCCCCCCGAACAAAGGGGCCAGGCTTTGGGTTTCTTCCCAGATCTCTCTTCACATGGGGACGGGGAGATTGCTGACTCGCTTGAACAATGAACTTGTTAGTTAACAGAATTAACTGTGTGTTGTTTCGCTGCAATGACAGTAATAAAACAGGCGACGTGAAGCCGATATAGTCACAACTGAATCGTAATGGATGAGATATTTACAGCAAAGCTGTTAAAACATTGAATAAAATATGGGAAGAGCAAAAGCAGATGTGTTTTTATTCTTCTGAGTTAAAGCTTGTAAGGTAAAAAGATAGTTTGAGTAATAATCACAGGTTCTGATTCACAATGCATTAATAAATATTCATATGGTACCAGCCGCTAAAACTTTCCAGATACAGAAATAAAGTGAGAAAAGCCTGTTCTTGCCTTACACTTTGCTAAGTTTAGATTTCCAGACACACATGTCAATATCTCCATTAGGTTCTTGTAAAAGTTCTCTTCCATTTTCCACAGTGTTCCAAATCCTGCTGGAGAAACACGCAGCTTTTACCCCCTCCACTTCGACCCCCTGTACCACAACCCCCCCCCCCCCCCCCGTGCCCCAAACCAGAAGAAAGCAGAGATAAAGAAGGACTCTTAGAATAAAATCAGAAATGGAAGGAAACCAACATCCCTCTTGTGAATGAAGCTCTCAGAAATGAGCTGAAGAATTAACTCAGTGAAAACCACCCTCCCCGCTGGGTGTTGGCATCTGGATAAGATCAAGCCGAATGTATTGACCTGTTTTCTCTCTTCTGCTTTATTTGTTACCTTCCTGCCTTTCTTTTAAAGAGGGGTTTGAGAGAGCCCCAGGCAGGGTTGCTGCTTTCCCCAGAGTCAAACAATGTGGAAGATACGCTCAAGAATGGGCACACCTAGCCTAGCAGCCTTTACTTGGTGGTCCCTTCTCTATCTGAGCCGCCTTTCCCCCCAGCATGCTAGGAGGGTAGGAGGGCCCACTTGGGATGGGAGATGCGGGCTGAAAGTAGACTATAGACTGAACATGATGGCCACTTAATACCTCTACTGCAAACCACAACACCCAAAAGGAGAGAGAGAGAGAGAGAGAGAGAGAGAGAGAGAGAGAGAGAGAGAGAGAGAGAGAGAGAGAGAGAGAGAGAGAGAGAGAGAAAGGGAATGCCCGGCCACAGAGGGGTGGAGGGGACAGGATGGGGGTGGTGGGAGGGAGGCTGGGACCATTGGTGGTGGAAAATGGGCACTGGTGGAGGGATGGGCACTCGACCATTGTATGACTGAAACACAAGCACGAAAGTTTTGTAAGCTTGTAACTGTATCTCATGGTGATTCACTAATTAAAAAAATTTTTTAAAAAAAGAAGATCGGGCACATGGCTTGGTGCAGATTCTGTTTCTCCACATTTCAGAAAATCAGATATTGGGGGAACGGAGGGTGGAGCTCGGAATTTACAGGGGCTAGGAAGGAAAGAAGGACAGGAGACAAGTGCATCGCAGGGGCCTGGCCTCTGACGGGACGGCTGTGGCCTTTGGCTGTGCGACTCCGTGATGGATGATGGTGGTCCTTGGCTGCACTTGGTAGCACCGCGGACTGGCTGCGTTTTCTATGATGGCGTTTGCCCTGCTTCTGTTGATGCTGGATGTACCTTGAGCATAACACCGCAAGGCTTGGTGTGGCTTTTCCGCCTTCCCTGTTTCATGACTCCCTTTGTCTCCTGGAGTCACCATGTCCTTTGCGTTTGCAGGAACTCTTTGCAGGCTGAGAGGGGGACCTGTTCTTTGCTCGCCCTGAAAGGCTCTATGATTGCTCTGGAGAAAGTGCTGTGGTGGTTACCACTCCAACAGCAAACGGTCATCTTTCCCATCAACCTTTCATCACAAGTGTTTTTTTAGCACTGTTGCTTCTTCTCTGAAAATCTGAATGTGATGCTCTGAGATTTTGCCCGTGGCCCAGAGCTGCAGGAGGTGTAAGGGGCTCCTACAGATGGAGCTGAGTGGAAACCTCTTCCTCTCACCTCGAGAGAGGAGTTAACCCAGCCCGAGAGGGTAATTCCCAGAAGACTTCGATCAAGGTGGAAACCCTGTAGCCAGCAGGACCTCCTGGGGCTTGGAGGGTCCAGATCACTTCCACGGAGGGAACAAGAGTCCCCATAGTGTGAAACTGTGAGAACATTTCAAACAAGGATGATACAAATTGTGTTATAGTCTAGAAGGCAAAGTTCTTGCTTTGCATGTGGCTGATGCTGGTTCCAGCCCCACTAACACATCTGATCCCCTGAGCACTGTCAAGAGTGATCCCTGACTGCAGAGCCAGGATTAAGCCCTGGGCACAGCAAAGTAGGGCTTATTCACCCCCCTCTGACCCTCCCTGCACTGTGATCTATTAACATATTTTTGTTTTGTGTCCCAAGGATGAAGATTCTGTGTGCTAGGTATAGAAAAAAACCAGCAAATTTATAAAAAAGAATGTAAGTCGCATACACTATGGCTGGCCTTGCAAATGAGACTAGTTACCCAAATCCAACCACATGAGGTTTTTCTTGTAGCAAGTTCATAGGGTTTAAAAGTGACCAACCGTTGGTTTATGGGTTGTTTCTTGGAGGAGTCGGTTGGTTTTCTAATCATACTCATTCCCTTCTTGCTCTGTGTGCAGTTAACAAGACAGTTATTCTCAATAGGGTGTGTGGGGGGGTGGGTGCAGGGTGATTGAGTTAGAAGACACACGTTTTTTCTTCCCCAGTAACTTTAGAGGAGGAATTAAGTGTTACCATGAAGTCTCCCACCCCCCTTGCCCCCTTTCTCTCTCTCTGATTATTTGGAATGTGCTTCTGTGTCTTTTCCTTTCAGCTTTTTTTTTCATTCTTTGAAATTGGACAGCCTAAATGTTAGCTTTACTGGAGCTGAACATACTGTAACACTTAACCCAGGTGAAAAATGACTGCTTGCCAATGACTTTTACATCTATATTAAGGCCATGCTGGTAATACAGCACAGTTAAATATAATTTGTTCAAATGCAGAGAGTGTGGTAGATGCAGGCATCAATGCTATGCGTGGTTCAAAAAATGCAAGGATTGCAAAAAAAAGGGAGCTGGGGATGGCTACTTAGAAAATCGAGCAAATAAGAGAAATAGAGTTATTACTTTATAAGGCATCAGTCTACTTTACTGTGCTTGGGGATTATATATTCATTGGAGAATAAAGATTTCCAGCTCTGGGTAGGGGTTTGTCTTTTACCTAGGTAACTGGCAAATGAATAGAACCAGATGCTAATAAGTAAACGATGCAGGTGATAAATTGAATAAATAAATGATTCAATAGTGTAGGCACCAACAAGGCTATTCTTTTGTCCCAGTTTGAATCTTGCACATACCATACTCCTAGGATTTCATTTATAGGAGAAGGCACCTTCTTTATGAGTGAGATTTATTTACGGGAAATGAAGCATTTGGCTGAATTTGTGAATTATTCCAGATTGCGAGCAAAATCAAATGAAGGTCATGGAACAGGTTCTAATCCCATGGCCTGGTAATTGAGCCGCTCCCCCTGAACTTCCTTGAGATTTAATTTCTCACTACAAATAAATATGTTCTGCACCATGGACAGAACACACCACATGCTCAACACATTTCCTAAGAGGCATGTCTTCCTCTGAGCCATGCGGAAGAAGGGATTCTTTTGTCAGGCAAGGGCCATGCAGAAGTTCGGCTTGCTAAGATATCCTGGCCGAGCCTGTCTGTGCAGTTCTGCTCACAGACACTCATCTACCACTCAAAACTGGGCCTGCAGCTCTGACAATGAACTTGACAACCTGACCAATCAGAACCAAGTCTTCCATGTTGCCAGGGTAACTAATACACAGTCACAAAACCAGAATGATCACAGCAGGGAAAAAACATATAAAATGCACTATTTTCATGCAGAGAGAGAGAATAGAGAGAGAGAGACAGAGAGAGAGACAGAGAGAGGGTCAACGACACAGGTTGACCTTAGATAGCTGGCACGGGGGTCTGTTTCTCCCTCTCTTCTTCCTCCCATCCAATATTTCCCTCTGTTCAGGAAATGGTCAAGTGATAGGAAGGGTGGGAGGCTTGAAGATGGACACAGAAAATGATAGGTAAAATTATGGGTGTATCTTGAGTTCCTATTCATGGGCTTCTGACTCCTACCCAGTCAAGACCCAAAGGCTTACTTTAGAGTTTTCCAGAAATACAATATGAGCATCATTTTGAATTTATTCAAGGGCTCAGATTAAGATCTTTATTCCCACTACCCATGCCCCCATCCCCGTCCCGCCCTCCTACTTCTCCGTGGTTGCACTGGGCCATTGGCCCCAGAAATCCGTTCCACTGAAGAAATTCTTTCTATTTGAAAGACTGAGTCCCTTCCCTATTTCAGACTTCTGGAATACCATTGAGATCAGTCTTGCCTCTCACCCATTTCAGACGCTTTTCTGCTTGGACTATGTTCTTTAGGAAGCGTCCCCAGTAATCACGACGAGGAAGATGGCGGTTGGTAGTTACTCTTCGTGGCTACTCAGCAACTCATATAACAGTCATGTAGTGGTTTTAGAGAAATTCTTGTCTTTGTCTATGTCAATAATCCCATGAATTAGCTACTGTATAGCCTCCCACCCTCTTTCTATAAAGCAGAAAGCAGAAAACAGCTGGAGTAATTTGCCTGAAGGAGTAAAAGGCAGGCAGGGATGGGAACCAAGGAGGACTGGTCTCTGCCACCCTCCCAGGACTGACTTGTGTTGGAGCATCGTCACATGCTCACATTGCTTGCCAAATGACCCAACGCAGGTTTCTTTTCTTTTTTTTAAATTTCTTTTAAAATTTTATTTTATTGTCGCCACAGAGATGTGATCCGGGGGGCTGCACCTGTGCGGCCTCTCTGCAGCTGCACGAGCATCACTCCAGAGGCCAGCTAAACTACTTTTCGTATGAGCAGCTCCTTGCAGAATGTCTCCAGACTGAGAACTATGCCGGGGCTCTATGCCTGCCCAGGAGGGGAAAGGTATTTCTCTCTCTTACCTTTTTCCTTGCAGGGGGTGAAGGGCGTGGTGACCGCCATATTATGAGGACCACAGATGAGAGTTACAAGCTTGCAATGATCCAATATCTGGAAGAAATTTCCCTGGACTTAGTTGCTAAAATACAGAAATCCAAAACCACAATAGCAGCCACGCGACCTCATATCTCTTCACAACAGGTCTGACTCTAGTGGGGAACTCCTAACAATAATAGTGAGTTTTTGTTGAAAGATTGAGTGTGACCAAACTGAAGAGAAAGTGAAGTGAAATTTATCAGTTGGGGGTGGGGGGGCGGGATGGGAGGTATACTGGGTTTTTGGTGTTTTTTTTTTTTTGGTGGTGGAATATGGGCACTGGTGAAGGGATGGTTGTTTCAGCATTGTATGACTGAGACTTAAACCTGAAGGCATTGTGATTTTCCACATGGTGATTCAATAAAATTAAAAAAATTATTTAAAAAATTAAAAAAAATTTATTTTATTTTATTATTTTTTATTTTAATCAGTCATCATGAGATACAGTTACAGGTTTACAAACTTGCATGATTACATTTCGGTCATACAATATTCGAGTACCCATCCCTCCACCTGTGCCCATTCTCCACCACCAATGTTTCCAGTATCCCACTTGCCAAACCCCCCTCTCGCCCCTGCCCCCACCTCTGTGGCAGGCACATTCCCTTTTACTCTCTCTCTCCTTCTGGGTGTTATGGTTTGAAATACAGGTACTAAGTGGCCATCGTGTTTGGTCTATAGTCTACTTTCAGCACGCATTTACTATGCTGAGAAAGCTCTCCAACTATCATTTATCTTGTGGTCCCTTCTCTATCCCAGCTGCCTTTCCCCCCAGTACATGAGATCGACTTCCAAGCCAGGGAGCTATCCTCCTGGCCTTTATCTCTACTACCCTTAGGTGTTAGCCTCCTATAATGTTACTTTATATTACACAAATGAGTGCGGTCATTTTATGTCTGTCCTACTCTTTCTGACTCATTTCACTTAGCATGATACTCTCCATGTCTATCTACTTGTATGCAAACTTAATGATTTCATCTTTTCTAACAGCTGCATAGTATTCCATTGTGTAGATATACCAAAGTTTCTTTAACTGGTCATCTGTTCTTGGGGCATTCATGTTTTTTCCTGGCTATTGTAAATAGAGCCAATGCAGGTTTCTTAAGATGAGGCTCAGATCTTTGTGATAAGTATTCAAGAAGCCTGTGAAGTGTGATGTCAAACATTGGGTGAGATGTGTTTTGTTTTGTTTTTTGTTCTGGTAGCAAACTATTTAATCCGGTATCCCAATTTCCATATGTTTGAGCCTGCACCCCCTACCCCCACCTGTAGCTGTATATGTATTTTTTAAAAAAAATATGTACTTTAGTCAGCTGCTAATATCATACAGCCAAGGGGAAGCATTGTGACTGAAAAGTTGGAACCTAAAATGGATAATATGCCATTGAATAATGTGATTTGTAAACTAATTATTATGTTCATTTATAGTACGGAAAACTTCTTGCTCTGCCTAAACAGATTTCAGATTAACCCCTGAACTGCATACTTTGTGTTGCTTGTTTGTGGCTTGTGATGGCTTCATTAAGGCACACTAGGCATGAAGTCCATTTCTCTGGTTACCTGGTCTTGTGAAAAGTATGGTTGGCTCTTCATGGCTGCCCTGCCACTTACATATCAGTCAGGTAGTGGTTGTATAGGAATTCCTGTCTTTGACTTTCTCAATAATCCCATGAGTTATAACTTCCCTCCCCACTGCCCCCAAGTTTAGTGGTTTAAAGCAACAATGTATTCGCTCTCAGTTTCTGGAGGAGGATCCAAGAAGGGCTCAGCGAGATGGTCCTCACTTGGTTTTTGAGATCCGTGGTCCAGGATCGATCGACTGAGGCTGCAGTCTTGGATCCTTGGTGAGCTGGACTTTCAAGGGATTCCATCCACTGGCTGGCTGGCAGCTCTAGGTCTCCATTGTAAGTCCACTAGGAACACAGCCACTTTGTGCAGTGGGATTTCTTATAAGCACCTTGCTTCCCTCAGTAATCAGATGGGGGAAGTTCTCAGGAGCTATTTCCAGGGTGCAGATTCCTCATCTTCTCTCTCGACTCCTGCAAGACTGCATGCCCCTAGGACTGACTGAGTGAAGGCAAGTGTCCAGTTGCTTATTAACAAAGCATCAGATTTGTTTCAGACAAAGCTTTTAGTACAAAAATAAGCATGAATAAGAGGTCAGATGCCCCCCCCTTTTTTGCCTCCTCGTTTTCCACTTTGGAGGTGCTACTCTAGATGGAATCAAACAGCATCGCCTTGTCCCCCATGAACTAACAAGGATGATTCATCTAGAAAGGAGAGAGCTCCCACTATAAACAGTGTCTCCTCTCTTCAGTGCCATTTTCTGAGCCGTGAAGCGTGAATGAGCCTAGTAGGACTGGAGAGAGAGTACAGCGGGTCAAGAGTTCACCTTGCATGCAGCTAACCCAGGTTTATCCCCCGTACTACATATGGTACCCAGAGCCCCACCAGGAATGCTCTTTGAGCAGAGAGCCAGGAGTAAGCCTTAAGGACCACTGGATGTGGCCCCAAACCCAAACAAGGAAACAAAAGATCTAAAATGACCTGTAAACTTATGGAACTGATCTAGACCCTTGTTTAATTGAACACAGATATAGACAAGAAGTTTGTGATGGCTTCAATAGGTTGGGGGCGATTTTTGTTTGTTATTTTGTTTGGCGACACACCTGGTAATGTTCAGGGGTTACTCCTAGAGATCTGTGTCCAAGAATTACTCCTGGTGATGCATGGAAGAGCCTGGCAGGCTCCTCGTGGCGTATTCGATATGCCAAATATAGTAACAATAACAAGTCTCATTCCCCTGATTCTGACAGAGCCTCCAATCGTTGGGAAAGATGAGTAAGGGGAGGCTGCTGAAATCTCAGGGCTGGGACGGATGGAGACGTTACTGGTGGCCGCTCGAGCAAATCAATGAACAATGGGATGACAGTGATACAGTGATACAGTGATGCATGGGGGGGGCACCATATGGGATGCCAGGGATGGCACCTGGGTCGGTCCAGCCGCGTGCAGAGGAAGATTTTTTTTTTCAGTAGCTTTTCTGCTTTGGTGGAGACTACATGCTCTGAGGGCGCTTATAAATGTTTTGCCCCAATATATTAGAATATCTCAGGTTTTCCTCTCTGGAAGTCTTTTGTTGTCTGAGAAATCTATAAAGAGCAATAAACTACCTTGTAAATGGAGCTGGGATGTGAAATGGTCTTGTTCCTCTCTTGCCAGGGGCCACTTGCTTTTATTCCTGAGCGGAGGCATCAGGGATCGGTCTGACTGCTCTCCAGGTCCACGTGAAAACACGGGCCACAGCGAGGCTCTCACCGGCGCTATGAACTCAGTCCACGCTTAGCTCAATTCCGCTTAAATAATTCAAATATGAAGAACAAGAACGGTATCAGGAGCAGAGCTAATATCAGTTCCAGTAGCTAATCGTAACTCAGGGCTGGCTGCTCGTTAGGGTCTGTGCTAGGGGGACAACATAGATTTAATCCTTACTCTTCACAACTGCCGATGTTTGATACTCGATGCTTTTTGGACAGCAGCAAAAAGAAACGTCTCATGTCACTAGACTCAAACGGTGAGAATGACAGCTTGAGCGGGGAGGCAAGGTTAATAACTTTGTGTATATATGGTTAGGTTGTAGAGGCCAATTCTATCTTTCTGATTGCCTTTGTTAAATAAATCCAGGGTTGATAGGCAAAATTCCAAGAGTGACCCCTGTCCTGTGCCATCTCCTGTCCTTGAATAAAGGAAGAGTTTATGAGTGGAATGAAATATCACTTCTATGGGAAGGGGTGTGGGGGAGTTGCCAAGGAATTTAGTCAACCTGAATATAGAGTGGGTATCCTCGGTGGGCCTGACCTAATCAGGTGAACTCCTGAAAGGTTTAAGTTCCCTTCCCAGAAAGAAAGAAACACAGAAACGAGAGGGATTTACACAAGGGATTTACACAACATAACACCAGGGATCATTTCTGCTGAAGACGGTGACGTGTGGGCCACTGCTTATACTGTACACTGCCAACGGCATGCAGGAAAATAGGTACACTGTCCCCGTGGATTTAACTGAGCTATGGCATGAACGGAAATGAGCTGGGAATTGAGCCTTCTCATAAGGGTGCTGCCCAGTCAGTCCCGAGCCCAGAACCCAGACACTCGAGCTGGGCCTTGAACCCCTAAATCTGGGAGCTGCTGGAGATAGAATCTTCACCCAACCCTGGAAGAGATTAGAGCACCACACTTGCCTTTCCCTGGGGACCCTCTGGGTTCTGGAACTGCCTTTCTACCGGCTTTTACAGTCCTCTTGGCACTGTGCTTTGCACGTGGCAGGTGCTAGAAACGTGGGCCCGAGAGACTGTGAATCTGGATAGGATGCAGGTTTGGAGACAGAGGCCTGGGCTTAAACCGGCTGCTTCCCCGATGCTCTGTGGGACCTCAGTCAACAACATAACTGCCAAGTGTGAAATAAGAATGAAATTCTCACAGGAGCTCTGAGGCTGAGGTGCGGGGGAATGACATTCACATGTGGAGTTCCTGGCTCCCGTGGCAAGAGCCACTAAATGTCAGTGACTGCTGCGTGTTTCAGGAATTGGTAAATGAATCTCAACCACACTGAAGAGATGCCTTATCAAATATTTCCCACATGTCTCTACCAGCCTGAGTTTATGGAGTTCGGGGGAAAAATTCTGATCTATTTATTTATCTATTTATTTTTTTTATTTTTATTTTATTTGGCTTTTTGGGTCACACTCAGTGATGCACAGGGGTTACTCTTGGCTCTGCACTCAGAAATTACCCCTGGCGGTGCTCGGGGGACCATATGAGATGCTCGGAATCGAACCCAGGTCAGCCACGTGCAAGGCAAATGCCCTACCCACTGTGCTATCACTCCAGCCCCTATTTATTTTCTTTTTAAATTAACAAAATGATAGGGGTCACCCACAGCAGTGCTCAGGGACCTCCAGGGGCACTGGCTGGGATGCTTAGGGCCCAGGTGATGCCTGGGATTGAATTTGGGATTGTACCGGAGATGCCTCTCCCAAGGAGGGATGGACTCCCTGGCATCCCGTGCATACAAGGGATGATCATCCCCGCCCTGCTGTGAAATTCTTGCCATTAACCATGTCCAGGGACATGACTAGCTTCAGGCACGTGGCCCTCGAGAGAGAGTGGCAGGTAGGCCCACAGATATGTTCAGTGTTGCCACTCTTAACTCATGGGGCACACAGTGCATCCCTGCCAGCTGCCTCTAATGGAATCAGCGGTAATCGAATCAATAGCGGTCTCCTCACCAGCTGTAGAAGTTACTGCAGCCGCCTCCAGACACCTGCCCATAGCTCAGAGTCCTTATGTTGAACCACCAGCCTGGTTGACTAAGAATCACCAGATGGTGTCTCCAGGCTTGGGACTTGGGAGTCCCTAAACTTCCACCTCCCCACCCCTCAAAAGAAAGCAAAACCATGAAATAAAATCCCGCAAGTCAGGGTCTAGACGATGCAAGTTGGCAGAGCAGAGCTCTCCAAATGAATGAAGGGTTTCAGATACATTGTGATCCTGTCTTCCTTGCCACCTCGTCTTTGGACGTCACAGGCTCCGGTCTGAGTCCTTTGCCGCCAGAGGCACACCTAGTAGAGGACCAAACCCTCAAAGGGGATGGTTTTGGGTTTTATTTTTGGTGCAGAAAATCGAACCCAGAGCCTCACACTGCAAGACAAGTTCAGTATTGCTGAGCTACATCCCTAGTCCCAAGAAGACAATTTTAAAAGGTTGCTTGTACATGTTTCTCGCAATACAGAATTGTCCCTTGAATTCCATCTTCTGCAGATTATTTTGGGCGCCGTTAGAAATGGAGCATGCACTCCACTTTGATGCAGAACGCTTCTATTTTGCATACTGACATCATCTTAACAAGAAAAAGGTCAGTGATGGTGGCAGCACAGCTTGTTGGTGTGACAGCCGACATTTACCTGAGCTTTCTCAACATCCTGCAGTTTAAAATAATTTAGTAGAATAATTGTCACGATTGATTTTTATTTCCTTTGTGGTCCTGAAGTTTACCCTCATGGCTGTGAGACAAGGTAACTTTCAGAAACTTAAATTTCCTTTGGAAGGAAATTCTTTTCTTGAGTTCTGGGTAGATGACACACTTTGATTCAATTCACAAACTCTTTTTGTCATTGTATGGTTGTGTAAAAACACAAAAGAGAAAAAGAGGGCCCAGCAGGGCTCTATCTCTCCTGCTGCCGTGTGTCATTCGGTAGTCTCCAGCCGCTTCCCCCACCCCGGGGGAGGTTGATGGCGATGATGAGGCAGGCGAAGGAAGGAAGAAGGCCAAACTGGTTGCTCGATCAGTTTACTTCCTTCTCTCTCTCTGCTTCTCTCCCGGTTCTCGATCTCTCTCTGGATCTTCCTCTATGCTTGTCTCTTCATGCCTGTCTCTCTGCGTCTTGTGTCTTGTGTCTTCTTCCTCTGTCTTCTTCTTCTGCCCCTTCTGTCTCCGTCCCCCTTGTCTTCTTTTTCTGTCTCCCTTTTCTGTCTCCTTCTTCCTCTGTCTCCCTTGTCTTCTTTCTCCTATCCCCGTCTCTTCTATCTCCCCTCAGTGCCCCACAGTCTTAGTTTATATAGCAAATTACATAGGGTGGTGACACAAAGGTGGGTTTAACATCAACAAATCAACAAAAAAGGGTAAGACCATTTCTTGAGGAAATTAACAAAATCTCATCTAAGGAAATCTCATCTAAGGAGATCCACTCAAGGGTGGGGGTCCAAACAAGGGTGTATTGGGGTGTGAGCTAGTAATCTACTTAAATAGTTATAGTAAATCTACTTCTAATATTTCTAACAATTATTCTGTATGAGCACAGTAAGAGATATAAAGTTTGGTTTTTCCTGAGGACATTCACTATATAATCCAGACCACAGTCCTCAGGCCAGGTTAGTCTTCCTAACCCCAGCAGGATCCTAATCTCATCATTACTTTTGGGTCATGACAGCATTGTCCATGACCATGCTCCCAACTTATAGTTGAGTATTGTGGCACTTTGGCCTGGCCCATTTCGATGCCAGGGTAGCACATAACTCACCCCTTGCCCTGGATCTGTCCTGTCCCTCGTCGGGATCCTGCTTTTGGGGTGTTAAGAACTTGAAAGCAGATGCCCAGGAGTAAACATTATTGGAGTCAATCAACTCCCAAGTTACAAGCACAATATTGTCTTCCTGTGTCCACACAGAAAAGACATTGCTTTAAGATAAACTATGTTCCCTAAGGCAAGGCTAAAAGGACAAACCCCATGTTATCCTACAATGGTTAAACTGATAAACCCAATTTCTGATGATCTAGTCTTCAAGCAACTGCTACTCATTCTAGTGGCATTAGAAGAGTAGAAAATGACTGGAACTTTTCTTTAGCATAATTTATTCTTTTGGTGGGGGCACACCTGACCGTGCTCCTGATGTTGCACTCAGGGATCATTTCTAGTGGGGCTCAGAGGACTAAATGTGGTGGGGGAGATTGAACTCAGGTCGACCACATACAACAAGCATCCAATACACTGTACTGTCACTCTTCCCCTTGAGTATAATCTTTTCACTTGTAAATCACATTTTCTGAGGATGTTTGGGGAGCTACAGAGAAAGGTGGGCATTTAAACATTATTGCCAAAGAGTAATACTCATGTAGCTTTACATAATAACACTTGTCTCACCAACAATATGATTATCACTGTATCACCATCCCATTGTTCATCAATTTGCTTGAGCAGGCACCAGTAATGTCTCCATTGTGAGACTTGTTGTTATGTTTTTGGCAAATCGATATGCCATGGGTAGCTTGCCAGGCTCTGCCGTGCGGGTGAGATACTCTTGGTAGCTTGCCAGGCTCTCTGAGAGGGATGGAGGAATCGAACCTGGGTCAGTCGCGTGCAAGGCAGACACCCTATCCACTGTGCTATCGCTCCAGCCCAATCTGATTATATTTGTGGGAAAACAAAATAAAAGGCAGCTTATGTTTGGAATGTCTTACCACTCTTACCATTGATAAAGAAGGGTAAACTTGAAGTAGGATAAAAAGAAGATGTGTCCACAGAGGGTCATAACATTCCAGGAAATGTTTTGTATGAACATATTTGTCATCTCCCAGGAATCGAGGGCCAGAACATTATCTCTAGAAGTGACTTTCTTCCTTTTGATGATTGCAATGTCATTCTTTCCCATTTTCAGGACATAACCAAGAAGGTGGACACTTCCTCTCTGAGGGGTGCCTATCACCAGACTGAACTGGTTAACACTGAAAATGGTTCAGGTGACTGTCTGACTCAATGCACTACAATCACATTCAGTTTTACACTTAGCAGAAACCAAAAGAGGATGAATCGCTCTCCACTATGCTTCTAATGGAGTTTCTAGGTGATGCAATTCTGCAATTTCTGAGGACTACCACCTAGCAGAAGCTTGCTGGAAGACAAATCAAAGCTCTGTGGAAAAATCAGTTTAGTGTCTGACAGTGGCCATCACTTAGGATGATATTTGGGTTCCTGGATCTAGCTATAACTGAAACTAAAATGACCCTTTGGTCTTGGTATGTAAATTGATGAATTCTCTGCCTGTCACTAGAACAATTTAGGCTTGGAGTTATTGCTGTGTCTCTTTAAAGACCAAGGCGTGTAAGTATTATTCTATCAGTTGTTAAAGATTGGACGGTGTCTCCACTTCATAAAAAGGACGGGCTGAAACCCTAATAGTGTGTCACTAATTAAGAGGAGTCATCCTGGAGTAGGATGGGCTTTTAACCCAATATAAGTTGTGTGTAATTGGATCAAAGAGAATCTCCATGCAACTCAGCATAGACTAGGGCTGTGTGTACAGAAGGAAGGGGAAGAAAGGATTCTCCCCTCAGAGCCCTTGCAGAGAGCTTGGCCTGGCCAACTCCTTGACTGGGGACTTCTCCCATCCCTGGCTATGAAGCAATATGTTTCTGCTGTTTTGAGCATTTCTGTTTGTGGTGTGTTGCAGCCGCAGCAGCAGCAGCCCTGACCACCTCCTACAGCCGTCAAGAGTGAGGCTATGATGAGCCTGTTCTGGGGAATACAAGACAAGAACACCACTCATCTTGATGGGAGATGGCAATAGTGACTTGGTTAAGTTTCCCCGAGGAAAACAGCCCAGGCGCTGCTGAAGCTTCAATCCTGGGGAGGAGTCGTCAGTCCTGTGTGTGAAGGTGGGGTCCGCTGTGTATTTGAGGCAAAGCCCAGGAGGTGGGCAGGCGTGCCGTGAGCAAGAAGGCCAGGGAGGTTGAAGCTTACCGAGGAGCAGAGAAGGGAGGTGGGATGGGCTATCACCAAGCCAGAGAAGCGGGTCTGGACTCCGGGTACCAGACTTGACTCTGTGGGAAGCCAGTGGGTATTCTCAGTGGCAGTCTCTGCTTCCTGTCTTCATGTCAAAAGCATCTCTCGGGCTCATTTGCTTTCTGATAGGGGAAAAGCCAGCCCTTTGCAGGGCATGGGATAATTGTATTCTGCCAACTTTCAGGGGTCCCTCCTGAGGCCTTATAAACTGTAGTAGAGCCAGCTACTAATGTTCACGTGAATTATGGTCCAGGACTCTGGAGCCTGACTGTGTGTGTATGTGTGTGTGTGTGTGTGTGTGTGTGTGTGTGTGATCTACATCAGATACAGCTCTCTATGAGGCTGATAAATATAAGTACTTGGGAGTATTTTATGGATCAATGAAATATTAATGGACCTGGAGGTGCTTCGAGTTTATTTATAAAGCTGGGTCATCTTTAGGTCAAATACCATTATGGTAAATGCAATTGTAATGAATATCTTTGATAAATTTGGTTTTTAAGCACCAACTCATGTCCTACTTATTTCAAACAATATGCGCTCTAGGCATGCAGTTTCTTCAATTTTATTCTAAAAGCAAGGTTTCGTAGGAAAACCAAACTTGATTTATTTTAATTTTTAATAGGTCATTTAGTGGCCAAAATTGAATCCAACTGGCACGTTCTATCTATATATACATATATAGATAGAATGTGTATATCTATATGAATATATGTATTATATAGGTATCATATATCATATATGTATTATTCATACTACAGCATAAGACTTTTTATATATTTTGCTCTAGAAAGTTGGGGTTTGATTATAAAGATCTGTCCCTGTCCCCTTTGAGAGTCTTACCTCATCTATCTGTACTGAATCACCCAAAATTCCGGCATTCCCTAAATTCTGAAATAGATTGAGCACAAAGTGTTCCAGGAGCACTTGTATGGAACTATACAATTGCACCCGGCCATTTCTTCAGAAAGTGTGAAAACAGCATTTGCATATAATTGACTAGAAAAGTGGTAGAAACAATTCCAAGAGGAATCACAAAAATGCTTATGATGCTTCATTTGTCCCAACCAAGTTTACAACACAGTTACAGTCACTTTGTCAGTGGAGAGTGGTGGTTAATTGTACCTGGCGCTAAGCTCTGTAAGGTCACAGTGACCGGTACCTGTCTTCATTGCTGTCTCTCCAGTAACCTTGCCTGGAAAGTAGAGTTTGCTGATGAAATAATAAGTGTTTGCAAACCAAAAGTAATTAACAAGTCATCAGAGGAGTCCCAGAATCTGACTTTTTGGGTGAATTATCTAAGTTATGAAACTGCTGCACTGGCACTCAGTTCTCCCAACGCTCTTTGCAATGTTTCTTTTTCCTCCTTATAATGTCACCGCCTTGCTAAAATGAATAGAAATTGAAGCCCTTTCTGAGGTTATCAAAGGAACTGGAACATAAAGGAGGAAGAGGACTGTCAGGAGTCTTTGTTTCAGTGGGACAAAGCCAACCAGCCTATGCAACTAGCCAAGGTCTTGTTTCTAGATAAAAGAAGATTCTGATTGGTCTAATTCTGAAGCATCATTGGCAGTGAGAGATTGTAAAAGCAAAAAGATTCACTTTGAAAAATGAAACCTATTAAATTCAAGGCATTGTAATTTCCCATTGTGTGACTGTGGTACCAGCGATTAAATTCTATTGTGCGTCTGCAGTCCTTGTTACCTACGATGTTTAGTATTATTAACAGAGATTCTAAGAATATCAGCTCTCCATAACTAAAGTGCTGTGCTGCTCCGCCTGTGAAACAATTTGCATATATCTAAGGATTTGTCCTTGATTTGTCTCTTTCCCTTCTTCCCTGTATCCCTTTGAGAAGTGAGTCCTGGCGACTATGCCTTCAGATAACTTTCTGGCTATGTTCACTACTTTGCCCATCTAGTGCCCATCTGGACACACCAGCAGCTTTGGAGCTGTCTGCAGACCGTCGGTGCTCAACGGATGGAGTTTGCAAATGGCTCTCTTGAAGATGGAAGATGCCTTAGGTTTTGCTTCCTGGAGGCAGAAACTGAGATAACTGAGATGAGGATTTGTGGGAAGGTGCTTCCAGAAGTGGACGAAGCAGAAACAGAAAGGGAAGAGGTGGAGCAAGCTTATAATCTCAGTGAACCCAGGGAAAGTGGCCTGGAGGGGAAAGTCTGTCACAGGAGAGAATTTGGGGGACACCAAACCTGATACTGCTCCAAAAATGAGTATGGAAGCTGGGCTATTGATACTCTTGGCACACACCCACTATTTAGAAGAGCTGTTGCAGGGCAGTTAACTACTTCCCTCCTGGGATTGCAGGATAAAACTCACAGCATCATCATGAAATGAATGGGATTGTTCCTTTCATTCTACTGGCAAGAAAACCAAAGTACCGGGTAGATAAATACATTGCTCCTGGAATGTGAAGCAGAAAGTATGTCTTTGGGTCTCTCCTATATGATTTTACTGCTATTGGAGTCTATTTTTGGGTGGGAGGGACGCACCCTGCTGTGCTCAGGGCTTACTCTTGGCTCTGTGCTCAGGGATCACTTCTGGCGGTACATAGAGGGGGCTTGTGCAGTACTGGGGATCGAACCTGGATTGGCAGTGTGTGAGGCCAGCCGCCTACCTGCTCTATCTCTCCTCGCCCCTACTCTGATCTTACAGGTTGCTATTGCAGTTCACACACAAGAAGTTTCATAGACGTCCATAACATGACTGTTATTTCATGGCTTATACTTTTCCAGAATGTCAACATCACGGAAACCAAAGCAAACCAAGGGACTATTCCCAAGTGGAGAGGATAGAGAAGTGAGAGCCAAATGCAGCAGGTGGCTCTGAGCCTGATAATTTTATCACAAAATTATGTTGTTAGGACAGTTGGAGGAAGAGGGCTGGAATCTGAATGCCAGGAGCCAGGAACAGACCATGTTAATGCTTTGATTTCAACGATTGACCAAGCTTCTGTTCTTGTCCTCCTAAGAGAATGTCTCTGCAGAAATACACACAAAGGTGCTTGGAACGTCAGATCAAGATCTTATTCTTACAGCCCGGGGGCAAAAGTTTTCCTTTTCTTTCCATGTGTGAAACTTTTCTGCAATTTTGAGATGATTTCAAAATTTAAAAAAATCCATAAGCAACACATTGAATAATTATCTTAATTATTATAATTTTTAGCATTGAGTTGAAAAAGAGATATTAAGAAAATCTTAAAAGCCAGGCTTTTACAGAAAAGCACTGCTATTCTGGTATTTCCCCAATGTAGCTTTGTCATCTCAGGAGCCAGAGCTTGGAAGCAGACCTCAAAGAGAAATTTAGAGGGAAGGGGGAAGTGAGGCTGTAAATTAAAGAGATGGAAAAAAAAAATTAAAGAGATGGTCTGATCACAAAGGAAAAGCACTTGGGGTCCAAAAGAAGTCTAAAAATGTAAAACAGAAACCAGGAGGAAGGAGAGCAGGAAGTTCTGCCGAAATTTCGTTCTAGGCTGGAAGTTTCCAGGTACCTTGGGTCTAGAACACAATTTAAAAAATTACTTGAGGCTCTCCGCCCGGATGTGACCCCGAGTGGCCGCATGTAAAAAACTAAAGCACGCCGAAGGGCGTGTGCACTAGCGGGCTCTCCGGGCGGCTCTGTCTCACTGCCCATGTTCTGTGCTCTGGAACCGCTGTGTATGGGCTGGATCAGGATGGCCGTTGGCCAAGGACAGGCGAAGGAAGAATGAGGACCAAGCTGGTTGCTGATTAGTTACTGTTTATTCAATCTTCCATTGTTCTCATATCCTGTACTCCCAGCTCCGTCCTCTCTCTGGATCTGCTGCCCAATCCTCCCTCACTTGTCTCTCCCCCTACTTGTCTCTCCCGCCTTGCCCTCTAGGCTACACACATCCAGGTAGCAAAATCAACATAAGAAAGCCCTTCCTGAGGGCTGTCAGGTTCAAAGGGAACACAACCTAGGGGCATTCCAGAGCCCTTCCTGACTCTTAAGGTGTTTTTCTCTTTCCCTTAGTCCAAACACTCATTAACATCTTAATACTAGTTATTTTTGTACGGACATAGAAAGAGATACATTGAGGCTTGCAAGGCAGCTCTCCTGGCAACATCTTGCCACAGACTTAGACTATAGCACTCAGGCCAGATTAATCATTCCTAACCCTAGCAGGGTCCAAATCTAGCTATCACTTTTTGGATCATGACAACATTTGTCCATGATCAAGCTCTTAACTTATAGTTAAGCATTAGGCACTTTGGCCGGGCCCATCTCGATGCCAGGGTAGCACACAACTCACCACTTGCCCTGGGTCCGTCTCATCCCTCATCAGGACCCTGCTTTTGGGGGTGCTAGGAAGTAAGGGCAGCTGAGGCTTAGGTCCAGAGAACAGATGCCCAGGAGGAAAATATCATGTAGAGTCAAGTGACTCCCAGGTTACAAAAGCATAGAATTTGCTAAGTCTTCCTGTGTCCATACAAAGGATATGGCTCTGAATAAACTATGCAAAGGACTCAAGGAGAAGAGAAAAACAATATCTACAAGTCAACAGAACACTAAGAAAGAAGCTACAAATAAACACAGAGGAATGGAGCACTGTGAAGGGAGTAACCCAATAAATAAAGTTAAACTACCTGAGGCTATGTTATCCTACAGCCGCACATGATTGGCTCTCCTGTTCCTGAACACCCATGATCCTGGAGGCCAACTAACTACTTTCGACACCCAGCGGCTTCTCGCAGAAATGCCTCTAGGCTGTGAACTAAGTTATGGCCCATGCTGCCCCAGGAGGGGAAAGGTTTTTCTCTCTCAGCCTTTCCTTTCCCCAGTGGCCTGGCGACTGCCATCTTATCAGGCCCACTAAACAGAGCTACGAGCTTGCAATGATGCGACTTCTGGCAGAAATTTCTCTGGACTTAATTACTAAAATACCAGAAATCCAAAACCACGTGGCCGTGACCTCATGTGCTCTTCATTCTCAGCAATGGAAAACAAATGATCAAATGATGCCTTTTCGGCAGATCTGATTGTTGGGGAGGAAATTCCAAATAATAATAGTGAGTGTTCTGTTGAAATATTGAATGTAATCAAAGTAAAGAGAAAGTAAAGTGAAAACCATCAGCCACACAGGCGGGGGGTGGGGGTGGGAGGGGAGGTATACTGGGGTTCTTGGTGGTGGAACATGTGCACTGGTGAAGGGATGGCTGCTTGATCATTGTATGACTGAGACTTAAGCCTGAAAGCTTTGTAACTTTTCACATGGTGATTCAATAAATTTTTTTAAAAAAAAAGTTACTTGAGGCACCGTGGTTTACAAAACTAATTGGTGGCGCTTCATACATAAAGAATTCCAGCACCATGTCCTTCACCAGACTGTCTACTTCTCTCCACCATTGTCGCCGTATTGTCTTCCTCTCCCTGTGGGGAGAGGATGCAGAGCATATATTCATTTTCTTTCCTGTTCTAAACTTCCTATTGAAGAACTGTGTGCTCAGTTTCTATTGCCCTTTTTTATCCCCTGATATGCTTCTCTATTTTTTTGTTTTGTTCTGTTTTCACAGTCCCTGGAGGAGACCGGGCGGGTCAGGAGCTGCCTGCGGAGGGAGTGGGTGAGGAGACTGCGCTGGACTGACAGAGAGTCTCTTGCCCGCACGCCTGGCTGTCTTCCCTGGGGCCACTCAGAGGGGACGGGCTCCAGCTTCCCTCCCCACCCCAAGCAGAGCTCCCGGCGGCTGAAGACCACCGGAACCTAGCCACAGCCATGCTTAAGGCCCCTCTCCACATGTTCGGACAAGCCTCACGCATGAAGGTACCGGCAGAGGAACCCAGGTGTGTGTAATCCCATCAACGGCCAACATCCAGAGACTTAAAATCGAGCTCCCAGAAGCGAGCGGCCGCTTCGCTTTGTGGCCGAGCAATATCTTATAACCTACTTCTCCCTCTGGGAGAAACTGGCAAGCTACTGAGAGTTTCCTGCCCACATGGAAGAGCCTCGAAAGCTTCCCAGGGTGTATTCATATGCCAAAGCCAGTAACAAGCTGGGTCTCATTTCCCTGACCCTTAAAGAGCCTTCAGTGTGGCATCATTGGGAAGGACGAGTAAAGAGAGGCTTCTAAAATCTCAGAGATAGGACGAATGGAGACGGTACTGAGACTGCTCGAGAAATTCGACCATCAACGGGATATCATGATAATGATGATGATGATGATGATGATGATGATGATGATGATGATGATGATGATGATGCTTCTCAATAACTGGCATATGAGAAAGATCAATCTTTGTCCCTCTCCTTCTGGATCGCTTCATTCAGCATTATATCTCCAGATGTGTCCATGTAACAGCAAATTTCGTCATTTCATCTTTTCTTAAAGCTGACTATTTTCCACTGTGTATATGTATATGTATACGCATTCCATTATACATATGTATCATAGTTTATTTACCCAGTCATGTGTTCTTGGGCATTTTGGTTGTTTCCAGCTTGGGGTTATTGTGAATAGTGTAGCCATGAACATAAGGGAAAAAATGTCTCTTCTGAAAAGAGTTTTTGGGCCCCAAGAAGTGGAATTGCTGGGTCACATAGAAGCTCAATTCCTAGTTATCTGATAGTTTTCCATATTGTTTTCCAAAAAGATGGGACCAGTCAAAATTCCCATCAGCAGTGAATAAGTGTCCCCTTTTCCCCACATCCACACCAGCACTGGTTGTTTTTGTTATTTGTGATGTGAGCCAGTCTCCCCTCAGAACACAACTTTGTAATTTGAAATCTGGGGAAATGACAGTTTTTTGAGAAACAGTGAATTGAGCACCAGGGCATTTGCCTTTGACGCGTTTTGGGACAAGAGCATAACCCTGGGAAATCTCATAGGACCCTTTGTTTCCAAGTATGGGTGAGGAGTGTCATCAACAAACATCAGAAGTTTGTGTGGAAGTGTGGATGGGACCATTTGCCTGGAGGAAAATGGAGGTGATGGGGAAGGAAGATACTCAGAGGTGACAATGAGATCTTTGGACTTTAATCATGAACTAAGATAGAGCCCAAAAGGATAGATGGGTTCAAGTGCATCTGGATGGGCCCAGCCCAGAATTCCCACTGCACAGGAGGGCATACTGCAAGCCAGTAGTGACAGTACGGATGGAGGGGAGTGCATAAAGACCCTGAAGAGAAGGAAGCTAATATTGATGGGGGCTCTGGGACCAACCCATGGTTCATAACCTTATCATGGTACCCAACAGCATCCTGAGGAAGGAGTAAAAACATCCTGGGACTAAGGAAAAACTATGAAAAGTATTTTTCCCCAGAGTAATTGGATAATGGAGTAATTGTAATAATTTCCCAAGAGATGGGACATAAAATAGTGGAATCCTAAATTGATGAATTGGGGGATTCTGCTACCGATAGGAATGAAATCTGAGTACAAAAGAATTATAAGCTGGAGAAAATGATGCCTGGTTTTCTCTCCTCTTCTCTGTAAAGTGCACTGGAGTCATATATCTCAGCTTCCCTATAGATGATAAAGAGAGTGGAAGTCAGGAAGAGGTGAGGGTGTGGGCAGGGCATCTAGGACAACTTTCTGAGAGGAAGCTGCCCTCGAGAACGCATCTGATAAAGGGAAGAAACCCAGGATGGGAAAGGCTGGAAGAGAAGTGCTACAGGGAGAATCAATGGTCCAGGCAAAGGCTGTGAACTGTTAAGAAGCTTGTCATGTGTTAGATCACAGAAGGGGATTAGATGCGTTAGATCACAGTGGGGCTGGAGTATAGAAGTTTGGGGTGGAAAGATCCAGACTGGGAATAGAACAGAAAGAAAGGACTGGACCATGAAGGATGTGGTAAACTACAGCAAGGAAGCCTGGATTTTACATTAGGCGGGACATGAATCAGGGGAGGATTTTAAAAGGTAATTACAATAGGATTTAATTTGTGCGTAAAGTGATTGGTATGGCCTGTAGGGGAGCAAATGGAAGCTGGGAGAAGAGGTAAGAGAGCATTGCAACAAAAGAATTCAGAGATTCCGTGATGTGGTTGCATTCTGGAGATCATTGGGAGGTAAGATCACTAGAAAGTGGCTAAGGAGTCAGTAGGCTGTAAGAAAAGAAAAGACATAAATTAATGATAAATTTGAAGATACCACTTGAATAGGTCAGTCACTGGGGGTAGGGCGATAGAACCATGTGAAGAGGGGATGATTGGTGCAGATAAAATGGGGATGGGGTTGTTAATCTTATTGTGAATGCTTGACTTCGTATCATGTCCCAATCAACAAGTGAGAGTATGGGTCATAATATCCCATTCCAAAGTCAAGGCTGATGACAATGCATACGCTATACCTAATACAAAACTATTTTCATCACCATGTGTTTCCAACTATAAGGTTTTATTTAGTTTGTAATTTATTAACGACACTGTTTATATTTGCACTTGGATGCCTTGTGATAATTAAAATAACTCCTGAATTTATCAACTGAGCCCTAAATTAAAGACCCACTCAAGCCTTTACATGATGGAATAAGTCTCCATGTTCTGTTCCTTTCGATAGGAACAACCACATAAATTTTTTCGACACATGTAATGTTTGACATCCGTCAAGAAAGAGTACAACAGAATTATTCCGTGTTTAAAACAGGGCTGGGGAAAAAAAAAGAAGAAAAAAAATTCCATATTGCATAAAAGAAAGAGTTAGATTGCCACCAAAGTGAAAGGAAATCAATGGGACGACTTTGGAGACCCATTTCAATCTGTTGTTGACATTGTTTTCTGGTAGTAATTTTCTCAAAATGTTAACAGTATTGAGTTTGCCTATTGATTCTATTATTTTTGACCTTGCATTAGTGCGGGCTAATCTTACATGCCATAAAATTTCCTTTCACAGCTAAAATTATTGTATGGCTCTGGAGGAAACCTCCAACCAGGTCAGGCACCCCTCCCTCAGGATTCTGATGAGCATATAAGCGGCAATAATGAGTTATGTTGACTTCCAATACACTCTCATGTTTACATTTTATTAAATGGTTTAAGCAGGGGCATCATATAAATGATCAACATATTGACGGAAACACTCAAGCCTGGATGAATTGAAGGCCACAGACGGCCAACCAGATTGGTCGGCTTGAGTCTGAGTCAATAGCATAAATACATATTTGGCTACAGAATCGAAGCCCACTTCATATTAATTGTGCTGGAAACCTTGCCATGTGAATGGTGACAAGATACAGCACATGAAGAAGCTCTTCCAGCTTACCTGGGAGTCCCCCTCTGCGCAGTTAGGCCCTCTCTGCACTCCAGATGCCTCACGATGAATAAATTCCACAGAATTGAAGAGAGCTGATAGGACAGTGACGAAGGCCCTGCAAAGTTCTCAACAGTTCCTGGGAGAAGACTAGATGCCTTGTTGACTCAAGGGAGGGGAAGCCCAGCAGCTCTATCTATTTTCAAAGGGGTCATGAAATATGGTCACGACATGGCATTAGAACCCCAGAGTTCCTCAGCCTGCTGGCAACCTCCACTCCCATCTCTATAGGAGGTCAAATCACCTGGCTACCACATTCCCACCCACCCCTTGCCTTTGATGCTGCTGTTGCTCAATTTGCAAGAAAGAAATTGCAGGATTTACAGGCACAATGCTAATAGGTTTGCCCACAAATACTTAGAAGAGCATTGCTAGAGGAGTTAATTTCCCTCTTAATGATTTAATTATATGCTACGGTTCTGCTGTACAAGAATAACAATGCTCCCTACTTTCCTGCTGTGGTTGGGGCGGCTGATTTTGGAGCTTTTGAGGAAGAGTGGCATCTGCTCCTGGAGAGAGACGGTGGCATTGACTCAATGAGCAGGCGCTGCGCCTGTGTCCCACACAGCATCTGTGAGGGGGGCGCAGGGGTCTCCCAGCAGTATGACTGGGAACATTGTCTGGTGAGATGGTTTGTATCTGTGTTGTCTGGGCTGATCCTGCAAAGTGAGTTTAGTCTTCCTTTCCCTTATAAAGCTCAACGAGAGTCTCTGGTTTGTCGGCACACAGGAATGATGTGGGTGGCCTGTCCCATTAAGATCTATGAACTGTAAAAGCCCACTTTAGAGTTTTCACCCCCTGAGCCCATTTCTGTGTGTCCCCAAATCACTCCTTGGGAGGTGTAGCTTGGGTTCTTTTGATGTCAACCTGGAGACAAGTTGATGTGTTGGGGATTCCCAGCTATACAAAGAAGGGAGGAAGTCGGGCTTGGGTGGAGGCCACAGTCTCTTAGAAATTCAAACCCGTGCGGCTGCTAGTGTGGCCTCTCGACCTCATATCTCTTCATTCTCAGCAATGGAAAACAAATTATCAAATGCTTTCTTTTCAGCGGGTCGACTTTAGTGGGGAGAAACTCCAAATCAATAATAGTGAGTTTTTTGTTGAAATATTGAATGTAATCAAAGTAAAATGAAAATAAAGTGAAATTTACCAGTTACACATGCGGGGTGGGGGGGCTGGGGACGTGGGGGGAGGGGGGAGGTATACTGTGATTCTTGGTGGTGGAATATGTGCACTGGTGAAGGGATGGGTGTTCTAGCATTGTATAACTGAGACTTAAACCTGAAAGATAACTTTCCACATGGTGATTCAATGAAAGAATAAATTAAAAAAAAAAAAAAAGAAATGCAGGCCCAGCAGAGACATTGGGAGAGCAGTGGGCTGGGGTGCCCATTGCAGCGTCCTACATACAGGTTCTGGCAGAAACGGCCAGACCTTCCTGCTACCGCCTAGCTCTGTCACTCAGCTACTCTGAAGGGCAGCCTGTATTCAGTTGGCATGACTGGGCTGAGGAAGCTCTGAAATCACTGAGAGAGCACTGAGAGAGCAAGACCTTCCCTGGAGGAGTCAAGGAGGCCTGTTACCAGGTCTGCACACCTTGTTTCAGGTGTGGCTGCAGATACACCATCATGTCAGAGGGATGGAGGGGTGGAAGCAGAAAGTGGGTAGAGTGCCGGTCCAGAACATCTGAGATCATATCTCAGTCCACGTATACAGCAAGGGCATTGTGATAGCTTAACTGAATTTGAAGATTACTCCACTTTGTCGAACACATACACTGGCAGCATCTTACTGACTTCTGAGGCAGCCTCGTAATAATTATTCTCATCCTGGCGCTCGATGGAGGTCATTGCTAGGACCTTCTGAAGGCCATGTGTATTTCCTGGGCACTCACCAACCTCCTAGAAGCCAACCTAGCTATACCTTTGCCTGGGTCTTCACATTCCTTTTCTGTTTAGAGCTCTCCCACAGCACCGTGGAGATCCCTGCAGCCACTTGGAGACTGTCCTCCAGACATTTTGTGGGACAATCCCATTTTGGAGAGGAAGAGTGTGAAACTGAGCATTTTCCTTGACTCAGAGTCCTGAGAACAGCTGTATCATTGGCGTGATGGCCCTTCCCTGAATCTTGGTCAATGTGGAGGGCAAATTACAGAAGGAGGATTTCTCTCATTTGCTCTGCACAGAGAGGGAAGCCAAGTACCCAGGCCCCCGGGGGCGCCAGAAGCCAGGAGTGACCACACACTTGCCTCATACTCCTAGGATCCAGGTGAGGGTGTAGGGGAGCCCAGATGTTCAAGGGATGTTGAGTAGATGGAAGACAAAGGCATACCAAAGATTCTGTTAGCATGAATTTCTTCTTCCTTCCTCTGTATGGTGGTTTGAGGATGGTATGATCTCTGGCTGGGTTTTAGTGAGGAGACAGAGGCTGACAAAAGATGAGGGAACTTCTTGAGAGCATATCCTAATACACGTGTGTAGCAAGGGCATCGTGATCGCTGAATTGAATTTGAAGATTACTCTACTTTGTGAAGCATATTCACTGGGTAGTGTCCAGAGGGACAGGAGAGGCTCAGATGTGCTGGAGCTCGGAGTTGAAGATCGCAGTGCTGACTCCAGGCTCCTGGGGAGAGCAGATGGAGTACGAGAGGAGAGTTTAGCATGTTCACTGTTGAGCAATCTGTGAGGTCTTAGCATGCCTGGTGTGGTCTCACTGCTGAGAGGACTGGGTCTTACTCTCTCATGCGGTCTCATTTTCCTACTCACTCCATTGCTTCTGGCTCTAATGACAGCTCCCCACAAAGCCTTCAGAGGTTCTGCTGTAGGTGGGTGCAAATTTGACATCCAACTGAGACAGTTTGCCGTGGAATGAAAGCTTGGCTGACAATCTGCTACCCTCCTCTCTCATTGCTGGGCTTACCCCTCTGGGGACCACCAGATTTTAGAGGTTTTCTGTCTTCACACCTTGCTACTTGTTAGCTTTCCTCAAATGAAGTTTATCTGTTGTCAGCAGCACTTAGATTTCACCTAAGTACTGAGTATTGAGTTCTTAAAGGCCAATTCTCTTCTGCTGAAAATCCCAGTTCTACTATTCTTGAGTTATGAGGCGTGGCCTTGGGTCAACTGTTTGACCTTTGCTTCTCTAATGTTCCATTTGCAAAATGGGCATAGTGCAGCTGTTCAGAGTGGTGATAAATTTAAATATATGAATCCGGGTATGGGCTCAGCAAATTCTTCTATGATTATTTAACCGTTTTCCATGAAGGATCAGAACTGATCTAAGATTGGAGCAAGGTAGGTTTTTATTTTTATTTTTTGGGTCACAGCTGGTGACCCAAAAAACCCATGCTCATGGGTTCCTCCTGGCTCTGCACTCAGGGATTATTTTGGGCGGTGCTCGAGGGACCCTATGGGATGCCGGGGATCGAACCTGGGTCGGCCACATGCAAAGCAAATGTACTACCCATTGTACTATCACTCCAGCCTGGCTTTTGTTTTTATTTGATTTTATCCCCCCTGGCAGGTCTTATGGGAAGGACATGAGCAAAAGCAAAGGATTCTTTACATATTATCTACTTTCAAGGAAATAAGCGATGGATCGCCAAGGACTAGGGAAGAGGGAACTGGAGGAGACATGAACCTTCATTAGGTCTGGGTGGTCTCCATGTCTTAAGGAAAGCAAAGGGTCCGGTAGGGATAAGCTGCATCAAATGGGAAACCAAGCAGCTCTTTGAAAATGTTCTCATGCATGTTTCCCTGGAGTAGTGAGCCTTGGGAGATTTACAGTTCCAAGCTTTTAGCCTTAAGCTTAATTTTAAAAGCGTGTGTTTCCCTAGAAACAAGTTAGTTCCATTGATACATCACAGAGGCCCCCCAATATCTGCTTAGATGACCTCAAGTCTCTTTTCATTCCAGTCTCAGATCAGGTGATGTCACATTATTTATTTCCTGAATGTGAACAGAGACTCTTGCGTTTCGATTCCCTTTTCTGTCCTGATCCTCTCGAGGACTAGATACCTCCTTGGAGATGAGGCCAGGAGGTTCCCAGAGAGAGGATCCCATGAGCAGAAATCAAACCAACCATGCATATGATTAGTTTCTTCTCTCGTCTGTAGTCTGTAGTCAGGCAGATTTCCACCAGGGACACCTCTTTCTCCACTTTCCACCAAACTCCATTACTTTCAAGTGCTGTGTTCCTCGGAGCCCTCTGACCTCCTACCCGATAAGAGTCAACTTTGAGACCAGAACTGGAGCTCACTTGCTTCTCTGAAGTTGAAGCCAGGATGCATAGACTGGTGAGTGGAGAAATCAGGCCAGGGCGGGAAGGTTGGTGCAGACCAACGAAGTGTGTGCTATGTTGGGACTCTGTGCTCGGGGCATTCTCCTGCTGGGGAAGGCAGTGGACTGAGTCACACCTGTCCTTTTGAGTTTCCTGCCTAAGTTATCAGAAGAGGGGGATAGGGTGTTTAGATACTGTTTCCATCAGTCCTTGATTGAGGGCTGCTTCTGGGGAAAGCAGGGCAAGGCATTGATTCTCTGGCACCTTCTCCCTCTTGTGAATGTGGGACAAAGTCAGAGCTGAGCATCGATGGGTGACCACCCAAGTGCACGACCCCAGGTGTTCTTACTGTTGCTTCGAGGGCTTCTGATTTGCTCTGAATCTAGTCAGGCCATCTGCTTGGGGTGGAGGTGACAGGATGACTAAAATCCAGCTTGGGGGTCCGGGCAAGGGCTAAAGGCTCATGCCTGGGGTGGGGAAGGCCTGGGTCCCAACCCAGCAGCACATGGTCCTGGTCCTTCTGAGCACTGCTGGGGACCGCTTTCTGAATATTGAGCAGACGTGGCCACTGAGCACTACTAGCAGTGATCTCCCAACAAATTGATGACAGTAACAAAACATCCAGTTCTGCCCTTACGAAGCTCGAAATGGAGTGAGGGAGATGAGACAGATAGGCCAGGGCTATGAAAGCTGAGCCAATGAAGTTTGTGGTACATCGTGATATATTTAACTCAATGGTATTATTGGAGCCAGACCATCCTCTAAGTTCCTATCTTGATTACCTCAGTGGATCATGACGGGCACCTTACACGATAGGTCCTTTTATTTCTCTTTTATATTTTAAAGATAAAAACCCCACACTTTCAATATTTTTAGTCGGTGTTAAATGTGGTTTTGGCTAAATGTGGTAGAACCAGAATTTGAACACACACTACCTGGTTTCTGAATCCTGACTCTATCTGGTAGATTGTGCCTCTCCTCTATGCTGTGTGTGCATGCATGCGCACATACATGCATGCACATGTAACATGCATTATGTATTATGTGCATGTGTGCGCACATACATGCATACACATGTGACATGCATATTTCTCAGATTCATCAGCGTTGGTATTGTGAATTGGATAATTCTTAGCTACGGGAGAGCCCTGTGCCTTAAAATATGTTTAGCAACATACTTAACTTCTAACTCTTACTGTTCCGTCTTTCTCTTCCTGCCTCCTAGATTATGACAATCCAAAGTGTCTTCTGACAATGTCGAACATCTGCTGAAGTGAGGAAGGCATCAGGGAAGCACTCACTGTTAAACAATCAGCATCTCCTGGGAAATATTCAGGAAACGCAGAGGATTCTTTTGTCTTCTCTGTTCTAATCTTCCCTCCTACAAAATAAGAGACAATACTTCTTTGGAGCAGATCACATCTACAAATCAATACCCGAGTAACTTTCAGATGCACAGCAAGTGACAGGAGGAATGACATGATGGCCGGGGAAGGGTCTCACGCTCCCAACGCCTGCCTACTGCGCTCAGCCCTGCTCCTGCCCTCGGAACTGTCTGTTCTTGTGGCCATTTGCTTCAAATGTTCGCAACTTGATTGAGAAGTTAGTAAAGGACCATTAGACGAGAATGGAAATGGAAATTTTGTATGGAAATGCTTGTTTTATTGTTTTCTATTTTGCTGGAGCTATTTATTTGTGATGTTTCTCCACTCTGCTTTGAACCTCCCTCACCCAAAATAACTCAATTGCTCTTCTTTCTTGTCCGAGCCTGGAGATTCCAAGCTTTAGTTTTCAAATCCTCCAAACCCCATTTTATCCACATAGCTTCTTAGAGCCAGTCAAATCTGAAAACTGATCCTTGCGATTTGGGGGTGTTTTGTGTGAGGACAATAGCCATAACTTTGGCATTAACATGTCGTTCTTTGTCTCTTTGCTTTTTTCCCCCTGACAAACACTCTCTTTAATTCAGACTCTCCCAAGTTTGGCTTTATAACTAATCTATGTGCTCAGAGGAGCTTGATTGCAGTGTGGGAAGTCTGAAGAATTCCCCCTTTTCTGTTGGTGATGAAAGTATAAAGCTATGATGTTGAAGCATTCTTTATAACAAAGCAATTCTCAGTGCCTTTGGATAGCTGATTGAAGGCTCTCTGTTAATCTGCTTACACTGCTCTTTGACCAATGCTTTTGACCGTCCCTGCCCGTGCTCCAGGGTAAATCATCACTCTGCAACTTTGTGTGCTGTTTCAGAGCGTTGCAATGCCATAGCAATCCGGAGTGTAGACTCTGAGGTCAGAGGGAACTGAATTTGAATCCCAGCAAGTGAGGCAGGCGGAATAATGACTCCCCCAAAGGTGCTCGTCCCTGAAACCTGTGGGAAGGTGACCTGGCCTGGCAAAAGGAACTTTGTAGATATGATCAAGCTAAGGGGCTGAGATGAAACATTATTCTGGGTTATCTGGCTTGACTGGATCAAAGGCCTTGAAGAGCTGGAACAAAAGCTTTGCGTGCAGGAGCTGTGGGTCTGACCCCCCAATACCGCATGGTCCCCCCCCCATCCTTAGCATTGCTGGGAGTGACCCACTAGTACCACATTGGTAATAAACTGAGAACCCCTAGGTGTAAAGCCCTGCAAAAAATTAGTGTGTGTGTGTGTGTGTGTGTGTGTGTGTGTGTGTGTGTGTGTGTGTGTGTAGGAGAGAGGAAGGTGGAGAGACCCCAGAGGAGGTGGAGAGAGAGAGAGATGGAAAGATTATGCTGTTGGCTTTGAAGAGGAGAGGTCACTAGCCAAGGAATATAAGCGGAAGCCCCAAGAAGCTAGAAAGAGTAAATGGATTCTCCTTGAATAGCCTCCTATGGGAATACAGCCCTGCTCTCTCATTTTATAATTTTGGCTTCTAGAATTGTGTGATCCTGAATTGGTGTTGTCTCGAACCATTGGGTTTGTGGTTGTTTGTTGCAACAAGAATCAAATACTAGTACAATAAGCAATTCAATTTCTCTATGGCGTTGCAGAGCCATGGAAAAGAACTATATTTATCCCATTGTAACCTATCGTGAGGTGTAAATGAAAGGTGAGTTTAGAGCTGAGTCAGCTAGCTAGGGGGTGTATGCCGAAAGGTTCTGGAGTCACGGGCTTTGCATTTTGCCCTATAGTAGCGTTTCATCACGCTGGCTACACTTAAGCTTCTCAAATACCCAAATGATGGTTAATTTTATGTGTCAACTCGGCTAGACTATGGTGCTCTAGCCAAGTTGTTTGGCCAAACAGTGATGTAAATGCCGCTATGAAGTCCTAACACCTAGATTTGCAATTGTGATGAACAGCCCCCCGTTGGCTTTAAACAAAAGAGATTACAGCCAGTTGGCTTTAAGCACAAGAACTTTATAATGTGGGTGGTCTCCATATAATCAGTTGAAAACCTTACAATCAAAGGCTGACATTTCCAGGGAAAAGAAGTTAACTTGTTTCAGGCTGCAATATAGAAGTGCTGATCAAGTTTTCTACCTGCTGACATGCCCTTCAGCGTCAGATGCGAGATAGTGGCATCAACCTGCATGGAACTACCAACGTTTGCAGCCTTCTGACTGCCCTCCAGATTTTGAGCTTGTCACACCCATACCCGTGTGAAAAGATTTCTTTAAATAACACACCTCGCTTTAGTTTTTCTTTCTATCCCATCGGTTCCCTTCCTGTGAAGAATCCTCACATATAAGATTTAAGAGCTTGAGAAAACAAAGAGGTATCTGACAAGGACAGAATATAAAATTTACTCTCTAGTTTGCTTTGAACTTTGCATTTATTCATCAATATATAGAGGTATTGTTGCTCAATTGTTTTCTTGCCTTCACCTTTCAAGCAAAAGTGTATAATTAGGATTATAGTAATGATAGAATCACTCAAGACAAAATATCACAGCAGAAGAATTGTGGTGTTTCTGTGACATCCTTTATAATAATGGGATCTGACCTTAAACTTAAAATAGAGTTGATATTTAGCAAGCATGGTGAGAGTGTCATACAGGTTTGTAAACAGAAGCTACTCCTGCCAATGCCTCCTGCCTCTCCGATACCACCCAAGCCCTTCTGTGGTACTCTGTGATGGTCAAGTGGCTAAAGGTTAATATCTCACAAAGGAGTGCTTGGTCTGATTAGCTGTACCACTGCCATGTGGATTGCTATTTTGGAATTGCCTCTGCCTAGAAGTGATGTTAATGAACAAAAGTCCAAGAAGAATTCTCCAGTTGTTCAAACTGTAGTTGCCTACAAGTGTGCATTTTAAATGTGTTATTAGTTTAAGAAAAAAAAGGTGATGCTTTCCATATTTGAATCTTGGAGGATTTAAAATCATCATTTAAAGCCATTCGCAGGATCAAAGTGCTTTTGTTTGTTTTTCCTTTCATTTTTTCTTTTTTTATTACATGGCAAATATGAATCTTTACAATTGGACAGAAGTCTTAGATTTTCTCCTCTGATGCTAAGTCTCACTGTCTCACTTGCTGACTCACACATAATTCTTCTCCAGCAATTACTTCGCTATTGGCCTGGGAAGAATAGGCTAACTTGTTCATACTCTTGGATTTCTTCTCCCCACTTTTATAAAGTAAGTCATTTGCCAAACACAAGGATTTGATCAATAAACAACTTGCAATCCCGAGGAGGCCTTTAAGGGGATTAGAATTGTCAAACATTGCATCAGGATTTGTGCTGGTAGTTGTTAAAAATTACATAAACTGAATTTTTTTTTATTCCCATCAACCAGAGTCAGTAGGAGGAGAAGAGACATCTTGACCCCTGCTATTGATTAGTTGCTATAGATGCGCTTCCAAAGAAAGTTAATCAACATGGTGTTGACACTATCACCAATGCCTTGCATCTCTCTTGGAAATTGTTGCATACAGTTGTTGAGTAGTTTCATACCATTTCCCCCCACCAGGGGCCCATAGAGGTGAACTTGTTTTCTCCGCTCAATTTTTCTATGAGCTCATGTGTGCACCTTGCCCAAATCCATACTCAGTGCTGTGGGGTTGCTAGGCAAAGGTGCTGGGCCAGGAAATGGGAGGTATTTGTTCTAACATTAGCAAGAGTCCTCCCACCTTGCTAAATCTCCATTTCTAATCCGGACTCCTAAAGGCCTAGAGTTATAAATTATAAATAGCAATTGCAATATATACCAAGAAAAATTTGTTGTGGAAAAATATATGGAATGCTTTTGTCTCTTCTGTATGTTAAAGTTACATAAGAAGAAAATGCAATTTTTAGTAAAGGAATTACCGGTAGGAATTATTTAGTCCTTAATAGGTTTTGGGCTGGAGCGATAGTACAGTGGGTAGGGCATTTGCCTTGCACGTGGCTGATCCAGATTCAATTCCTCCGCCTCTCTCGGAAAGCCCGGCAAGCTACCGAGAGTATCTCGCCCCGCACAGCAGAGCCTGGCAAGCTACCCATGGTGGATTCGATATGCCAAAAACAGTAACAAGTCTCACAATGGAGATGTTACTGGTGCCTACTTGAGCAATCAATGAACAACGGGATGACAGTGCTACAGTTACAGTGCTAATAGATGTTGGGTGTAAAAAAGTAGCAAAAGACAATTGAGAATTGTCCAAATTGCAAACATCTACAAATGTGTAATTTCAACACATACTACCACTTATAAGAAAAAAATAGTTGAATATCTTCATATACTACTTTTCCGAGGAGGAAGGGGATTTAAATGTTTATTTCAATCTATTCTTATTGTCAACACACTGTGTCTCTATTTTTGCCCTTTTTAAAAAGCTTTGAATTACAGAGAAATAATATTTTTTGTTCTTTTGGGTCACATCTGACAATGCACAAGGGTTACTCCTGGCTCATGCACTCAAGAATTACTTCTAGCTATGCTCAGGGGACCATATGGGGTGCTGGGAATCGAACCCAGGACAGCCGCATGCAAGACAAACTCCCTACCCGTTGTGTTATCAGTCCAGCCTCCAGAGAAATAATTTTTAGGTGAAAATTATTTTTAGAGAAATGCTATGTGTAAAAACACAGTGAGCTACACTGCAGCTTCTCAAGCACATCACATATCCAGGAATATTGGCCTGTGTGTGTTAAGTAATACTTAAGATCAATTACATAAATGATTTAAAAAACAGATTTTATATAATCATTCATCTTTGGGAAGTTAACTCTGAACTCCTGATCTTGCTTACATAGAAAATCTAAGTTGTTTTCAATTTTTTTTAAATAGAAAGCGTTCAAGGTTTATCTCCCATGTAAAAACCATCAGGTTAAACTACACTTTTGAATTTCATTGTGAGAGGTCTTGTGGTCTTCACTTAGTTTACTCAGTGACTGTTTCTCTTCCTCCCTCAGACAACAGAAACCAGGGCTGGCCTGGGAAAGGACAGAATGTGAATGGTTGGACACAAATTTGGCAAAGTCTTCCCTCTCTGGGATGGACATAGAGCCTTAATGATTTAATGAACTAAGGAGCATGTTTGGGAATCTGAACCTAGTACAGAAGATGGAGATATAGCAGAGAGGAAAGAGATAGGAGGATCTTGGTGGTTTCAAATAACAGAAATGTATTCTATCACATACCTAGAAACTCAATGTAAAATCAGCATACCATGGGGTCAATACACTTTTGTGACCTCCAGGCAAGAATCTTTCTTTGTTTTGTCTAGATTTTACAGATGACCAGTCAACTTTGGTGGTCCTTGACTTAGTCACTACTTGAATCCATTCTCTGCGTCTGTCATCACATGGTCATCTTCTTGTTGTGTGTCTTTATGGTTTTCCCTGTGACCCTGTCTGTACCCAACTTTCCCTTTGTAGGGAGGATTCCATTCTCACTGGATTTTAATCTCTTCTGATACTTCACTTTACCTTACTTAAATCTGCAAAGGCCCTTTGGACAAAGAATGATCCATCCTAAGATCCATCCTTTCTGTTCTGGGAGGGGAAAAAGAGGCAGGACACAAGGCAATCCAGTCTTCCACTCTGTGGTTCTTGTACAATCAGCTCTATAATATAAATTGTGGGGGATTTTCAGTGATTTTCAGTGCAGGTTTGAGACATTTTTACTTTACCATTGACGTCTTCCGAACAAAGGAGCGACATGCAGTTAGTGTCATTTTCATAACATTGATGTAGAAATAGTGCACATGATGGATGGTCTCAGGCTGGAAGCTGGTTATTTGGATCAAGAGAAATCCCCTGGGCCTTGTGTCCAGCTACATCACTGCCTTCTGCTGAGATCAGCCTTTTGTTTATGAGGCATCACACACCATCTCACATCAGAAAATTCACAGGAGAGCAAGACTGTGCAGGCAACCCTTACAATTGTGATCGGCAATAGATCTTTATTGAGCTGATACTACTTTGCCTCCCTCTTGTGAGACTATAATCCAGGAAAGGTAAGGATTCCATTTCTCATCTATTTCCACATTCACAACCCCAAGGCTTAACTCTTTCTACCTGATGGTCATATTCCCTTTTCTCCCCCCAAAACCCAACTACCCTCCACCAAGGATCTTGTCTGACTTCAAGTTTGGTCATGATTTCTACTTGAGAGCCGGGTCTTTGGGACTAATTTGCATCCCATACCCACAGCGATGTAAACTCATCCATTCACCCAGCTCTACAGATTCATGACCAAACCTCCAAAGAGATACAAGTCAAGCCACTAAAATTCACAGGTGCACCCATTTTCTGACTGAAAGTTCAGGAAAGAGGTACTCGAGTCCTCACCCTGCTAAAGGCCTGAGTCCTTACCCTGCTAAATCCCTGGCAGCTGCACCCCTACCCCCCTACTGCTGCCATGCCAACAGCCCACTCCACCGCTTCATGACAAATCTCTGTTAAGTTGCTTAAGTGGACAAATATTCTAAGTACATGGGTTTTCAGACTGAAAACGCTGGGGTCTTCTCAGAGAGGGGGCAGGCAGCTATGCCCGGGCTTTTGGAAGCCTTGACAGCTCCCCCCATATTCCACAGCTGACATGTAAACCCGTCATTGACCCCGTTCTACAGATCCTAGAGTTCCTTAGATCATTCAGCTACATACATGGCTGTACTCTACCTCCAAATTCCACAAAACCGAAAGCCCAGTCGGAGCATGCCACATTAGAAGGGAATGTAATACAGAAGCCAACTAAGCTCAATAAACAAAAGCAACAGAACAGAAGGCTCAACTAGCAACAAAGAGCTCTGTAAATCCTCAGACAAGGACTTAGTGACCCCATGGTGAAATATAATGATTTTCACAAATTTTCTTTTACTGAGTATTTTTTATTTTTTCATTTATTTTATTTTATTTTTTTATTGAATCACCATGTGGGAAGTTACAAAGCTTTCAGGCATAACTCTCAGTTATACAGTGCTCGAACACCCATCCCTTCACCAGTGCACATATTCCACCACCAAAAACCCCAGTATACCTCCTACCCCCCCCACCTACATAGCTGATAAATTTCACTTCACTTCCTCTTTACCATGATTACATTCCATATTTCAACACAAAACTCACTATTATTGTTAAAGTTCCCCCGCCCCCAAAAAAAACCAGCCCTGCAGAAAAGGAAGCATTTGATAATTAGTTTTCCAATGCTGAGAATGAAGGGATATGAAGGCTATTGTGGCCGCGTGGTTTTGGATTTCTGTATTTTAGTATTTTAGTAAGTCCAGGGAGATTTATGTTAGAAATTGCATCATTTCCCCTCCTGGAGCAGCATGGGGCCGTGGCTTAGTTCACAGTCTAGAGACATTTCTGCAAGAAGCTGCTGGTACCAAAAGTAGTTTAGCTGGCCTCGGGTTCGTGGTCAATCAGCAGCGGAGCAGCCGCACACACGTGCAGCCACCGGGGTTACATCTCGCCAGAGAGCATGCCCGTATCGCCCCTGTCCCAAGATCACCTTCGCATCCCACTGCTGCTGCAAGTTCATACCTCCTTCTTTTTTCTCTTTCTCTTTCTCTTTCTCTTTCTCTCTCTCTCTCTCTCTCTCTCTCTCTCTCTCTCTCTCTCTCTCTCTCTCTCTCTCTCTCTCTCTCTCTCTCTCTCACCTCCAGGTTTGTACCTCTTTAATGGTCCTTATAAGATGGCGGTCTCCACGCCATCTTGCCTCCAAAAGGAAAAAAGCCAAGAGAGAAAAACCTTTCTCCTCCTTGGGCTGTGGCTTAGTTCACAGTCTAGAGACATTTCTGCAAGAAGATGCTGGTGCCAACAGTAGTTTAGCCAGCCTCGGGTTTGTGGTCGATCAGCAGCGGAGTGGCCGCACACACGTGTGGCCACCTGGGTTACATCTCGCCGGACTACTGAAGTATTTTTTGATAATTCTATTAGCCAGTTAGTTGTAACAAGCAATATACATGTTTGCCTGGGGGCTTAGGGGTTTGTTGGAAAAATGGGGACAATGGTGGCGGGAAGGTCACCGTGGTGTTAGGATTGGGACTGGAACACTGCGTGCCCACAACAACTGTATTATGAACAACTTTGCAAACCACAGTTTTAAATAAAGTAAAAAAAGAAATCTAACCATTCAAATGGGAAACTAGAAAAACCAAAAATACTGAAACTCTTAGTAATGATGCACTTATGGTGGAAGGGAGAGTTGTGTCGACCACCTGTCGTATTCTTGTCCTGTGATTACCTTTGATGTTTTGTTCTGTTGATGTAAGTCTGGACTCCCTGTCAGGCTGTTTCCACTCAGGGTGCCCCGGAGGGGGCTGGGTGAGAACCCTCCTTGCTCCAAGGGACCCAGCACTGGCAGCTAACCTCCACTACCCAACTGCCGCCATGCTCCAGGCCGCTTTCCGGTCCTGGAAACATTATAAGACACTTCCTACCCATTTTCCATAATTACCACACCATATTTGATTCAGACAGTAGGCATAAAGTATCATACCTCTCTGATAGGTATAGCCTGGAAAGCTACCAAGAGTATCCCTCCTGCACGGGCAGAGCCTGGCAAGCTACCTGTGCTATATTCGATATGCCACAAATAGTAACAATAGGTCTCATTCCCCTGACCCTGAAAGAGCCTCCAATCATTGGGGAAGATGAGTAAGGAAAGGCTGCTAGAATCTCAGGGCTGGGAGGAATAGAGATGTTACTGGTGCTCGCTCTAGTAAATCAACTAACAATGGGATGACAGTGATAGTGATACAGTGATATAAGTCTGAATTTCAGACTCTATGGATGTATTCATTTTCTGAGTCCCAGAAAAGGCTCATCCATGGTGCTCTTGGAAGAAGGGCAGTGATGTGGTTGAAATACCTGATACCTTAGGCCGTTTTATCCTGTTTGATGCCTCTGCACCAAATAGTCACTGTTTATGGTTTAGAGTATTGAGCTCTACTAGACATTGAGGGATTGGCACCTCAGGAACAAATTAAGAAATAAGGACAAAGTACAGTCCAATTTCTATTTTGAAAGACTTACCTTGGGGTCAGAGAAATAGTACAGGTGCAGGCCTTGATCTAATTCCTGTACTGCATGGTCCCCCCAGCTGCCAATGAAGCCATGGAGACCCCTGAGAACCACTGGGAAGATCATGGTGGTCCCCAGAAAGTCAGGGCATGGGCAATGCCACATCCTCAGCCCTAGCACTGAACCACTAGTCCAGTTGGCTGAGAATTTCGGGGAGTGGCTCCTGGACACCCTGATTACCTCTAGATTGGTCTCCACTCCCCACATAAAGGGCTCATCTTCCTGCCATGTGCAGGACAAAAGGCATTTCAAGGAGAAGGTTGGAGATGGAAGAAAAGAGAGAGAAAGAAGAAATTGGCCACTTGTAATCGGCAGAATTTTAGAAGTCCCCTCTCTGTTGCCCGTGGCCTGAGAAATTCTGCAGTTTTTAGACACGTCTTTCTTTACTCAGTCAAAGGGAATGTATTTAAATTCCTTGCAATCACATTTCTCCTTGTTGAAGAGAGAGCTTCTATGAACCTGAAATATGAATGGAGTCGTACAGGGGAAAGGAAGGGATGATCATCAAACCTGGTGCTACGTTCATTGAATTTAATCATTTATGACTTTTTCACTGGAGGTGGTAAAAACACAATTCGGCCTGTGGAAAGATCTTCAAGCTGCAGCTGTCTAGACTGTCTTGCAGCAGAAACTCCCAACTGAGGGTGGTTTGTTCCTCCAGGACCATCTGGAGAGTTTTGGCGGGAGTGAGGACGTGTGTGCAAATGACATCTAGTGGAGAAAGGACTTGGATACTTCCTCCCATGCACAAGTCAGCCTCCAAAGTCACAGTGCTGAGGCTGACCAGCCTGCTCCAGAGTCATATGCAAGCAAACAGAAGGCATCGAGTCACAACCAGATGACTTATCAGGAGAGATTCTTGGAACTTCAAGACATTCCCTCAGTGGAAGGAGGGTGAGCGGATAGGGAAAGTCAGACTTACCGATTCAATGTGCAGTGACTCAGAAGAAGGTCAGTCAGCTGAGGTGAGCCCTCCTCTGGCCAGGCACCCTTGTGGAAGCAGCTACCTACCCACGTGGAGATCCCCCTCCAGAGAGAGGAGGACTCGTCCCAGTGGAGATAATACCTTTCAGAACAGACATTGTTCAGTCTCATTCTTACGGCCTCATGCTGCTCTAGTTTCACAGCAAAGCTCCTGATATTGCTTAATTTTATTTTTATTTTTTGCATAAGACTGGAGCCATAGCACAGTGGGTAGGGCGTTTGCCTTGCACGTGGCCGACCTGGGTTTGATTCCTCCGCCCCTCTCGGAGAGCCTGGCAAGCTACCAAGAGTATTCAGCTCGCACGGCAAAGCCTGGCAAGCTACCCGTGGCCTATTCAATATGCCAAAAACAATAACAACAAGTCTCACAATGGAGACGTTATTGGTGCCCGCTAGAGCAAATCGATGAACAATGGATCACAGTGAGACAGTGATACAGTGATGAGACCGTGAAACACAACGCAGCCATGGTGATGCCCACTATCATTAATCTTCATCAATGAGTGAGGCAAGGACTCCTCGCGAGACTTAACTAATTTAATAATTTTGCCTTTCTGCCACATGAAAGCCTTACCGTCTGGCAAATTCAATTCAGTAAATACATGTTTACGAAATTGAATTACAATTCAACACGTTTGATTTTGTTTTTTCATGTTGATTCTTCACAAAGAAAGAGGGCGTGATGGTTTCAGGCCAGGACTCACCAGGTAACAACTCTAGAGACCACCTCTCTTCCACACATAATTCTATGGGCCCCTGGTTCCAGAACCTACCTGCTCCCTTGGGAGAAGACTGGCATTTTCTCCACATATTTGCCAACTTTCTTGAAAAGACAGGGATACTATGACCTGGACATATTCTAAAATGGAACATTTGACAATTTATTATTTTTTAAATGAGTTTTCATCACTTTTTCCCCGTCTCTGATGGTCCTGTATATGATTAGTGTCTGTGAAGTACCAACTACAGCCTAAGTACTTTTATGGGCCCCAGAGGGTGGGAGAGTGGAATAAAGAATGAAATAGGCAAAATATCCTCATCACTGATAGTTCCAGTCTTACCAGGAAGGGGGACAACAAAGTCAGATCACTGTATCACTGTCATCCTGTTGACTATCGATTTGCTTAAACGGGCTCTAGTAACGTCTCCATGCATCCTAACCCTGAGATTTTAGCAGCCTCTCTTTACTTGTTTTTCCCAGTGGTGCCACATTGGATACTCTTTCAGGGTAAGAGGAATGAGACCCATCACTGTTACTGTATTTGGCATATCTAATATACCACGGAGAGCTTGCCAGGCTCTGCTGTGTGGGCAGGATGCTCTCGGTACCTTGCCAGGTTCTCTGAGAGAGAGAGAACTAGGCTATAAGAGGTCGAGTGGCTGTTGATGGGATTACACAGCGCCAGGGGGCAGTTTGTGGATGTGGCTGCCAAGCTACTGGAAAATGGGGGGTTGGGGTGGAGGAGGCCCAGTCCCGATTCAAGTGGGCTTGGAGAACTCAGCCCTGGATCCTGCACATTTGGGTTCCTCTGCCAGTTCCTTCATGTGTGAGGCTTGCCTGAATGTGTAGAGAGGGGCCTTGAGCATGGCGGTGGCTGGGTTCTGGAGGTCTTCGGCTGCCGGGCCTCTGCTCGGGCAGGGAGGGAAACTCAACCTGCCCCGCTCCCAGGGGTCCTGGTGAAGACAGCCTGGTAAAGCCAGATGCTTGACTAAAATACTCATATTTAAGAGTGTGAGGTAATGAAAAGGAAAAGAGGGAAGGGAGTCAAAAGTTTGCAAGGGAGGGATGAGGAGAGGATAGAAATTCAGAGGCTGGGCAGGGGAGAGCTCTGGTAGATGATCATTGAGGGAAGCCTGGGGGTGGGAATGAAAAACTCTGACACTGTCTGAGGAACATTCTGGAAGGATGGGACTGCATGTGTTAGTGCTCTAGAAATGGACCTGAGATGGATGTCCTGTAAATTCTTTATCCAGCTGGTGTGCCTAGAGTAAGAGAGGAGAGAGTGGGTCATGGAAGCCAAGGTCATTCAGAGTTTCTAGCTCACAGGGTAGGGGGGTGGCTGGCATTTATGACAAGTGACAGAGAGGCATGCAGACAATTCTAATTTGAGGATCCCTCAGTGGCGGTGGAGTTGATTCCTACCAGGATTATGTTGGCTGGTTCACAGGTAACATAATACAGAGAACAGGCAAGTGGGTGAGTTATTCTTTTGATTCAGGGAAGAGAGATCAGTGGCTTGAATGACGGTGGTAGCAATGCATATGGTTGTTTCCAGACAAGATTCTTTGTCTGCCATTGCTGTTTTTTTCCCCCCTCTCTACCCATAGTTACTAATTCATGATTACCATTGACATTTCCTGCCCTTTCATGAGTTTCCTCAGCCCTCTCTGTTCCTCCAGTTTCATCATTATCAAACAACTTGGCTGTGATAGACGGCTGATCTTCATCCTTATATTGATTAATTTCATTTTCCCATGCATCGCCCGTCTCGCCAACATCTTAGGCCTGGATTTCACATGATGAGTCATTTGCACACGACAGATTTTCATTAGAGGAGTCATCTTCGGGGAAGCACGTGGTGGCGAGACTCAGGTAGGATTCTTGCTCCTTTCTGCTTAGCATGTTCTCTCCTGAGAAGGGATTTGTTGGGTTTCTTTGAATTTGACCACTGTTGAAATGATGACAAAGCTGCTTTCTGTTATTTATTTGCCATTCAGTTGGGAATTGTGTTTCGGTTGTACATGGGAAATGTAATTCCAGCAGTCACCTCTTTGAGGGAAAGCAGTGAATGCTACAGTGATCCTCTAACTTCTTTTTATTTTGATTTTTGGAACACATCTGGCTGTACTTAGGACTTACTCCTGGTTCTGTACTTAGGGATTACTCCTGTTGGGGTTTGAAGGGGATCATATGTAGTGCTGGGGATGGAGCTAGGATCTTCCACGTACAAGACAAGTGTCTTAATCCTGTACTATCTCTCCAGCCGTAGGGATCCTCTGATCTGCCCTTAATAACTTGGAATCTTGCTCCTGGAAGACCAGAGTCCAAATAGGGTGCAAAGAAGACCCTCTTTGGGGCTGGAGCGATAGTACAGTGGGTAGGGCATTTGCCTTGCACGCGGCCGACCCGAGTTCGATTCCCAGAATCCCATATGGTCCCCCAAGCACCACCAGGAGTGATTCCTGAGTGCAAAGCCAGGAGTCAGCTCTGAACATCACCGGGTGTGACCCAAAAAGCCAAAAAAAAAAAAAACCTACAAAGAAGACCCTCCTTCCTGCTCATACCAAAAGTCTCAGGCTTATGGTCAGTGCTGCTAATTCAAATTCCTCCTTGGTGGACAACTCAGCAGGTGTGAGGAAAGAGAGCAGGCACTCTGCTAAGTGGCAGTCCAGAGATCAGCTGATGTTTGGAAATTGGTGGGTCGTCCTGTGGGAATGTGGTTCCAAGTGTTGGGTCCAGCAGGAAATCCCAGTTCTTACAGGCAACTGGCTTCCTGCTTCTCTTGTGCTGAGCCACAGAGCAGGTCTTCACCCCATGAGAATCCCAGTTCTCTAGGTGGCAACTTTCAGCGCACACCTTGGTACGTCCTATAGTTATTACCTGTCTTTAGTCCCGACTGATTTTCTTGTAGCTAGGATGCTGCCTTGACCTGCTCTCAGTGCGGATGAGACGCAGGACTCTGGAGACTTGAGATTTATTCTAAGGATCATGAGCTTTGTTTGCCTACCCACTTCCCAACAGACAGCCTCAGAGCGGGCCCAGCCTCCAGTTCTGGCCTGAGCAGACGCTTCAATTCTTGCTCTGAAGAACTGAATATGGTTGGAATTGCTCTGCCTGCCAGCAAGCACATGGCAGCAGTAGATGTGAATTTGGGCCTCAGACGCACATTCTGAACTCATGTTACCTTACTATGTCACCATTTAGGAGAATTCTAAATTTACACAAATTTCTGGGTCTGGATTGAGTCAGAGACAGACCGGGATTGATCAGTTTAAATGATTATCCTCCAGAGATCCCCACCCGCACACCCACAATACCCACATCATGTATTGATAATAAGACTCTCAGAGCCACTTATGGGTTAATAACAATGGGTAAGATGGTAAACAAACGTCATACTTTTGAAATAGGATCCAAAAGCCTGACATGATATATGTGCTCACAAATTTGCGTGTTCCCCTTTGTGAGCTTCTGGGAGAAGGGCCTCTGGCTCTGCACCCCTCGATTCTGCAGTGAGAATGACGTGGACATAATTTGCCCATGTAATTGGACTCTGACAGCGAACATCTGCCTTGGCTCTCCCTGGAAGGGGGACCTGCAGGTGAAATTGACTCCATGATTTAAAGACTACGATCTGTTTTTTCCCCCTCCTTTTTTTAAGTTCAGGTAAAAGAATCCTGGAGTCAGGTGTGTGGTGTTTCCTGACTTACAGAGACTCGGTCTCAGTGGTTCATCTTCCTTGAGATGAATAATGGCAGTTGGTCAATAATAGATAATAGTAAGACTTCCACAGCCGCTAACGGGTTAATAGTAATGGGTCAGAAGGTGGCCAAGGGAAGCAGGTAAACAAGTAACAACAGGCAAGGAGGATGGAGTCTCAATTCACTCTACTGCTCGGCTCTCAGGAAGAACAAAATCTTGCTTTGTTTGGAAATATGGAGGGGGGGGTTGGGCTGAGCAACGTAAGTCAGAAGAACAGAGATAAATACGACGACCAACCAGAGGTGGCTAGAGAGAAGCAAAGATGAAAAAAGAGACCATGTTAGTGAGGACAAACTGGAGGCTCTACAACATGAGGTTATGGGGGTCACAAAGGAAAGCCATGAGGTGGTGGATGGATCCTGCGACTTTGGTGGTAATAGACTTTTTGGAGAGGTGTGAATTTATACCCCTAAAACATAATCTGCTGTACTGGGGGGGCTCCTTCAGTGTCAGGCGAATGAAGCCCATTGTTGTTACTGGATTCAGCACTGGATTCAGCATGATCGACCGCATCCACACGGTGATCAAGGTCATCGAAGTTTCACGAGAGTTCAAGATGCTGCTTTGTCTAACGTTCATCGATTTAAAGAAGGCATTGGATTCTGTTGAGACTGAATCAGTCATCGAAGCCCTGGCCAAGCAGTGTGTTCAAACTCAATACTTCAGGATCCTCCTCGAGCTGTATTACGGATTCACCACCAGAATCTCATCATTCTACAAGGAAGTGATCATCAACATAAAGAGAGGGGTTCAGCAGGGTGATACCATTTCACCAAAACTCTTCAGTGCCACCCTCGAGAACGTCATGCGATGACTGGAATGGGAAGGAATGGGAGTGAAGATAGATGGTCAGCAACTACAGGACCTCCGCTTTACTGATGATATCGTTATAATAACGGCACAAATGCTGACTGACTTCGACTGTGAGTGTTGAAAGGTTGGACCACAGCTGAATCTCAACAAAACCATGCTTATGAAATATGAACTGGTCCCTGAAGCTCCATTTGCTTTCAATGGAACAAACATCTGTGAATGCAGCAGCCATGTGTACCTGGGTTGAGAACTCAACATGAGGAACGAATTGGCGCCAGAACTGCACAGGAGGAAGAGAGCAGCGTGGAATGCCTCCAAGAGCATCGAAGAAATAATTAAGAGGACCAAGAACCTCCGGCACTGGGCACATCTTTTCGACTCCACCATTCTTCTTGCACTAACATATACCTCAGAGATCTGGGCCCTACAAAAACAGGATGAGAACACTATTCGGTTATCCCAAAGAGGGATCGAAAGATCTATGCTTGGAATATCACATTTCACTCAAGTGAAAGAAGGAATCCGAATCCAGAGTTCCGACTTCCATTGACAATCAAGAATCAAGGATGCTGTCTTGTTTGCCAAGGCATCAAAAATGAGATGGGCCAGACATGTAATGCTATTTAGAGACGACCGCTGGACTAGAGCTGTTACCAACTGGATTCCATGGAATGTCAAAAGACTGTGAAGCTGCCCACCTACAAGATGGTCAGATTTCTTTGTCAAGACCCTGAATGAACTGTTTGAGGCTCTCCATGTTCCTGGAGCGAGCAGATACCATTAGGCTACACTAGCACGCGACAGGGACGAATGGAGACGTTACTGGTGCCCGCTCGAGCAAATCGAAGATCAACGGGATGACAAGTGATACAAGTGAAAACATAATCTGTTAAACCAATGCTCCCTTAATTTAAAATACACCTCAATGCAATATTACGAAAAAAATAAAGAAAAAGAAACAGATACAAACAATACACATGCAATGAGTTTTATCTCCTGTTGTGTCTGTTAGCACAGAAGGCACTGGGTGCCTAAGATCCCTGAGTGAGGGAGGCTGGGAGGTCCTCACACCCTCCTGCCTGCAAGCCCTGGTGCTGTTGGTGGGTCTTGGCGCTGGTTCCGTCATCCATCATCCGTTCTCTGCCTACTGGTCATAGCACTTTCGGGCCCTGTGCCTGCTCTCCCTCAGTTTGAAAATCCCGGAGTGTCGCCAGGCCCTTTTCCTCCATGTCAGGAAACAAAATAACTTCTGGGGATAAGAACTCCTTATTTGGGGGCTGTAGCGATAGCACAATGGGTAGGGTGTTTGCCTTGCATGTGGCCGACCTGGGTTCGATCTCCAGCATCCCATAGGGTCCTTCGAGCACTGCCAGGAATAATTCCTGAGTGCAGAGCCAGGAGTAACCCCTGTGCATCGCTGTGACCCAAAAAACAAAAAAAGCAAAAAAATACAGAATTCCTTATTTGGGGGACACTGTCCCATGGGTGCAGAGTTCATTTTGCACCTTCACTGTAGGCATGCGGGCTAAGTCTGAGGTTGTCTCCTCCATTGGGCTGCACACAGACCTGGAGGCTGTCTCCGCCATCTGTTCAGCCTTCCTCTGTCTTCTCACAGACCTGCCTTTCTCCCTCCTTTTACAGCCCTTCATTTCTCTCCACTTTCCCTTTTTCCATTTCACCCCCCTTTCTCCTGCCCTCTCCCATCTTCTTTGCTCTCTGTCTGTTCCCCGCCTTCTTTCCCCTGGTCTCCCCCTTCTACTTTATCTTCCTTTCTTTACACCATTTCTCCTTCTCCAAAGTGTCCTTTGCTCTAATATCATTGTCCTCATTGCACCTTCTTGCCCCACCCCGGCAGGAAGACTCCAACACTGGTAGTGTCTCACATTGTTTTTTTTTCTGACAGTGGCTGATACTGTGGTCCTAGGTATCAGCCACTTGTGTGTCAGAGATGCTGGGGATCAAACCCAGGGTCTCACTCATGGGATACACGTGGCTTACCACTGAGTCCCATCCCTGTTTTGCGTATTTTCACTTTCTAATATCGTGATTCATTTAGTCACAAACACACACACAAATTTATTCCTGGCATTTCATTAAGTTTTCAGAGGGACAAAGAGTATACGTTGCCATTTCAGTCCCTGAAAACACCTCTCCCTCCCATACGCCTTCAGCTTGTGAGGTCCCAGTGGCAGACTCTGCCTTATTTGTTTTTATTTACTTAAAGCCGAGCACATGGTGTTGCTCTTACATATTTATTAAATGAGTGTCATTGTGGATTTTGTAAAATGAATTGCGTCTGGTTGTTTTAACTGATTACCCAAATTGATTAGACTGCCATTTCCCAGGCTCAAAGAGGGTTCTCAGAAACCCAGTGAGCGTTGGGATAATAATTTGAAAACAATACTCCAGGTTCCATAAGCCCTAGAGGTTGGCACTTGAGCATGCCATTAACCCTTTCCGAGAGGACCAGCTTGGGGATGAGGGAACAACTTTTTGATATGCAGCTGAGGGCTTTCAAAACTTAATTTAAGACAATAAAAAAAAGTCCACCTTGAAATAATTTCATCTCCCTATTTATTTAATATGATTTATTCTGAATGCATTTCCTCTCTCCATAATGCACCCGAGTTCCTCCACCACCTGTTATTTTGTAGGGGAAATAAACAAGACCTCTCTCATCAGATGAGTTAATTACACTGACATATTCACTCCTCCCCTGAGATGCTATAAACTAAGATGCTGCAAAGCTCTAATTCAAGCGAGCAGGCTGGAAACCAGAGCCATGCGTGGATACATTTTCTTTGGAAGGATCAAAAGCTCAGCGCAGACTTGATCTTGGAGAGCAAGAGAGCTTGAATTGATCCAGCGGAGGAGCCTCTGGGGTCACCTGACGAATCTGCAGGTGAACTGAGCTCAAGGCCCTTTCTCGGTATTGTGGCACCATCATGTCCCAACTTTGGTACATCTGAGCATCCAGTGGTCCTTTTCTCCACTTGCACCTTCCTGCTGTGTCCTCCCTCCCTGACTGCCTGTGTCATGGGGCCAGGCCAGGGCAGCACACAGTCCCAGCGGTCCTGGGGAAAGGTGTACCTGGGCTCACAGTCACCATGGTCATTGCCTTTGGAAACGAGTGGATGGGGTGTGGGGAGGGTGAGAGGCTGAGCAGGTAGTCCCTAGAGAACACGCAATGAGATGGGAAAGCAGGAGGCGGGGACAAGCTGGGCCAGGTGACAATGGAGAATCCCAGCCTCAGGAAGACCCCATGTGGGACCCTGGAGTCTAATTTCAGTCTAGAGCTTTTCCAGGGGGTGAATAAAAGAGAGTTCTTATACCCTTCCAATGGAAAAGCTGTCTTCAAAGCCCGTGGTAGTCCCCCAAAGGACTTGCAGGGGAAGGCAAAAGGAGGGGAGCAGGGTGAGGCAGAGAGAGAGAGAGAGGGAGAGAGAGAGAGGGAGAGAGAGAGAGGGAGGGAGAGAGAGAGAGGGAGAGAGAGAGGGAGAGAGAGAGAGGGAGAGAAAGAGGGAGAGAGAGGGAGAGAGAGGGAGAGAGAGAGGGAGAGAGAGAGAGGGAGAGAGAGGGAGAGAGAGAGGGAGAGATAAAGGGAGAGAGAGGGAGGGAGAGAGAGAGGGAGGGAGAGAGAGACAGAGGGAGAGAGAGAGGGAGAGAGAGGGAGGGAGAGAGAGAGGGAGGGAGAGAGAGACAGAGGGAGAGAGAGAGGGAGAGAGAGAGAGGGAGAGAGAGAGAGGGAGAGAGAGAGAGGGAGAGAGAGAGAGGGAGAGAGAGACAGAGGGAGAGAGAGAGGGAGAGAGAGAGAGGGAGAGAGAGGGAGAGAGAGAGGGAGAAAGAGAGAGGGAGAGAGAGAGAGGGAGAGAGAGAGAGGGAGAAAGAGAGAGGGAGAGAGAGAGCTCCAGGTGAGCAGAGAACAGCGCCCACGGGTCTGGGAGGAAACCTTCAGCCTCACCTTCTGGGTAGCTGTGGTGGGTCACTCCGCGTAGGGTGACAGTCTGTCCCCCTCTTCAAGCTAACAGAGACCTCATGATAAAAAGGTCCTGCTCCATAAAGCAGAAGCTAACTCAACGGAGGTGAGTGACCAACCCAATGGACACTTGCGAAGTGCCAACTGGGCTCCATCCATTCTGTTCCCCTCAGGACCCAAATACAAAGGTGCCTTCCACTGGGGTGGGCGGACAGCGCAGAGGCGGGGGTGTCTGCGTGCCATGCTCCTGACCCAGGTTTCACTCCCAGCACCACACATGGCCTGAGCACTGAGTGCAGCCCTGGAGGCCCCCAGCACTGTCAGAGTGGCCGGGGTATCCCCAACACGGCCAGGCCCAAGCCGCATCGCATCCTCGGACCCTTGTGCTGAACCTGAACCAGGTTGGAAAAGAGTCACTGGTGGGGCTCCCAGGCCTCCTGAGCACTGTTGGAACAGCTGAAAGACCTGCCCTTGTGATGGAAGCAGGGACAGAAAGGCAAGAGAGTAGCGGTGGGCTTGAGTGCCAACAGGAAAGGAAGGCAGGGCACCATGGGGGCAGGGGAGGGGCTGTGTTAATTAAGGGGGGGCAGGAAGGCTTCCCTGGGGTGACATTTGAACAAAGTGCTGAGGAAGGTGAGAGGCTTTTCCATGAAGTATTGAGTAGAGAGAGGGCACTGGGCAAAGATTCTGAGGCAGACGGATAAGGAACCAGATGGCATGAGAGATGCTGAGTGAGGAAGGGCAGGAGCAAAGAGGTGAAGTCAGGAGCTATGGACCAGGCAGGGTGCAGCTGGCAGAGAACAGGAGAGATATAGGTTTCGTTTACTTTAACAAGCATACAAACCTTCACAACGTTTGTAAAAGTGTACACTTTGGACCAAAGAGATAATATATTAAAAAGGTAAGACTCTTCCCTTACACAGAGCTGATCCCAATTTGACTCCCCAGCACCACATGTGGTCCCCTGGGCACTGCCAGGAGCGATACCCGAGCACAGAGCCAGAGTAGCCCCTGAGCACCCCAGGATGTGGCCCCCATGCTTCCTCTTATCCCCATGGACGCTTCGATTTTTCTCTTTACTAGAGACCCGGCTAATTACTCAGGTTCTAGGACAAGTCTGTGTGACAGAGATACTCTAAAGAAGACTCTACCCCTGTACGCATTTGTTTCTCTCTTTCACAAATAGATGGACGAGGAGGCCAGGAGTTCTGCTCACATGTCATCCAGGCTCTGGGCTCCTTCCAACTCATGGCTTATCCAACCTCTAAAGTCTTGGCTTATCCAACCTCTAAAGTCTTGTCCTTGTGTGCTCCACTGACCTTGACTTGCCAGCTCTAGCCCCTAGCAAGAAGGAAGGACAGTGAAAGAAATGAAGTCCCTTCTCTACAGAAGATGGTCCGCGGTCAAACCTATCATGCCTGCTTCTAGCCAATGGACCAGGCTTAGAAATGGGACCAGGTTTAGAAATCAGGACATCTCTATACTCCATGTGATTGTTTCTCAAGCCCAGATTAGGGAGTGGGGTTCTATTGCTTAAATGTTTAAGGAAGGAATGGATCCTTGAGGCTCTTGGGATTCTCTGTCTTGCCTAATTGCTGGGAACTTCTGGACCAAAGGAAATAAAAATGAATGACTTAGAGTCAAAAAAGCAAAGTTGTAAAAATCACTTCTGTTCATTTTTTTTTTTTTACTTTTTGGGTCACATTGGTGATGCACAGGGGTTACTCCTGGCTCATGCACTCAGGAATTACTCCTGTCAGTGCTTGGGGGACCATATGGGATGCTGGGAATCAAACCTGGGTCAGCTGCATGCAAGGCAAATGCCCTACTCGCTGTGCTATCACTCCAGTCCCCACTTCTATTCATTTTTAACCAAACAAATTGCATTGACTACGAAGTGGAAATAGAGCAACTTACTGTACAATCCTTGAGACCTCATGGCTGGGGTTTTGCAATATGGTAGCCCTGGGAATGAGCTTCTATAATAGACTTAGTGGTACCCAAGAGGAAAGGTGACCCTCTACAAAAAGAGTCTCCAGGTTTGGTCATGGAGCGTCGCAGCTCTAAAGTCAAATGTCAGTTCACTTTAGGAAAAGTGGTATTTGTAGATTGGACCCTGGGGAGGGGGAACTGATAAATCCATCAACCAATTTATTCATTTACAGCAGCTGATATAGCCAGCACAATCATTCAACCGGCATCTTTCCTGGCACTGACTTACCTGAGAAACCAAATTAATTATCAGAAGGTTGCTCTGCTAAGTATGGAATTAGAAAGAAAGGAAATTGGATGCTCTTAAGGGATTGCTCTTACAGGCTTGGATAAGTCCTGATAAATTGCCTTTAAAGAAAAGGAATGTACTGCTTGCTGAGACCTGGCTCAGCCCTAAGCACTGTCTCCTAAAACTCTGATGTTGACCTAAGTCTAACTCCCTTTCAGTTTAAACTTTACATTATTACATTACCTGGTTAAAGAAACTCTAAATTGCATTTTACATCAAGTACAATTTTAAGTGAGCTGTCTTCAAATTGTGTTAGGGACTAATCTCAGGGGTGAAATCTCAGGGGTGAAAGGAAATCAAACTCTTTCATCAGAGTTTTGTTTCTTCTCTTTACCCTTCGCTGTGTCTCACTTTAGGTCTTTTCCCTTTTTTGTTCATCCTGAGAGAAAAGTCTCAAAAAAATCTGTGAATCAGCTGCAGATATTTTCATAGCCTTTATTCATTATAGTGGTGAGGTTGGAATAATGCTAAGAAGAAGAGTAAATCTCCAGACCCCCACCAAATATTCTCCTTCCTCTCTGGGGCTGCATTATCTTAATGAACACACGTTGCCTTGGTTTTCTTATTTGTGAAATTTGTAAATAACACACAATAGCATTCTTGTGATGCTTGCTCGATATTAAGTCTGGGGTAGTTTAATAGTTTCAATGTGGTATGACAATTTTTTTTGGTGGATGGAAATTCTTCAGTTTCCATTTCCATGTTTCACAAAGTCAAAAGTCTTTCTATGGTAATACTCAGGAGCCATCATCCTTTCCACCACGCTGATAGTTATACTGATGGTGTGGGATCAGTGGTGGGTTGACCAGATGGCCTTAGAGGAATTGTGGATCCAGCAGCCATTGTGATCCTCACCATGAGATAAGCACAAGCAAAACATAAACAAAACACTACTTACAATTAAGCGCACCCTTACTCAAGGAGTAGCGTAAGTGAAATATTGACACTTTTAATATCCAGTGCTATGAAATGGAAAGGATATATTCTTCTGCTGTGTGAGGAATCATGATATTTGATGATTGAGATGGGAACAGAAGTAGCCACTGTTTTCAAGAATTGTGTGTTTACTTGGAAAGAATGACTGACAAATGATGGTTATTCAGACCTCAGAATATGGCAGATATTTTCTAGAAAATGAACAAAATAAGCTGTCACTGCAAGGAAAAAATGACATTTGTGGCCAAGGATAGAAATCATATTTTCAAGCAAAAATTAGAAATTTAGAAAACTTGAATCCACCACTCTGAGCTTGCACACTTCCCCATATTTAATGCTTTCCTGATGAGATTGTGGTGATAAGGACTGTGTCGATATCTGGAACATCTTTTGAACTTGCCAAGTCACTATTTTCTACATGATCAATGGATGACATTGCTAAATCATACATGGGTGTAATATCTATTTAAATAGAACAATAGATCAAATGGACTTAAAAGCCTATTGTTAGGGTTTCAGATTCCATAGTTCAGTCAGTCTTTGAGGAGCCATTACTTTTTTGAGCTTTGGTGTAATATAAAAGGAGATTATCCAGACTTATAGATCAGATCCAGGCCCACCTGAAAACCATTTTTAATTAGTTAATTAATTTATTATTTTCAAAAATTTATTCAAGAAATTCATTGAATCACCATTAAGTACAAAGTTACAAAGAGATTGTGGATGAGTTTCAGGTGCATATAGGCCCGACACCAGTGCTCACTACTCTCTATCAATGTCCCCAGTTTCCCTTCTACCCCATCCTGCCTTTGTGGCAGGTACTTTTGCACTTTCCCATTGTCCTATTGCCCCTTCCCTAACTTATCTCCCACCCCCACGCCTGCCCCAGTGCCACGCTTCCTACTGAGGCCCAATTCTTCTGCACTTCATTTCTACTGCCATGTTTGGCACTTGATATTTCCCTATGAAGATTCTTTTTTTTTTTTTTGCGTCACACCTGGCGATGCACAGGGGTTGCTCCTGGCTCTGCACTCAGGAATTACCCCTGGCGGTGCTCAGGGGACCATATGGGATGCTGGGGATCGAACCCAGGTCGGCCGTGTGCAAGGCAAATGCCCTACCCGCTGTGCTATTGCTCCAGCCCCCCTATGAAGATTCTTTATGTCCTACCTATGGCAGAGATAATTCTGAGTCTCTTCCTCTCCATTGCACTGATTTCACTCAATGTGATACTCTCCAGATCCATCCGCATTGCAGCATAATTTTATCTTTTCTCAAGGCTGAATAGTATTCCATTGTGTCTATGTACCACGGTTTCTGTGAACAGTCATCTCTTCATGTGCCTTTGGGTTGTTTCTGTATTTTGGCCACTGTATACAGTGATGCAATGAACATAGGAATGCAGATGTCTTTTGATTTGAGCTCTGGGTCCCTTTGGGTATATTCCCAGAAGTGGAATTACTGGGTCATAAGGAAGCACAATCCCTAGTTTTGTGAGAAATGTATTGTCTTCCACAAAGGCTGAGCCAGTTGACATTCCCACCAGTAGTGAATGAGGGTCTCTTATTCCCCACATCCTCACTCAGCACTGGTGATTGTTGTTTTTTTGATGAGTTCCAGTCTTTATGGTCTGAAGTGACATATCATTGTTGCTTGGATTTGCATTTTCACTGATGATTAGTAATGCAGACCACATTTTTTTTTCATATATGCTTCTTGGCCATTTGTATTTCTTCTTTGAAGAAGTTCCTGTTCATCTCTTCTCCCCAGTTTTGATTTGGTTGTATGTTTTTTCTTGTAGAGTTCTACTGGTGCTTTATATATGTTGGATATTAACTGTTTGACTGGAGCGATAGCACAGTGGATAGCGTGTTTGCCTTGCTGCGACTGACCCGGGTTTGATTCCTCTGTCCCTCTCGGAGAACCCGGCAAGCTACCGAGAGTATCCCGCCCACATGGCAGAGCCTGGCAAGCTACCCGTGGCATATTCAATATGCCAAAAAACAGTAACAACAAGTCTCACAATGGAGACGTTACTGGTGCCCGCTCGAGCAAATTGATGAACAAAGGGAGGACAGTGCTACAGTGCTAACCATTTGATGAATGAGTGGTAAGCAAACAATTTTCCCCAGTCTGTGGGCTGTTGTTGTATTCTCGTCAAAATTTCCTTTGATGTGCGGAAACTTCTTAGTTTAATGTAGTCCCATTTGTTTTTCTTTGCTTCTACTTGTTTTGTTACTGGCATTTCATCCTTAAAAATGCCCTCTCTAGCTTCAATGTTATGGAGAATTCTGCCTATATTTTCCCCTATGTAATTTAAGGATTCAGATCTGATATCTAGGTCCTTAATCCATTTTGATTTGACTTTTGTGCATGAACAAAAAAGGCCTGAGTTTATTTTTTTGCTGGTTAGTGGCTGATTAGTTTTCCCAACACCACTATTGAAGATGATTTTCTTGCTCCACTTCATATTTTTTGCTTCCTAATTGAAGATTAACTGAGCCTATATCTGAGGGTCTCTTGTTAGACAGAAAACTTTAAAAATACTCTTCTTTTTCAATTTACGTATGAGTTTGCAACTAACTACTTACATGAATTTTTCTCATATACCTCCTTTATTCATCCAAGATCTCATGACAGAAAAACTACAGAAAAAGTTAGGAAACTGTAGCATCTTCTACAATAAAACATTAAAACTTCATATCAGGAGAATTTTTGTTTGAAAATTAGATTTTTATAGGTAAATTGCACTTCTGTTACTATTGGATAAATTTGCCATGAGCTATTACCATCTATATCATTAATTATTTTAATATAAATAAATACATTGTTTTCAACTTAGCTAATTTTGATTTCTCTTATGATAATTATTGATCTCTCCAAACTATAAACATTAGCTTCTCGGGGAGCTAAATAACTCTTACAAGGATAAAGGCTTTCTGACACCTGGAAGTCTGAAAATCACTGATTTATGACATTGCTTAGACCCAAATAAAAGAGCTACGACTGTTTATTTCTAACTTATACAGAATAATAATACAACTACAACAAGAATTAACTTTCATCAAAGATTTACTACTATGTGCCAGCTATGTGCTGTTTGCTCTGCATGCATTATGTAGGATGATCTTAAAAAATGTGAAATGGCAGCACTGTTTGAAATTGCACCATTGTTGACTTGACTTTACAAATAAGGAAGTGAGGTATGGAGAGGTGAGAGCATTCAACCAAAGTCACACGGCCCCAAAGTAGGAGAATGGAGGCAACCCCAGACTCTGGTGGACCTTTCGTTTCTTAAGAAGTTGTGTGTATTTTATTTCTCCATTAAAAAAAAAACTTAGTCCTCTACCAACTGCCTTGTACCATGAAAATTCACTTCTTCAACCCAATCCAGCCAGTCTCTCCAACTTCCCCCCAACAGTGCTTTCCTGGGCCACATTCTGTGCCAGCAGAGCCAGCCTCCTTGCCTATCTCTTGTTCCTCTCTCGTTAGTGTCTATGGCACCATCACCGTGACAAGGAGCTCTGACTCTTCCTCAACATGCATAGTGTGGCCAGATCACTGTGCTATTGTCCCTGGAATGCCGAGTGCGCCCCATCCATGGAACTGGCTACCTGATTTCTGGGTCCAGTGGAAAATGAAAAGTTGGGCCTCTTCCCTAAGCAAGAAAATTGCCAAGACTGTAATGAATATTTGTAGTACTGGGAGAGCCTGGCAAGCTACTGAGAGTATCCCGCCCACACGACAGAGCCTGGCAAGCTACCTGTGGCGTATTTGATATGCCAAAAACAGTAACGAGAGGTCTCATTCCCCTGTCCCTGAATGAACCTCCAATCATTGGGAAAGATGAGTAAGGAGTGGTTGCTAATATCTCAGGGATGGGAGGAATAGAGACAGTACCGGTGCCTGCTCGAGTAAATCGATGAGCAATGGGATGACAGTGATACTGTAATAGCTGAACAATGATGGGATGGGGGCATTTGTTGGGGACCAATGACGGGGATGCTGTCACGATGAACAGCAGACTAATCAGTGATGGTGGGGTACATGTGGCTGTGACCGGCAGAGCATGATTGGGGTGAGGGTCCCCGAGACTTCAGTTGGCCCTGGGTGCTGTATGGAGCAGGCAGTGCTGTCTCTCTGAACCATCCCTCTCTGTGTGACCAGGCCCTATTGAGAACCTCGCGGGAGCTGTTCTGCCATAGCTCTGGTTTCCTGCCTCCAGTTGGAGATGATCTAACCTTGCCCATGGGGCTGGGAGGTGCTTCTGCCAGCCCTCTCTGGTGCTCTTTCCTTCCCCTCCTTCTAGCCCCCAAACTAAAGTCCTTCTCCAAGTCTGTGGCCAAAAATGACTGGAGAGGGTACAAGGTTACCATCACTCTCTGTGGTTGAACCAGGGACCTAATATGTTCTACTGGAAATTTTATGGGTAACTATATATGACTAGTTGGGGCTGGAGTGATAGTACAGTGGGCAGGGCACTTATCTTGCATACAGCTGACCTGGGTTCGATCCTAGTCATCCCATGTGGTTCCTAGAGCATCATCAGGATGGATCCCTCAGCACAGTCAGAAATAAGCCCTGGGCATTGTGGGGTGTAGCCCCCCAAAACAAAAACAAACAAAAACAAGATATTTGACTTGTGGGGGAAAGAAAAGCAAATTAAATTTTCTAATGTGCCTGAGGAGCATGATATGAGTACCTGTTACATTTAGTACTTGTTGAGACAAAATCCAACTGTTGTTATCTGGGCCATGGTTCCCTCATTTAACTGAATTCTGAACAGGATAGAATGGCCCAGATTCAGCATGAACAGATCCAGGGCCGTGCTCTAGCCTGTTCTGGAACTGTGAGCTTTCTCTCTGCTTCTCTGACTAAATCTTGTGACTAGGGGTGGGGATGGGTTTGAGTCACAGACTGTACTCACTCAGGGGAGCCTGTAACCCAAATTCATCCTCAGAATGAGATGATAAAATGGGGAAGGTGCCATTTGCCCCAAGAAGGGGTTGGTGTCCAGGGTTAGAATCCCTATGGCAAGGGATAGGCCTTTCAGAAAGGATAACCTGAGTTCTGGCTTAGCCCGGAGGGAGCCAGAGGAAGGGCAGGAATTCGAGAGTGTTTGCTATTTATCAAGGAATAGAACATGGCTTGCACTGATGTTTTAGCAAGGTTCAGGAGTGCAGCAAAAGGACCATCAATAAGACCTGCTCATCATTCAAGGGACACAGAACTGTATCCAGTGGGCTCATGCTTTAACACCCGGGAGGGGGGAGGGGGGTCCCACCAGTGGTTATCTAGCCAGGGTGCGGCTAGACAGTTTCAAGTTCCAAACTCACAATTTCAGAATTAATTTTACCAAGTTGCCGACAAAGACAAAGTATGACCTGGAACTTGATCTGTCGGGTCAGTCTGTGTGTGGCCTAATTCCTTGATACTCCCTCATGACCCGTGCAGACTGGGAAACGCAGAAGTCTCTCTGGGGCTTTCCACACCTGTCCCCCACCCTCAGCAAATAGTGACCTGCAAGTGAGGACGCAGAGAGCCATGAGTGTGTGCGCTAATGTGACTCCCTGGCTTGGTGCCCGTCTGCAGGACATTTGTGTCCTCGAGACTCCCACAGGGGAGGGAACTGATTAGATGGAAGCCTCTAGTGTCCGAGGAGGCCACTGTTGTCTGGGTGGCTGGAACAGCAAGGAGGGAGATTTGTGCTGGTTCAGTTATTTGTTTTAACATTCTCTGCCTGGCCGAACTATTTCTAATTCCTTGAGCCTATAGCCTGAAAGGTCATTAATCTGGGCTCGGCTCATGTTGCGAGGCTTAAGACATGTATTTCTTAAATGCCAAAGGTGCGTCTGACTGCCTCTCAAGACGCTGGCATCTCTGTCCAGGCGTGCAGTGGTTAGCGGAGGGCTACCTTGCCACTTCTTTCTCAGGGGACAGTTGCCGAGGCCAGAGAGTTATGTGGGCTTTGCAAGTTCCTTGTTTCATTTTGCTCTGATTTCTTTTGCTGGCCTTTTGGAGCTTGGTGATAGATTTGCAGGACAAAGTGGTCTCCCTAACCCCTTCTCTGCCCACACAGGGCTGCCCGGGCACATGTCCACTGCAAGATGGGCAGTGGGAGCATTGAGCTTCCATGCCTTCCCGCGAGAGAAGTGTAAAGCGCTAAAGTCATCGCCGTTTTTTGACTTCCTAGTTTTCTGCAGGCTGGCATCTGAACGTTTATTGGTTACCTTGAGGATTCTTTGGGTCCTCTCTTGGTTTATCTCATGGCTTTTATGGCTTTTGCCTCTCCCAAATCATCTTTGAACTCTAGGAACTTTGGTACTCTTGGGGAGGTCTTTGTAAATGGCATTTTCTAGGAAATGACCACTCTGGACAAGAACTGAGTGCTGGAATTAGGCATAAAGATAGATATATCTATATCTATATATTATAACCTTTCAGATTTCAGAACCTGCAAGCAAACTATAATGCCCAGAAGGGGAGGGAGAGAGAGAGAGAGAGAGAGAGAGAGAGAGAGAGAGAGAGAGAGAGAGAGAGAGAGAAATACTGCTGTATAGGCAGAAGGTGCTTGCGGGGCAGGGGGTGGTAGGAGAGAAACTGGGGACAGTTGGTGGCAGGAAATATATGCGGGTGAAGGAACAGGTGTTTGGACATTGTATGACTGAAAACCCAATCATGAACAATGTTGTAGCTGTGTACCTCATGGTGATTCAATTTAAAAAAAAAAAGTCATTTTCACCCTCTTCCTTGACTGATTTCTATCAGCTTTTTAGGGAGTTCCACTCAGCTAAGCCTCCCCCTGGAAGCCTCCCTGGTTCCCCACGGGTGGCCTTTTGCGTGGTTTCTCTTGCATGTGCTTGCTACAAAGACACGCTTCCTCCAAAATCTTAACAACTTTCAACCTACGTGTCTTCACCTGCTATTATTGCTTCTTGCTTCTTGATTTCTCCCTCACCTCCTTCTTCCTCTTCACTGGGGCACACAATGGGTGCCCGGGACCCCCATGTTTGAGCTCTTCATGGGCGTCTCCTGCTACACATCCAACCACCCAGCACCCAGGACCCTGGACCGCCCACCCGTGTCCAACAGGCTCTTTGCCCTTGAGTTTCCTGTTGCATGTGGGCTGAAGGGCGCGACTCGAAGGTAAAAGAGAGTTTAGGATATTCATTTCCTCACTTCCCTTCCGAGTGCACGGGCTAGTTGTCACCCCAATAAAGGCAGCACCTGTTTTGGCCTCTCTGGGGTGGGCTGGTTAGTACCTGCCTCTGTTTTTAAAAAAGATGCACCGCTCTGTGCCCTGCTCTGGGGGCCCAGCACCTCTGTCTGGGGAAGCAGTCCCCTCCTCAAGGGCCTTGCACCCCTCTGCACTATGTGGGTGATCATCTCCTCTCCAAAGAGGCTGCAGGGGGTTCAGAAATCCTCTTTCTCTCCTGGTCTCTGGTTCCTGGCTTCCCAGGAATAGTCCTTGTTGTCACTAGGTCCACAGTCGAGATTCTCTCAGCGCTCTACTCCCCACCCCTATCCCGAAGGAGGAGTTCTGGGAAGCTGCACTAAAGGCTCTTGTTCGATCTTGAGCTCCCAGGAGATACTGGGTCAAAAGTCACAGTTCCAGGCAAAATGTTCCTTCCCTCTGCAGATCATCAAGAGGAGGCAGAACCACAGTTATTAGAGTGGAAAATTCCTTCCCTGTTGTGGCAGCAGACAGCCATTACAAGTTCCAATGAAGGACTCAGGAATGGGTATAAAAATAAGCCACGGTACACCATCAAGAATTGAAAGCACATTCTTTTCCTTTGAAATGAGATCGGCTTTTGGAAGCTTTCACCCCAACACCCATCCATCTCAAACTTCTCTCCAAGGACACAGCTAAGATGCAATTTGTTTTGTAACAAGCCTCGGGAGTTTATTTTAAAGACACTGTCACCCAGAAGGCAAGGAGAGCCGTCCCTAGCTCCTTCTGTTTCAAGGATATTCCTCCCTGAAAGAAAGGCAGAAGCTCCAAAGTTTTGGTGGAAATTCTCACTTGTGAGTTTTATGCAAATTAATAGACACTGGGCATGTCTGTGAGGGATCCTTTTGCCCCCAAATCCAAATGCCAAACAAAAGGTCATGCAGAAGCCCTTCCCTCTGCCACGCAAGCTCGGCAGGAAGTTGATACGGCCCTTACATCACTGGGGTTGCAGTACTGGTCTCTGTGCTTTTTCAAACCCGTGTTGGGTCTTGGAACTGCCAGCCACTGCCAAGGTCACCATTATTAACATTCTCACCCCTCACCAGGTAGCCTTCCCTCATGTTAGCTGGAAGCTCCCTGCATCTCCACTTGACTAGGCTGGGCTGACACCCCTCCAGGAAGAGGGAACTTTCCGTGTAGTCCAGTTCATTGCTAGTGAGTCCTCTTTCTCTTGCCATCTGCTGCGACGGGCACTGATCTTTGTTGGTCTTGGTTGGCACTCAAAGGTTTATAGCTGGGCATGAGTCATATTTGGTCCACAACTCCTTCTCACTGAGTTCCTTCAAGAGTGAAATTTTACTGACACACACTTAGGGTTGCTCTTTAGTCTTGCATGACCCTTTATCTGCTAGCCATATTTCCCTGAGGAGGTCGCCCCTGGAAAGGGAAACTCTGCCTAACAATCCACCGGTGATACTCCCTACACTTTGTCCTTCGGCTGGATGGAGTTAGGACTCTTCCGCCAGGCCTCACTCTCCCATATACCCAGACTTCCCCTACTAGAGTCTTCTTTCCTTATCCTCGAGTGCCCTGCTGGTTCCTGATTCTGACATGCAAAGTTCAGGTCTCCTTATTCCAGAACACAGTCACCTTTGATATTTTAATGATTCTAGGCAGGAGAAGGGGATGTCCTCTCTGACCTCCCATTGCTAAATAGTTCATAGATAACTATGGCACAAGCTAAGATAGATATCTCAAAGCCAGACATTTTTGTTCCCAGGAAACTATAGTTTGTCGTTCTGCTTCTTGGGCATAGGGAGAATGTTCTTGAATGTCTTACTTGAGAAAGAAATGCAGCAGTACTATAAACGAGGCCATTCTGATGCTGTCCGTTCATTCAGGAGGCTACTTGTCCAAGCGATAAAGCAAGGGCAGTTTTGCTGACTGTAGTTACTTCCAGGATACTGTCTAAAAGACACCCCATCATCTTGGAGTGGGACAGGCAGCCCTGCCCCCGATAGTTTCAGAAGTCCTGGTCGCTATACCCACACCCCACAATCACTAACCTGTAAGCTTCGCAGATTCATGACTAAATTCAGAAAAGATAAACCAGTTGCAAAACTTCACAGATCCATTGGTCCTCAACTGAAAACTCTGGGGCACCCACAGGACAGGGGTGGGCTGAGTCCACACACTGCTAGATTCCCAGAAGCGACACTCACAGCCCTACCCACAGCTGTTACCATGCCAATACCATCCCTCTACTGCCTCGTGACTGAGCTCTGAAGAGGTGCCACGCTGGCAAAAATTTCAGGTACACAGTCTTCAGGCTGAAAAGTTGGGTCTCCTCAGACTGGGTGTGGGCATTCTCTCCACTTATTCTTCCAGAAGTCCCACAGCTGCTGTGTAGACTTAGCCGTGCTGTGTAGACTTATCAGTTCTACAGATCCTGGAGTTCCTAGAACATGAGGCCACATTCATGGCCTACTGCATCTCCAAATTCCACAATGCTGACAACCCAGTAGGAGCACACCAAATTAGATGGGAAAGTAACATAGAGGTTCAGTTCAATAAACAAAAGCATTAACCCAGAAAGCTCAGCTACCAACACCAACTTAGTGAAGGACTTAGACAAGGCCTGGATGTCCCTATAGTGAGATATAGCAATTTCCACAATTTTTTCTTTTCCTGGAGTATTATTTTTGAAGATTGTGTATTCGCCATTTATTTGTAACAAGCAATGAATAAATTATTTTGTGTGTAGTAGCGATAGCACAGCAGTTGGGCTTTCGCCTTTCCCGTGGCCGAACTGTGTTCGATTCCTCTGTCCCTCTCGGAGAGCCCAGTAAGCTACTGAGAGTATGGAGCCCGCACGGCAGAGCCTGGCAAGCTACCCGTGCGTATTGGATATGCCAAAAACAGTAACAACAAGTCTCTTGATGAGAGACGTTACTGGTGCCCACTCGAACAAATCGATGAGCAACGGGATGACAATGAGAGTGACAGTGACAGTACTAGAGACAGACTTGTGATTTGTTTGGGAAAATGGGGACTATGGTGAAAGACAGTCTCACTGGTAGTGGAATTGGTATTGGAATATTGAGCACCTGTAACAAATGCATCATGGACAACTTTGTAAACTCTGGCGCTTAAGCAAAGGAGGGGGGGTAATACCTCAAGAGTTACCTCATCTTGATCCAGCCTTTTATCTACCAGCTTATTGTCTCAACCCCACATTCCCCTGTACCTTCTATTCCTCTGCTCCATTGCCCTGAGATCAATGTCTTTATTTAGACTAGCCATCACATCACACTGTGTTCTTGCTTCTTGCTTCATGAACTCTGCATGGACATAATAATGTCTGAACTGTTTGCCAGTTGTTCTCAGTACTTAGGCTCTGTTCTCCATAAGAACTCGGGAAGAATGGATTCATAAATGATTGTTATTTCATGATTCATCAATGAATTCATAAAATAACCTATTGTGAGGAGAGTAGGAACACTTTTGACTTTTTTCTCTTTTTTTTTTCAAATTTTTAGTCTATGAGGAAATATGAGCAATGGACATTGAGATAAGCCAGACTTACATTGTTTCTAAGTTACTGAAGAATAATCTTAGTGAATGTCCAGGAGAGTCTGATGAGTTTCCAGCATGCATCTCTTAGATGAGAGTAGGGGATTACACAGTAATCAGGAAGGATGGTGTGTGGAATTATTTGCCGGTACATTTAAGGCTCATTAAATACCACTGACACCTCTCAGAGGACACACTTTCATCTATTTGACTTCTCCTCAGGACCTCGTGCTTGGGTTGGGCGGGTAAGTCGCATCCAGGATTGCGTAGTTTGGGTGTTGATCTAACACCTGTGTGTTCCTCTGTGTTTTGCTTCCCCTTTAAAACAAGATCACACTTCAGGCTAAGGCCTGTCAGTAGATAAGTTCTGGATAGAATTTAACAGCAGTTTTTATGTTTATATTGTGATCTATAGTCAAGGTGGTTATCTACTTAAGGCGGATGATACTGGTATTTTACATTTATGGTTTTCCTATAACATTCCTATTGAAATAAATTTGGCTAAGTAAAAAGTAAAAGGGAAATAGATGAAAAGGAAAGCACGCCATAAGTTGATCACAGTTGTCACATAGTTATGGCAAAAAAAAATGTGTGCAGGAGGCTTAGATAGATAATATGCTGGGTAGGGAGCCTGCTTCATGCACAACTAACCCAGGTTCAGTCCCTGGCACCCCACATGGCCCCCTGAGCCCCACCAGGAGTGATTCCTGAGCATAGAGCCACAAGTGAGCCCTGAGGACCACCAGATATGGCCCAAAATGAAAAACTAAATATGAGGGTAAATGGGGGCAGTGAGGCCAGAGAGCTCCCTTGGCTTGTGGTCATGTGCCCTCCTGGCCCTGGCCCCCTGTTCCTTGGGCCCAGCTGGCAGGGCAGCACAATGACTGACACCCGGCTGGTGAAGGTGTGCATGCTCAAGGCAAACCACCGTTGGGATGACCAGGGTACTGCCCATGTGTCATCTGGCTCCCTAGAGTGGCTGAAGGGCATATCCTTGGTTGTCACAGCTAAGAGAGAAGTGGGATAGGAGATCAATGACCTCCAGCACCACCACATTAGCTGTTCTACCAGACTGCTCTAGAGACTCATAGATAAGTCTCCAAAGAGATCTATCAGCCACCAAAAGTATTCGGACATCCATTTATGCCTGAGATGTCCTGAGCAGCCCAGAGGCAGGGCGGGTCAGCCCAGTTGCCAGCCCAAATAGAGCCCTGACAGCCGCTCAGTTCCACAAACCAATTGTTACCGGGCCTCTGGCTGGACTCCATCATCTCAGGACTGAGTTCACTGAGAAATTACCCTCCCCAAAATTTAGGCTATTGGCTCAAGAAGTAAGTGAAATCTGTGGACAAGAACTGAGTGTGAAAAGTAGGTAAAGGAACAAACACGATAACCTTTCAGTGCTTGTATTGCAAGCCACAATGCCCCAAAGGAAAGAGATGATAGCAAGAGAGAGAGGGAAGGAGGAAAAATGCCTGCCACGGAGACAGACGGGCAGAGTGTTGACGGGAGGGAAACTGGGACCATCGGTGGTGGGAAATGCACACTGGTGAAGGGACGGGTGTTGGAACATTGTATGACTGAAACCCAATCACAAACAACTTTATAATTGTGTTTCTCATGATGATTCAATAAAAATTGTCACTGTCACTGTCATCACATTGCTCATCGATTTGTTCGAGCGGGCACCAGTAACGTCTCTCATCGAGAGACTTATTGTTAATGTTTCTGGCATATCCAATACGCACGGGTAGCTTGCCAGGCTCTGCCGTGCGGGGTCCATACTCTCAGTAGCTTGCCAGGCTCTCCGAGAGGGGTGGAGGAATCGAACTCGGGTTGGCCATATGAAAGGCGAACGCCCAACTGCTGTGCTATCAATAAAAATAAATTAATTAATTTTTAAAAGAAAAATGGTGTACAAGGACACAAAGGGACTTGAAGAAATGTCATTGTAACTGTTAGAAAAGATGGAACTGGTTTAGTGCCTAGAATTTATGTCTCATGTATGACCATCATCAAACCTCTAAGCTTTTCTAAGCCTTGGTTCATTCCATATAAAAGTGAGAGTAGTGAGAGTACATAAAATATTTGTCCTAAAATGAAAAGGAAACACTAATTGTAGGAAACACTCAAGACAAGAATTGCCAAATGGTTACTCTTCCTCTGTGTGAATCCACATGCTGGTACCCGTATGAGTTGAGCTGGAGGTGAACCCCAGTGCCACAGGCGGCTGAAAAATGAGTTGCCTCTTCTTCTTAAATGGTCTCGCCTCATTCGGTCAACCCTGCAGCCTTTTAAGGAGACAAGGCTCCTGCTAGTTCATTATTGGCAGCTAGATCGGAACATCTAAAATGATTGTTTGGGGCTGCTGTGCCTCAGCGTTTTGCTGGTAGATGAATAATGATCCCATACAAGAAGTCACTTCCCGTAGTTCCTCTGGCGCACATTTCACAAATGGTTTGTTTTGGCAGATTCTCCGGGAAGTTGCATTATTATAGCTACAGGTGGTTTATAAAGATTTTGTTTTGGTTGATGAGACACCGGGCCCCGCCTGCCTGAAACATCTCCAGGCCATCGGGATCTGAGCGATACTAGATTCTCTTGGATCTTCATTGTCTGTCTACTCTATGTTGGAGGGACGTCGGATGCAAATTTAAAACAAATGTCGAGGAAAACCTGGAGAATTCTGGCCTCAGCACCAGTTATCCCCCCAGACCTCAGAAGAAAGATATGCTTGGATGAACTCATTTTTTTTATTTTTTAATAGTTTATTTTTAATTAGTGAGTCAACGTGAGGGTACAGTTACAGATTTATACATTTTTGTGCTCATGTTTCCCCCATACAAAGTTCAAGAACCCATCCCTTCACCAGTGCCCATTCTCCACCACCAGTAAACCCAACATCCCTCCCACCCTCCCCAGTCCCGTCTACCCCCACCCCACACTGCCACTATGGCAGGGTATTCCCTTTTGTTCTCTCTCTCTCTGATTAGATGTTGTGGTTTGCAATAAAGGTGTTGAGTGGCCATTGTGTTCAATCTCTAGTCTATATTCGGCCTGCATCACCCTTCCCCCACATGACCTCCGACCACATTTTACTTGGTGTTCCCTTCTCTGAGTTGCCCAGAATGAGAGACCAGCCTCCAAGCCATGGAGACAGCCTCCTGGTACTTATTTCTACTATTCTTGGGTGTTTTGGATGAACTCATTTTTGAGCAATCTAATTTTTGATCTTATGTCTGAGCTCTTCATGGTGTGATCTTGGTTCCTTGCCAATGCATAGTTATCTAATTTTGCAAAAAACAGCCTCCCATATTCACTGGGTGAAGAACAAGGCCATGTTAAAGTAACATCAGACAGGTGAGTGCTTTCCTCATGTCATGAAGCTCACAGTCTACTGCAAAGCTCTAATGAGCAAGAAAATAAATAGACTTAGAAAAATAACAAATTTTAGCAGGCATTCTGAATGAAAAAATTCTGAATTCTTATGAAAAAATGAACAGAATGTGGATCCATTTGACAGATGACAAACAAGGCTTTCTGAGAAAGTGTCATTATAAATCTGGTCTCTGAGAAGGAGTGAACCAGGTAGGACACACAGAGAGGACAAGTGTGAAGTCAGAAATGAATACACCCCAGCATTTGTATTATTCTACAGCAACAAAATGGAAAGAGCTCCAACCACATACAAATGTGGATGAATCTTGGAAGCTTATAGTTGAATGACAAAACCAAATCACAGAAGATGACACATCTTACGGTATTATTTTCCAAAACTCCGAAACAGCAAAACTAAACAACCATCATTTAGAGATGCATGCACATGCAATAAAGCAAAATACATAAAAAGAGGAGAAGATTTTTACATAAAATGCAGAATAAGGCATACTGAGGCAGAGCAAAAGATAGAAAATGTTGACTATACTAAAGGTAACATTTTGTTTATAAGTTAGGTTAAGAGTTCATCCAGTTTTGCTATGCTTCTTACAGTCTGTATTGTTAGGTGCATTTTACTACACAAAAGGTTGTATAATGCAGCACAGTTTTAAAATACAGAGAAGGGGATTTAAATTAACCCTGTGGGATCCAGCAGGTAGGGAAGACAGTTGGGTCTTTGTTCAAAGCTAAATTCTTTGCCCACCAACAGGGGGCGTCACCACTCAGCCTGTAGGGATAACCAAACAGATTTGCTAGCCTGTTTGTCCCAAATTCTTGATTTTTCTCGAGCAATTTAATGCCTGTTTTTTCTAAATAATATTCAAATTTTAATTGTTGTTTACTGCCTCCACAGGAGAGCCTGGCAAGCTCCATGTGGCATATTCATATGCCCAAAACAGTAACAATAATGGGTCTCATTTCCCTGACCCTGAAGAGCCTCTAATGCGGCACATTGGGAAGGATGAGGAAAGAGAGGCTGCTAAAATCTCAGGGCTAGGACGAATGGAGATGTTACTGGGCCTGCTCAAGCAAATCGATGATCAATGGGATGACAGTGATACAGTGATTTATTTTCAATTCAATTATTATAGTTTGAGTCACATATTCACAATAGTTTTCACACTTATGGGCACCAAGAGCTCAGTCCACCTCATCATTCACCTACCTTATCTCCTCTTTACTTGGCATTCTTGGTTCTGAAATACAGGGCCAAGTTTCTCCCTTGTTTTTCCTATTTGCCACAGATGCATGAAATCATCTAGCATTTGTTATTCTCTCTCTAACTTACTCTAACACTTAACATGATGCTCTCCAGTTCCATCCATGTTACAGCAAGCTGCATGCCTTAATCTTTTTATCGCTACGTAGTAATCCATTGTGTCTATAGATCATGGTTTCTTTATCCATTCATGTGTCATTGGGCATTTGGTGTGTTTGCATATCTTGGCTATTGTACTCAGCGCTGCAATGAATGTAAGTGTGCACATACTTTTTTGAATTTATGATTTTTGTGCTTGGAGGGTAAATGCCAAGTGGCTGGGTCATATTGGAAACTCGTCTTTTCCCTTTGAAAAAATCTCCATATTGTTTCCCATAGAGGCTAAATTACTCAACACACTCATCCCATAGAGGCTAAATTACTCACCGATATTCCAAGTTTTAAATGGTGGCAATGATTGCCACTTCCTTGAGCTCTGCAGGATAAATACCACCTTGTGTGGGACACACCAAGTCTCCCAGATAGGCAGCGTGTTTGCAGGTGAACAGTGACCTGTGTCTATATGCAAAGAGGAACCCCTCCTTTCTTCCTGCCTTTCTCCTCTCCACCCCCAGCTCCGCCAGCTTGCAACTCATCCTCTCTGCAGCCCCAGCTGCTATTTCTGGCCTGGCCTTCGACTTGGTGCCTCTGTGCTCTCACCTGTGAGCTCACACCTCTAAGTTAGGAAGGCGTGACACTGGTGTGAGTGTCACTGAGCCTGTGGGGGGGATGGGATCTGAGCCTCTGTGTTGGCAGCCCTTCCTGCAGGGGGTCTAGGGCCCTGGCTTCCAGGCCTGTCTTTGAGTGATATTTGCAGCCCAAGGAGTCCTGGGATAAGAATGGGCTACACTGAGCTCCAACCCGAGGCCAGGTGGCTATTCTGTGCTGGCCACTGTTGGGCCAGCATCCCTCCCATAGAGCAATGGATTTGCTTTTTTTTTTTTTCCCTCGGGGAAAGAAGTTTCAGCAAGGCATTATTTCTACCAACACCCACCGATGACTGGGTTGGTTATTTGTTTTCTCATTAATTCCATAGTTCCCAACTAGGGGGCGATTGTGCCTCCCCCCAGGACACATTTGGTGATGTCTGCAGACATTTCGGGTTGTCACCATGGGGATGGGGCAGTTCTGTCGTCTGGTGGCTTAGGGGGACATCTGAGCTGGTGCCGAACATCCCTCATTGCATAGAGCGGGTCCACAGGCATCTGGCAGAAATGATCCAGCCCAGAGGTCAGTAACCAGTGGTGCTGAGACCGAGACACTCATCCCCCCCTGTGTCTCCTTCCCTGCCACCGGGCAAAGGTAAATAAAGCCGCAAGCTGTGCCCCTTCCCTATGAATTATGAAAAGGAGGGGGCAGTGAGGGTGGAACAAATATGAATTTCCAAAGCATGCCCTTTAGCTAGAGCTGGGATTTGTGGCCACTATTTTGGTTTTTATTAAAGCATAATGCTCACAAGCAGAAGAGGAGATTTGTTCTTCTAAAGACAGTTGCACAGCAAAGCGTGCTATTGTATAATCTGGCGTCCTCCCACCAGGGAGCTCGGGCGCATTACTCACGAGTGACAGAGCCAGCGAGCTCCATCTCCCCAGAGGCCAGTGCATCCGCTTACCGGGAGCTGCGTCGCGCGGAGCCGCCTCGGTCCTGCCCCCAGGGAGGGCAGGGTGCCGGGGAACAGCGTCGCAATCTGGGGGAGGGCGACACAGCCATGGTTCCTGGCTGCTCCCTCCCCCCACGGAGGATGCCGTGGTGTCCCAGAGCAGGATGGCAGGGTGTAGGCGATGGGACCCTGGGTCTTGGTCTGCGCTCCCATAAGGAGGCTCCTGGCGTGCCCGCCCTGTGCCTCGGTTTCCCGGACCTGCGCAGAGCAGCGTTGGGTGCTTGGTCTGGACATTGGCGTTGGGCTCAAAAGCACGCGTACATGCGTGGCTCCTTGAATCCTGGCTTCTCTCAGCATCTTGCTGGGCTCATCCCATACTCAGCGTTTGTCTGACAGAGAACCGCCAGGGTAACAGGCAAGTATTAAAGGGTGTAGCAAGGACCTTCTCCACCTCCCCCCACACCCCATGTTTGCAGCCTTTATGCCAGTCAAGTGCCAAGCAGAGTGAGTTTGGACAGCTTCCTGGGTGCTTCCCGTGCCAGTGGTGGGCAGGAATGCCATCGTGGGTGGGAAAACAGGCGCAGCTTTGGAACAATGGGTTGAACCGTATCAATATAACGCAATGGAACCAGCATCAGAGACAATGTCAGCAGGGTACTAATTGTGTGGCCATCATTGCCCATCAGGGCTCCAACCGGTTAGGCGTGGAAGGAAACCCTAGTTGCTTTGATGTCAACCTTCCAGATTACAAGGAGAAACTCTCCTTCGTAGCAATAGTCTGTTAAATCTCCAGCCCTGCCCCAAACGCTTCTCTTTTTAAAAAATCTACTATTTGTTTCAGGGCCTCACCAGTGATGCTTAGGTGTTACTCTGAACACATTGCTCAGGGGCCATTCCTGGTAGGGCTCAGGGAGTCACGCAAGATCGGGGATCAAACCCAGGGCTCTCACATACAAATGATGTCATCCAGCTCTTAGTCGTTTCCCCACCCCCAGCATTCTTTTCGCTTCCTGTGAATTAACTTGGGGAGATGGTTGACCCAGTTAGAGCATGGAACATACAATCAGAAGCCTGAATCTCTTCATCTATAAAATGGGTATGACTTTAGAACCTGGCCCAAACTCACTCAATGGGGCAATAGTTGTTCATTGGCCCATTGCTAATGAGTTTCTTGGTGCTCTGGGACCCATAGACAGGGGCTTGCCATCTTCCTATGGAACTGGCCTCCAGGTTCTCTGGTTCCTGTATGTCCCCGGAAGCTCCTGGGTGGGCTGGTGCATCCTTCTTCTGTAGCTTCAGAAACAAGCACCAGTAACTGGCTGGCCCTGAGTGCATATGGGATGGGGTTCCAGGAACCAGAGTTCATGCCAGTCATTTTGTTTGGGGCTCTGAGCATTTGCGAGCTATTGGACTGGGCAGTGGAGTTCAGCGTCTATGTTCCAAAGGCTCTAGAACAGTGGCTCTGCCTCTTGGATTGGCATCAATGCCAACCCCTGTCCCACCACAGAGCCTGCAAGGAATGAATCCAAATCAAAACAGAACAAGCTGAGAAATGCAGACCCCCACAGAGATTCTTTGGTGGAGGTAGGGGAGGGGTGGGTATTTGCTTGCATGCAGCTGACCTGAGTTCAATCCTTGGCACTGGCATCCCAGATGGTTCCCGGAGCCCTCCAGGAGAGACCTTGAGTGTAGAGGCAGGAGTAAGCCCCAAGCATAGCCGGGTATGGCCCCCAAACCAGTAACAACAACAATCCCCCCAATGATTTCGTGCACCCCCCCATTTACCTCTCCAACTTTGCTCTAGAGCAAATAAAAATCTGAATTTCTGCTGCATTATGAGTTCTCAAACTCCTGACACTGAAGAATGATATATGTTGGCACACAAGGGAGCACAGATTTTTCTTTGACCGTTAACTCTTGAAATTACCCACAATCCCAAAATGAATTTCCACTAATCTGACAGTTTTGCCTCTCTTGACATGATGTACTGTGTATTCAGTGGTCAGCAGGGACTATTTAATTGCAGTTAAGCCTGTGCTGTTCGCTGTGGCATTTAAACTAGAGCTCTGTGTAATGTGGTTAAACTTTCAGACTCCCAAGGTCCAGATGGGTGGGTGGAACTCAAGGTTTGGAGGAAACTTGCTACCTGGGAGCACTTATGCTGAATTATGATTTACTGGCCAGCAACTTGAATTCATTTGCTCTCAAGATTCATAAATGTTAGAGTCAGTGTTAAAATCAAATCCCTCTAGAAGGGAGAAGGAATGGGATATCAGATGAAACTGTTGGAGTGTTACATAGGGATCAAGAGCACCAGGAAGGAAAGGTGCAATGGGACGCTACACTGTTCTTCTTGAGTATATATCTAAAAGCCTTCATTTGGGGCGGGGCATGTGTGTGTGTGTGTGTGTGTGTGTGTGTGTGTGTGTGTGTGTGTGTGTGGCGGAGCGGGGTTGCTTTTTGTGTTGGAGGCATTCCAAAAAGGTGAGGATGCTTTCGGGTCCCTGTCTTACAGTTGTGAAGACTAAGTAAGTTCCCAGGATCTGTGGGTGAGTAGGCAAACCTACGAGTTGATAGCCCCGACTGACAGTAGTCTATATTCCTGAGTATGACATTAAACTTCCTGAGGGATGTGTATGTGGGTTGAGTTTAAATGCCCGTTTTATAGGTGTGTAAATAAGTTCAGACACTTCAAAGTCACTTTCATAGGATTAACTTAACCCAGACTTAGAGAATTAAGTCTGTTTTTTCATGCCTCATAGAAATGCAGTGTTTTGCAGCTTCCAAAGAGCTATAACAATCTTTACTCATATTTAATTTTGTTTTTCAAACAAATTTGATGTTTGAACTGGTAACTCAAGAAGAAGAGAATTTCACTCAATTTTCCCCTGTGTGGAATATAATGATATGTTCTGGCAACAGAGCCACAAAATACTAGTGCGCAGAGTTTGTGAACACAGGGGCCAAAAACTTAAATGGAACCATCAGTAAATGCCCTTAAATTTCTACTAAGTGTCAGATATTATTTCAGTGCTGAAAACAAAGAGTGAAAAAGATAGAGTCTAAAGGTTTTGCACCGAACAGGGTAGGAACAGATGATTAGATAGATAAATAATCAAAATATATCATGTGTCAGATGTTCTATATGAATCAGTGAAATAAATCTGTGAAGAGATAAGAAAAACGGGGGGAAGGATGGAGCTCAAAGATGAGCTTTGAAGAAAGGTGTAAAAGAGACACAAGCTGTCCTAGTATCTGGGAAGAATATTGCAAAGAGGTGGAAGAGGGAGTGTGAAGGCTCTGAGCATTCACTCTGAACTATGTTTAAGGAACAGTGGGAAGGTCAGGAATAGGAAGTTCACTCTTCCCAGTAATGTTCTTTAGACGTGTGTGATGGAGGAGTAATTAACATTCAATGAAGTTCAACTATGAAAGCACACACTTTGGTAAGTTCAGATGTGGCATATATATATATATATATATATATATGTGTGTGTGTGTGTGTGTGTGTGTGTATATATATATATATATATATATATATATATATATATGGAGCCAACATGACCATCAGAATAGTTTCATCTCCCGAGATGTAGTATAATATTGGTTTGTCCTTTCTCTCCTGCCGCAGGGAGCTTAGGTTTATTGGGTTACACCCATCACAGTGCTCCCGAGGCACTCCCATTCCTCTGTGTTTATCTTGAGCTTCTCTGTGCTCTGCTTCCCCTATCTGTTAATCACCTGTCTCCCCAAATCAGACCCTGTGACTTGTAAGGTCAGGTTTTTCTAAGGACTCTAGTATTTGTCAGTGAAATGTTGCTTTTCTCTTTCCCTTATGTCCTTTGCATAGTTCACTTTAGAGTAATGTCCTTTCCATATAGACACAGAAAACAATTAATGCTACGTTTTTGTAAGTTGGGAGTTAATTGGCTCCTAATAATATTTTCTCCTGGGCATCTGTCATATTGACTGTCATACTTGACTTAAGCCTCAGTTGCCCTTAGTTCCTAGCACCCCAAAAGCAGAGTCCTGACAAAAGGACTGGATGGACCCAGGACAAGCTGTGGCATCAAAACTGGACAGAACAAGTGTAATAATACTTAACTGTAAGTTAAGAGCACGGTCATGGACAAATTCTGTCATAATCCAAAGAGTAACAACTGGATAAGAACCCTGCGGGGGTTAGGAGCCTGAGGACTCCAGTGTGGCCCGAGACTGTAGTCTGGGATATATGGTGAGATGTCCCCAGAAGAGCAACCCTTTAAGCTTAGTATACCTCTTACTGTGTTGATGGACTGGAGCCATAGCACAGCAGGTAGGGCGTTTGCCTTGCATGCAGCCGACCCGGGTTTGATTCCTCCGTCCCTCTCGGAGAGCCTGGAAAGCTACCGAGAGTCCCGTCTGCACCACAGAGCCTGGCAAGCTACCCGTGGTGTACTAAATATACCAAAAAACCAGTAACAGGTCTCACAATGGAGACGTTACTGGTGCCGACTCACGCAAATAGATGAACAGTGCTACAGACAATGCTACTGTGTTCATACAAAATGATGAGAAAGAATATTAAGAAATAAATTTAAGATGACCATTTATTTTTATTATTATTATTATTATAAATTTTATTGAATCACCGTGAGATAGTTACAAGCTTTCATATTTGGGTTACAATCACACAATGATCAAACACCCGTCCCTCCACCAGTGCACATTCTCCACCACTAATATCCCAGGTATACCCCCCTTTCTCACCCTCCCCCTGCTATGGCAGACAATATTCCCCATACTCTCTCTACTTTTGGGCATTATGGCTTGCAACACAGACACTGAGAGGCCATCATGTTTGGTCCATTATCTACTTTCAGCATGCATCTCCCATCCCGACTGATTCCTCCAGCCATCATTTTCTTAGTGGTCCCTTCTCTATTCCATCTGCCTTCTCCCCTCTGCTCATGAAGCAGGCTTCCAGCTATGGAGCAATCCCCCTGGCCCTTGTATCTACTGTCCTTGGGTGTCAGCCTCAAGTGATGTTATTCTATACTCCACAAATGAATGCAGTTCTTCTATGTATGCCCCTCAGATGACCATTTAAATGTATATAAAATAAGGAAAGGAGAAATATGCCCGTAGATGGTATTTTGCCCTTAAGCGGATCTCTTAGCAGGGTGGGATCTTTGTCCTAGAAGAATTTCCCTGGAAGGAAGGGCTTTACATATGTTGATTGTATTATCTCACTTAGGTATAGTTGCTACCCCCAATCTGGTAGTTTGGGGTCCTGACTAAGGCAGTGAGATGGGGTTAGGGAGACTAACTGGGGAAAAGTAGGAGACAGGAATGAGGGGAAGTATGAGGCTGGAATGGGGTGCTCAGGGAGACTGGAATAAATGGTGGGACAGAGATTGGATTAAGGGCGACTGATCACCAACCAGTCCGGAGTTCCTGTTTCCTCCTTCATGAGTCTGTTGGTGGTGGCTGCAGGCCGGGGCAGGGAAGTGGCTCATGGCCACCGAATGCATGTGGGGAGAAAGCTCAAACCCATATTTTTTTAAACTCACACCAGAGATGTTCTTGAGCCTTTCTGTTACATGTATTATTTGTTGTCTCTTCACCCTCTTCCCCATAACACCAATGCTTTCCTTCTGATCATGGTGGTTCAGTTAGCCTTTGATAAACTTCCCTCTAGGCAACATGCAGCACACATTCCCTTTCTTTAGTTTAGTTTCCTTCAGTCAGCATAATTTTGAAATTCATTCCTACTGTGTATGCCAATAATTCCTTTCACTTCATTTCTAAGTAGCCTTTGCTTATATGGGTCTTCCTTACAAGCAAATACATCCAATCATGTATTCGGGCTATTGTCTATTTGGGACTTCTAAGGAGAAAACTCCCCCAGTTCCTACCCAAATCTACTGTGGTTGTATAATCTCATTTCTCTTGACTAGATATTTTGGGTTGGATAGGCTGGATACTATGATAGGTCAACTTCTTCTTCCTTTTTATTTTTAAAGGGGTCCCCACCAGCAATTCTCTGTCAACTGGGCTGGTGAGTCAATGCAAGGGCCTGAGGTGTGAGGTTTGCACAGGACCTATAGTGCTCAGGGACCCTCAGGTCACACCTGACAATACTTGAGGGCCTCCAGCGCTGTACCCAGTGGTGTTTGGGGGAGGATGTGGTGGCAAGGATTAAACTGAAGTTCGGGTGCATGCTAAGTATGTGATTAGCTAACAGCCATACTATCTCCTGGCCCCTTTGGTGAACTCTTAAGAAACCACCAAAGTGTTTCTCAGGATGCCTGAATCATTTCACATTGCTACGAGCTCTGTGTGAGAATTCTAGTTACTCTGTACTCTTGAACACTTGGAACAGTCAGCTTTCCAGCTCTGACATTTTAATAATCACACACTTGCCATACTTTCGTGTGTCTTCTTTGGTGAAGCATCCTTCTTCAAATCTTTTGCCCCTTTTTTGTGTTCATCTGTCTGTTTTCTTATTATTGAGCTTTGAGTATTCTCTCTGCAATCTGGATACGTATTTCTTATCAGATACACAATTTTGAAAATATTTTTTCTCTGTCAAATGCATTTCTTCTCACTGTAGTAGCATCTTTCTTTATTTGATCAAGGCCTAGTCATCATTTATTTTCCTTTATGGACAGTGTTTCCAGTGTTGTATCTAAAAAATATTTGCCTGTTTCTCCCCTCTGGAGAAGACTGCATTCTCAGTTGAACACGTATCTCCCACCCCCTCCTCTCACCCATAATTCCTTAATCAAATTATTTGTTTCCCTGTCAGAAAAGGAGAAAGAAATCTTTGCCTTTAATTATTTTAAAAATTGATTTTCTCATCAAGTAAAATAAAATATCCTTTCAAGTTCCTTTAAGTATATCCATATTACTTAGGCAACCAAGTTATTTATCAATAAGTGACCAATTGTAATGATTTGTTGATTAAGGGATAAAAATACGACTTGCCCTGATCCTTAGCCTCTTTTGAAGACCTCATCGCCTTTCTCCACTTACACCCAGGACCCAGGGCCTCCTTGGAAAGGGGAGGGTTGCGATGGGGGCTGGAGAGGCCTCTCTGACCTTTTGCAGAAACCTGTCTTTCTCCTTCACTCATCAGCTCAGCTCAGGGTCAGTCACATTTCCCATTGCCCCAGATTTCCAAAAGCAAAGCTGTGGACTCCACATTTCTAACACAGTGTGTCGGGGACACAAAGAGTCCACACATACTTCCACGAGGTGTCGTTAGGGCAGACAAGAGCTGTGTGTCCCAGTGGAAAGAGTCCGCTCACCCCCTGTTGCTATGAGCTTTCACACTCTCCCATCAGCTGCCCCTGAGAGTGAGGCTGCTATGTCTGCCTCCTGCCTCTCCCCACTCAGGACCCGGGATCCCAATCTTCAAGGAGGTACAGGGGTGGGGTCTAGTGGATCTGTGCCAACTGGACAGTCGAGTGCTTCTTACTGGGGACAATGCTGGTGGCTCACCCTGGGAATTCTGTTCGTGCTATATTGGATGTCCTTGAATCTCCTACTACTGGTCCTGAAGAACACCAGTGAACAAGACACTGGTCACTGGCTTGGTGTGATGGAGTCCCCACATGCCTGTCCACGATCATGTGGGAGAAGAAAAAGGAAATCTATGGTGGGCATGGCATGTGGCATATTCCCTCTTAAATATGGTCAAAGACTGTAGCAATAGCACAGTTTGTCTTAGACGCGGCTGACCCGGGTTCGATTCCTCCATCCCTCTCGGAGAGCCCGGCAAGCTACCGAGAGTATCCCACCTGCACAGCAGAGCCTGGCAAGCTCCCTGTGGCGTATTCGATATGCCAAACACAGTAACAACAAGTCTCACAACGGAGATGTTACTGGTGCCCGCTTGAGCAAATTGATGAACAATGGAACGACAGTGCTACAGTGCAGTGCTATCTCAGCTCAGACTCATGGTCAAAAATTCTAATTTTGATCAAATTTGTGGGGTCAAACAAGGCTACTGGGGAGACAAATGTGTCTACCATGTCAAAACAGTTGGTCACGTTAGCTATAAATCAAGGTTTGGGAATTTTCCTACAAATTTGAACAGAGAAAATGAGCAGAGAAAGAGCAAGCTCTCAGAATAAACTTAATCACAAAGCCAGCAGCCTTATCTTCTCCCTACTCCCCCCAAAGAGGCCAGCTCCAAGAACGGGTGTCAGGGAAAAGTGAGCGCACTCCAGTGAATTTTTCAGGGCATTGCTCCTTTTATGGGCATGCAGTAATGATGCTTTAATGATGAAGTAGTGATTCAGAGCTCTCTTACACTCCTCTTCTTTGTCAACCCAAGTCCATTTCCCCTAACTGCTACTGACCCATTCGGTTCTGGAGATTCTCTCTACCCTTGTTTTCAGTTTGTGAGATCAAATGAGATTCATTGATCCCTAGCCCCGCCTCCTTGGATCAGTAGCCTATCAGGATGTTCCGACAGCCTGGCTGTAGTAGTGCAGGAAGGAGTACTGTGCTTCTAGCTGTGTTCCCACTCCCAACTACATTAGCTCCGGAATGAACACACAAGCCAAGCCTGACCAGTCAGGACATTCTATCACTCCAGTGGCTCAGAAATGAGCATGACATAGGCATAATAAATTTACTTTCCTGCTTCATGGGATAGAGGGAGCTCATTTTTCAGAAGTTGATAAACAAGGGGCAATAGCACTGTAGCACTGTTGTCCCATTGTTCATCGATTTGCTCGAGCGGGCACCAGTAATGTCTCCATTGTGAGACTTGTCACTGTTTTTGGCATATTGAATGCACCACGGCTAGCTTGCCAGGCTCTGCCTTGCGGGCGGGATACTCTCGGTAGCTTGCCTGGCTCTCCAAGAGGGATGGAGGAATCGAATCCGGGTCTGTTGCGTGCAAGGCAAATGCCCTACCCGCTGTGCTATAGCTGCAGTCCAAATAAGGGGCAATAATAGCAATAATTGACATTTATTGAATGCACAAGATGCTTTTTATTGGAGGAAGGCACAAGTCCTTTTTTAAAAATCTTTACCACAAACCTGCCACATAGGTACTCTTCTTTATCCCCATTTCTATATAGGGACACCAAAGCACTGAGAAATAAAAGCACAGATAGCTTGCAAGTGGTGAGACAGTGTTGAACTTGCCAACCTGCTGAGCTAAGCTTTTCCAGACTCTTGTATACTACCTGGAAGTGTGTAAGCCTAGAGCTTCAGTCAATCATTTTATAGACTTAGAGAGTGAATCTCAATGAGGATGAAGCCAACGTGGAAGAATATGGAGTGTGAATGAATATATGCCAAAGGATTGGCGTTGTAACATTAATATATGAAGTCCTGGGGCAAACCTTACCTCAGGCCCAGATTTGGCTCTTGGACAGGTCGATTGTAGGAAACAGATTTCTCTTCTTTTTCAGTCTGAATTTGCCTATTTTTTATTTGTTTTGTTTCTTATGTCAGAGAGATTTCCAGTCAAAACACAGTGTGACCAAGGAAAGGCACTTCTTTCTTTGGGGGGGGGAAGTAACTCATGATTTTGTTTATAAGATGGTGCTGTCTTTGGACTCATGTTATCTATTGTATCGTTCCAGCCTTCATCCATTTCAACCAAGCCTTTGGTTTTTTATAGGAAAAAAAGCACTTAAAGAAGGAAGACACAAAGTACTTTTTGTTCCAAGTTCAGTTTCCAATTACTTTTTCTAGTTTCCAATACTTATTTTCTTCATCTTATGTGTCTTATGGCAGAATCTCACACGGCAGAGCTACCCGTGATATATTAAATATGCCAAAAATAGTAACAATAATGGGCCTCATTCCCCTGATGCTGAATGAGACAGGGATGAATGGAGACATGACTGGCGCCCACTCGAGCAAATCGATGAACAACAGGACACAGTGATACAGTGATACAGTGATACAGTGATACAGTGATACAGTGATACAGTGACTTTCTTCATCTCACGTCTCACGTCTCTCACTATGAGTATATAAAACCCATCCAACTCAGATAATTTTGATTTTCTCACTACCATATCCTCATTATCTTGAACTGTGTCTGACCCAAAGTTTGGCCTCAAAACATTATACATATATGCATACATAAACGTGAAACATTTTTGTGGGTGCCAAGCTAGTTTAGGCACGATGTTCAGTTATTCACTCTTCCATGAGGCCCTAAGTGGTTTAGCACATTATCTCTCTCTGTCTAAATTATGATTCTTTCCTGAGTTTTTGGCTTCGTGGACCAAAACAATAGATGAAGTAAGAAGTTAAATATTCTCTGAATCAAACACAGGCTTTTAATGCTTTTTAGAGCCTGTGACATATTATGGTGTCTGAACTTACAGTAAGCAGTTAAGTTCTCATGATGGATGGGTTTCCAGTCTGAAATGATAGAAGAGAAGGCTGCATCTTAACTTCCTTCCTATTTTACTTATATTTCAATATCTTAGTAGAGCTATTACATGAAATTGATCCTTCGACTTTAGCAAACAGGATGTTGCTGACACTGTTATGTAATCTTATATAATATACTATAATTTGTCATTTTGTCATCAGATCCAGCCCAAGCTTCTCTCCCACTAATAAACCTTAGTGTGTTTTGGGTGGCAATATGCTCAGATCCAGACAACCATAATGCCTGTAAAGCACTATAATTCAAATATTTCTTATGTGTCCCAGGCTTTTTTTGAACCCAGGAATGTGGGCTTGCTCATTTAATGCATGAAGACAATTGCTCAGGATTAGAACCTGCCAGTCATGGTCTGAATCCTGCCTTCTAGCCCATTAAAGGTGGGTCAATGTGCGCTCCCACCCCTACTAGCCGCAGACATAGTGTCAGTAAGAAAACAATTTTGTGCCATCTGTGTGGCCTTAGACAACTGACTGAACATCTTGGTGGTCGATATTTTTATCTTGAATCTTTGAAATGGGAATAATGGTAATACATAACTCACAGAATTGTTATGATTCAGGATTATAATTGTAGACTCGGAAAAATGTCTGAATTCATGGTTTTCATTGAAGGCAAGCTCCCTCCCATGGGACAGGGACAATGTCTGAGGTTGGCTTCCAGACCTGGGGTGCAGAGGAGTGGAAGCTGGTGCCAGAAGTTGGCATGTCCAAAAGTAGGTAATGGACCAAACATGATGACCTCTCAGTGTCTGTGTTGCAAGCCATAATGCCCAAAAGTAGAGAGTATGGGGAATATTGTCTGCCATGGAGGCAGGGGGAGGGTGGGAAGGGGGGGTATACCGGGGATCTTGGTGGTGGGGAATGTGCACTGGTGGAGGGATGGGTGTTTGATCATTGTGAGATTGTAACCCAAACATGAAAGCTTGTAACTATCTCATGGTGATTCAGTAACATTTTTTAAAAAGTTTTAAAAAAAGAAGTTGGAATGTCACGGAAAGAGACCAGAGCTGTTGCTAAACTCCCTACAATGCACAGGAAGTCCCTACAGCAGAGAAGAATCCATTCACAGGTATCAATGGTATAAAACTAAACAGAGAAGCCCTGTCTTCAACAGGAAGAGGCACTAGAAAGTATGATTTTCCTGAGCCGGTCCCTAAAACGCTCCAGAGGGCAGAGTGACTTGACTTTGATCTCAACTCTATCCGCAAAGCTTACATCACTACTTGCCACATCATAGTTGTTCAGCAAATCATAGGAAATGAGTGAACGATGAAGAAGATGCTTCTGGAAAAAAACTTTGGAAGGCATCCCACCTACTTTCTCTGGCTTCTTCCTCCCATGGCCTCTGCCTTTCATTCTGTACTGAGAGCTGTGGGAGACGTTTGCCACCATGATGTCCGTCATGCTGATGAGGGAGGGATATTATAGGAGAAAAAGGTCAAGTCTCCACTGACACTGTTGGTCAAACATGTGCCTGGCCTGATGCTAGATGTGTTCTGTATGAACTACCCCCCGTGTCTTCAGTTACTGATGAGAAGGCTTCTGTGACTTGCAGGCAAGAACCATATACCTAACCGTCAACCAGGAAGGATGGTAACCTCGCTTGCATTTAAGACAGGACCTTAGCATCTCAAACCCAAGAAGAAAACAGAGCCATTGATTCGTCACTTCCAAAGGGCTGTGTCTCTCCTCGGGTACACCAACAGCCACATTTGTATTGGCAAGTGTGTCCCCCCTATTTAAATGCTGACACGAAATGATTTCACTGCAGTGGAGGTATCAGATTGCTCTCTGAAAGAGGTTGGCGGCTAACAAATGTCTCCTGGCATGAACCCTAGGAGGTTATCTCAATTTTTAAAAGTCTCATTTATTTAACACGCATCTGTGGGTTGAACCTTTATAGAAGGCCCAAGATGCGGCCGAGCCTTGGACATCGCAGAGCGAAGAGCAGGACAGGGCCCATTTCTTTGTCCCCAAGGAACATTCAGACCAGAAGTCACTGCAGATACTAATTGCTAATTACCCGAATGGTGGGGGTCACAAAGCTGCATGAAGCTCTCAAGAATACTTAACAGAAGACCAGGACAGAGTCAGTCTGCAGCGAGCTAAGAAGAGGCAGAGACACAGCTGGCAGTGCTCATGGCTTACTCCTGGCTCTGCACTCAAGGATCACTCCTGGAGGTGCTGGGGGACCATATGGGGTCCTGGAGATTGAACTCAGGTCAATCTCGTGCAAGACAAGTGCCCTCTCTGCTGTCCTATTTGCTTCAGTCCCAAGATCATATACTTTTATGTGTATTTAAAAACACACACACACACACACACACACACACATACACATATATCAAACTCACTGAAGGGCATTTGAGAAGGATTACGAGAGAAGAGTTCAGACACATATATAATTTTCAGGTGTTTGTTTCTTTAAACAACTAGCACTTGTAATTGCTTTAAATAAAGAAAATTTTTTTTAAAAAAAAGAAGAGGCAGAGAAATACAATCCTTAAGACTTTAGAGTAGACTGTAAAATTCTAGATCCTTCTATCACCTGCTTCCAGCTATATGACCTTTGCTGGAAGGCCTAATTCCACAATTGCCTGTAAGGAGGAAAACAAATCATTATACCCTTCTGGGATAAAATTTTGGTGAGAATAAAATGAGATTAACCAAGTAAAATTGCAATAAACTTTAAAACTGGCACGCCTTCATTCAGGGATAGATTCTAGGGCAATTAAAGTTAGTGGCAGAAAATGGACAAGGGGGCATGAAGAAAATTATCTATGATTTTAAAAATGGCTCCTGTTCTGTCCCCTGCCTGGCACATGTCTCTGGGAATTTGGGGTTTTCCCCAGCACCTTGCTTCCTCAACTGCTCACCTCAACCCAGAGCCATTTCTAGGACTAGGACCTGTGAATTTCTCTGCCTGAGGAAATAGTTTCTTTATGGATAAAATAAGAAGAAAGCAAAATTTTTTTCTCTCAGATCAGAGATGAATGACATACAAGATAGTCACTCTATGGAATACTACTGAGCAAGTAAAAGGTAATGTCTCTACCCGCTGCCACTTGGGTGGAGCCCCACACCATGCTGGTGAAGGCAGCTTAGATAGAGAAGGGACCATCAAGTAAAGGATGCTTGGAGGATCCGCTTGGGACGGGAGATGCGAGCTGAAAGTAGACTATAGACCAAACATGATGGCCACTTAATACCTGCATTGCAAACCAGAACACCCAAAAGGAGAGAGAGAACAAAAGGGGATGCACCTGCCACAGAGGTGGTGTTGGGGGAGATGGGATGGGGGGTGGTGGGAGACATACTGGGATCATTGGTGGTGGAAAACAGGCACTGGTGGAGGGATGGGTACTTGATCATTGTATGACTAAAACATAAGCACGAAAGTTTGTAAGTCTGTAACGGTACAGCACAGTGATACATTAAAAATATAAATAAATAAGTCCCCCCTCAAAAAATAAACAAAAGAATGTAGAATCCCATTTTAGGAAAAAATATAATAAATAAAAACACTTCCAGAAATAAAAGAAAATCTAAGACAGAAGCATAGCAAGTGGTGGCCAAATCTGGGGGCTAGTCGGGGAGAGAAAACAGATGAACTTCTGAGGTGCAGGAGGTGTCTTTTGGGGCTGCCAAATATACCATCTCTGGACCACGATGATGGTCACACCACTTGGCAAATTCACCAAAAAATCAATGAGACGGATGCTTTATGTCATATGAATTATAACTTCCTAATCAGTTGCTAGGTGCTGAGTCTGGTGGAGTCAAATGGAATATTAGCATTGATCTGAACTGAGTAGTATAGCCTTGATGGATGTGCTCACTTGGAATCTGAAAGGGATATTGGCTATACTAAACCACGTTTGATTCCACGTGTGTGTGTGTGTGTGTGTGTGTGTGTGTGTTGCTGTGGATTGAATCCAGGTAAACAAGAGTAGCACCACCGAATCCCAGGATGAGATCTCTGACTTCCTTCCTCATCCAACATTCTCTCATGCGCCTGCAACAGTTCCCCATTCAGTTATTGTTACAGAGACCCTTCCTGTCGGAATCCATATCGCTGCCTTTTGTTTGCAGTGGAATCTTGTTTGAAGACAATGGCGGTTAGTTCCTCCCTCAACACAGATTCATGTGACAAGGTCTTTGGCATTCCCTAGCATGTTTTCTTCTAGGCGACAAAGTGCACCCCACATTCAATGTTTTCCTCATCCTCTTGGGCATGTCAAGAGATGAGTTAAATTCGGTGGTCAGGCAGGGACAGCACTGAGGGATGGTGGTGTCTGTGATAATGCTCCTTGAGCTATCGCTTTTCTTCATGATTTCCTATGTAATTGCCACATTTATATTCGATGAGTTTAATAAGCATCTTCACATTTTAGGCAGTGAATGGATTTCAAATAAAACTAATGAATGCATAATTGTATACAGTATATATTATCCTTTTTATCCCTTGGAAATTGAGCAACAGGGGTCGGCCATTGCTGTGCTAGACACGGGCACATGCCCTGCGTGTGTGCAGTGATCTACTGAGATACGTTAACAGTGACTTTTCAGCAGAGAAATATGAGCATACAGAGAACATAGGTGGCTGGATTTAAATCTCTAACAACTGGTCTTTAGAAATGTAACATTGCCAGGTAAATTTTACTAGGAGGATGCAGGCGATAATTCTTCCGCTATGACGTTATAAGGGAGTGAAGTTTAGGATACTTTAAGATACTTGTGGTTGGGGTTCTGGGAGTCAGAAAAGGAAAAGAAATGCTTCGTTTTAAAATGATTTCTCATGACCTCAATATAACTTCAAGGACATTGAATGCCTAAGGAATCAGATCAAAGATGCCACTTGAAATTTCAAAAGACAATACTAAGATATTCCGCCTTCTAGCAGCAGACACCGAGTTACATTGCTGTCTTTGAAAATCCATCTTGCCATCTCGTAGAGACTCGTGTGAAATTGAGCTGGCAATTAAAAAATAAGCTTCTTTTCCCCCTCGCCCCGCCCCCAGCCACTCAACACAACCAAATTGAGGGTCATGAAGAAGCAGGAGGCGGAGGCTGCTTCAAGATTTCAAAGATGCCTGGTAGGAATATTTCTTAATTGAGCCGCGCTTTTGAGCTGCGTGGAATTGTTCTTATTAAAAATTAAATAAGAACAGCAGAGAAGAACATGGGAGGCTCCGTGAGATTAGAGCTTCCTGAGATTTACTTAAAAGGCTTTCATTAGGCACAGGGGGTTCTGCAGAGGATTACGACCTCACCTATACAGAAATCTATGGTGTTCTGGCTTTGAGCCCCTTTCCTTAAGAAACAGGACGCGCTGGTGCTCACGGGGAGAACAGTCAAAGGATATTGCCAGGGTGTTTTGAAACAAGGTCCATATTGCTAAGTAGCCTTTTCCTTCTCTCCTTCCCACTCTCCCTGCTTCCCTCTCTCTCTCCTTCCTTCTTGCCTTTGTCAATGCAGGTTAGAACAGGTCTGTCTATGGTTTTCTTCATTTTGTGATTTTTATTTTTTAAAATCACTGTTCTGTTGTGGATGAATGGAGGAGCAATATCGGCAACGTTTTGCAATGCACATCTTGGGGGCGGTTTAAGATGCAGTTCCTGGTGCTGTGTGTCTGGGGTAAGGGCTGCAGAAATGCAGCCTTCCAACAAGTTCCCAGAGAAGCCCCGGGTGATGGGTCCATGGAGCATTTCAGGGTGCGAAGAGCAATGGTGTTTAACTAAGCTAGGTGAGGATCAGTCACATTTCCTGAGAGCTAGGGAATGAACCAAGAGTGAGGGTTAACAACAACAACAAAAAGCAACAAGCAAGTTTAAAAGAAAAAGAATCCACTGAACACACCAATATAAATAACACAAATTAAAGCAGTCATTCCCAGTTGGGTCCCGTTTTATGGGACCACTCTTGGCACCGTCCTTGGGTGCTAGTCCTGATATTGCTGAGGGGATACTGTGGTACCAGGCACTGATTAGAAATTCCTAAACCCCAAGCACGTGCCTTGCTTTTCAGTCATCTTCCAGCCCCAGTTGATTTTCAGCGGTTGGGCGTTCGCCTTTCATGTGGCCGACCTGAGTTCAATTCCCCCGCCCCTCTCGGAGAGCCCAGCAAGCTACCGAGAGTATCGAGCCCACGCGGCAGAGCCCGGCAAGCTTCCGGTGCGTATTGGATATGCCAAAAACAGTAACAATAAGTCTCTCAATGAGGACATTACTGGTGCCCACTCGAACAAATTAATGAACAACGGAATGACAGTGACAGTGACAGTTTGTGTTTAGGCCACACCCCGTAGTGCTCAGGGCTTACTCCTGATTCAGCCCTCAGGGATCACTCCTGCTGGGCTTGGGGGACCTTGTGGGGTGCAGTAGATTGAACCCAGGTCAGCCACATGCAAGGCAAGTGCTTCCTCTTTGTGCTCATTCTGGCCCTGCTTTATTATTCTAAAATGAGGCGCTGATAATGAACACGGTGATCTCTCTTGGTAACCAGCTTAGCACTGGAGCACTGTCATCCTGTTGTTCATAGATTTGCTCGAGCGAACACCAGTAACATCTCCATTGTTAGACTTGTTAATACTGTTTTTGGCATATCGAATATGCCATGGGGAGCTTGCCAGGCTCTGCTGTGCAGGAGGGACACTCTCGGTAGCTTGCCGGGCTTTCTGAGAGGGATGGAGGAATCAGTCCGGGTCAGCTGCGTGCAAGGCAAATGACCTACCCACTGTGCTATCACTCCAGTTCAGGTAATCAGTTTGGTTTTGGAAAATCCAGTTGGAGTATAAAGAAATAAGACAGAGAAATGGTGTAAACGCATGCACACATAGAGACACTCACACACATACCTACCACATACATGCATACATATTTGTGCTTATACACATACATGCTCACATATAAATACATAAGTATACACACAGAGACACACACATATGCTGCCAGTCAGAGTAATCTGCTCCTTTCCCAATATACAGGCTTCATAATTTCTCCCTCAGACTATAAAGAACTTGTTGCTAAATGTACTGACAGAGGAGGGAGATGTGACATGGGAGGTACCAGAAATGTCATCTTTCTGAAACTCAACATGCTTTGACCACCTCTATTATTCTGGATTCCCAGGTTCAGCAGGAATCTCTGTCAATGAGACCAAATCAGATGGTTTGTTTGGTACCTCACAGATCCAGATCCTAGAGTATTAGATAAGTGCTACTTACAATTGCTCTCTTCCTGTTTGGATCTCACTCTGATTAATTTCATTGAGAAATGTCCCTTTGAGTTATTTCTGGCTCTGGCTGATAGTATTGCATCAAAATGAAGAATTAAAAGTAATCATAGGAGGTTGCAGACCCAACGTGTGAAGTGAGATCTATGAAAGCAAAGGGGATGTATGAAGACAGCCATTGCATTATTGTTGGCTGGGGTGGGGGTAGGGGGGAATTGAAAATACTGAAATTCCACTTGGTAGAGCTGGTTTAATGTGCAATGATATATTTGGAAAGTATGAGATTCTGTAGCTGAAACCCCCAAATAAGGTATGTCTGAAGTGGGCATAGAGGCAGATCCTTAGTACAAATCTACTTCTACTTTTTTTTTTTTTTTTTTGCTTTTTGGGTCACACCTAGCGATGCACAGGGGTTACTCCTGGCTCTGCACTCAGGAATTACCCCTGGCCGTGCTCAGGGGACCATATGGGATGCTGGGATTCGAACCCGGGTCGACCGCGTGCAGGGCAAACGCCCTACCTGCTGTGCTATCGCTCCAGCCCCTACTTCTACTTTTTAAAGGGGAAAAACAAAGGAGAAGAAAGAAAACCCAAACAAGCCCTAAATTTGTATGGACTATTTATCCAGCTTTCTTTTAATGAGTCTGGTAAAAGCTTTTGAAAAATGCACTGAAAGGTTAGCACAACATGGGTGGTGGAAGGACAAGCAGTAAGAAACATCACATTTGGAATTTCAAAATGTGTGTACTTTCCCCCCTGGCTATAATACCCCAAGCAAAATTCAGAGACAAAAGGAAGGTTACTGGGACCCCCTATTTGCGCTCACATAATGCTTGGCTGAGTGACTTTGGACAGTAACCCAACCACTCTGAGCATTTATGTCCTTAAACTTACAGTGTAGGTTGTGGTAATGCCACCTAAGGCTTTCCCTCTTCCTCCATACTATTGAAGCCTCAGCACTCATAATTGCAACATTGCTCTCCTCAGTGGAAGGGGCTTCCTTCCGCTGTGCTGTAACCCCCTTTCAGCCAACTTAGCTACCTTCTTCCCGTTCCCTTCTGGACGATACTGCTATTTCTCTTGGAGTCTGTTTTTGCTCTATCTCTTTGTATGCCTGAAATCACATGGTGTTTGTCTTTAAAACACTTTGCTCTCTGTCAAAAATCAAAAACATTCTAGCCTCTTTTCATTGCTCTAAGCATCACTCTTTGGTTGCAGGACTTTGCATGCAGTGCTCCTACTTTGCTCAACACCCTCCTTGCTAGGTTGTGAGGGTTTCTAAAGACTCAGGGTAACCTCGCTCACCACTTCTTGCCCTTGAACGCCTTCCCAGGCACTTTTGAGGTTTTCGGGGGTGCCCCTCCAACATCAGAAAGCCTCCCATACCCCACGTTTTGCTTTTGTATAAGCATAAAACTGGAGCAGTTGCCATTAAATCTTGTTTTGCAATATCTGCCAGAGCGTTTTGTGATTTTTGTCTCAAATGAAAGGAATTTCAGCCCCAGGCAGATAAGCCAGAAGGAATTTGAGTAGGCAAGCCTCTTCCCGGAGTCTGTATGTAGAATTACCCAGAAACTTAAACTGTGGTCCAGGGATGGCCACTTCTATTTTATTTACATTTAATTTTTCTTCTATCTTTCTTCATTCAACAAGCAATTTTACAAGGAAACAGATATGGAAAACACATTTATATGGAAAATGTAGATTAAAAATTTAATATTCAACCATTAAAGCTTAAAAGATATTCAGTTTGGGTCTTCTCTAAAATTGTGTTGAGGTGTATTTTCAGCCTTTGAACCTCAAAGCAAAAATTTCAAAATCATGAAAATTTTAAATCACTAAGATGAGTATTTCTCCATATTTGTACCCAATAGAGGAAATAAGTCATGGATTGTGACAATAGAACATCTCTGGTGAACTGCATGCCCTAGGCTCTCTACATCTCCCATGCTTAGTGCCTGTCACAAAATACTATCTCAGTTATCTGGGATGGATGGATGGATAGATGGATGGATGGATGGATGGATGGATGGATGGATGGATGGATGGATGGATGGATGGATGGATGGGCAGATGCAAAGTTCCTCATTCAATGCTGGTAGCTTCAGAAACAGATTTCCTACTAGTTTCTTGTTCAAACAAAGACGATTGCCAGTTTTCCCATGACATATTCCTTTGTTGGAGTTAGAATACCAGGCTTTCTAAAAAGCTGCATCCATATCCTCCCCCATCACAAAGCTTGAGTTTGCACAGAGGATGAGAAAATGGAAGCTCCGCTTAGGCGGTGTGTGGGGCTGGCAAGGGGAGGGAATTCGAGTTACACCCCACATATATTTGCAATAATGTCACTACCAGAAATCTTTTGTTCTTATTTAATTGTTGTAGAGTCCGCCTAGTAAAGAACTGCGCAGACGTTGTCAGGTATATGAAATCAAAGGATCAGCATCCTGGAATCCAAAGATCTGTCTAATTTAAGCCTACTGAAACTCACTGAATATTGTTAGTTCCTATCATGTTGCATAGTGGATTTTTGCTGGATCCAAGTGGATGATAAGCTAATACCAGGAAGAAATGAAAAAAATATCTATTTGTGTGTGTGTGTATATATATATACACACACACACATTGCTCTAAATCACACTGAATATTCGAGTTTGTAACAAATATGCAGAGCACTTGGTTTTGAATTACCAAGTATTCCAAATTCTGAGTATTATAATCCTTTTCTTAGTATAACTGACATAATTATTGTTTTCAATGAAATCAGAGATTTTCTTTATGCCATCTATTTTTAAAAAGAGATAGATATGTGCAAGCTTACAGCACACACACACACACCTATCATATAATTATATTCTCTCTGAGTCTTTCTACTCTCTGCTGTGATTTCCTTTATGTCTTATTGGGGGTTTCACCCAGCAATTCAATGAAGGAGGAAAAGAAATAGGATTTTTCTGTCATAAACATCAGTGTGGTTGGATTACAACTACCTTATACACAAGTAGAATTTTTTTTCTGCCTGTCTCACTTCCCGTATACTCAGCTTCTGCTGTCTCCCTATGTCTGTACATTTCTGCTAGGCAGCATGTAGTTGCTACAAGTTGTTGTATTTAAAGAAAATAAGACGCTTTAAAAAAAATAAAGAAAATAAGACGCTGAGAGGGGGCATCTACGTATGTGTGCGTGTGTGCGTATGTGTATATGGGCAGACACTCATGTGTTTGTGTGTGCCGGTGTGTATTTTTCCCTTGAAACAGCCCTTTGCTTCCAGTGAGACTGATCTAAAATTTTATAGCATGAATCACGTCTCCAATCACCTTCTCAACCTGAGAGTTTGGGTGTGATGAGCCCCATAATGATAGTCAGATAAGATATAGGACCTCCCTGAATTTATGTTTTAAGTAAACACCGCCTTTATGCTCTTTAGTACAACTCTCTCCCAAAGGTTGCATCGAGCAACACTATTTTTGCGTCTACTCTAACAAGGCTGTTGTCTCAACAACAATCCACTTGTGTGTGAAGTGAAAATTTCCCTGGGCACTCTGTGTTTTCATCTGAAATTTTTGCTGGATCCAAGTGGGTCATAAGCTAATACCAGGCCACCTTAGACACGACACAGCCCCCAAGATCAGGCCTGGCTTACAGCCGGGGACCATTTCCTATGAGCACTGAGAGGCAAGGCTAGAACTTGCACGGGACGCCCTTCAGAGCCGAGCTTCCCTTCCTGTGGAGTTGAGGGGAGTTGAGGTGGAGAGACCATTAGCTGGAGCTTTGGCCACCACCACTGACTGCCTGGAGCCCTGCTGGGACCTCGGGTCTGGAGGATGTCACGGGGAGTGGGATAGCAGCGTCGATGTTCCAGGCACTGGCCCAAGTAAAACACGTGAGCTCATGATTCCATCCTTCTGTGCTCGACTGTAAAGGTGAAAGTTGGGGCTAGATTTATGAGGTTGAACCATCGTGATTTTCTGGCTCAACCCAGCAGTTTTCTCTCATGAGCAGGTGTGAGAGCTGAGTGATGACATCGGAGACCCAGCCTCCTTCCCCTGCACCAACGCGGCCCAAAGCATGTGGTTTCCATCTGCGTGGTCCACGGGGGCTGCCGCTCCTGGGACGTCCTTCCTGTGTGTCTGTGTGTATGTGTGGAGGGGGGATATGGGGGTGTCTTTAGACACGGTGTCTAAAGTCACCATGGCTTTCTGCTGGGAAGACTTCTCTTTGATCCGGGACGTTCTCTAGTACACTGGGAGACAATGACCTTTTTATAATGTTTGTTGAATTATGATCTCATTTTAGCCAGGAAGCTCCTGCCATACAGAGGAACTTGTGTGCCTTGCTCTGGGTTACCTCATGAGCGTGTGAGATGGGAATCCAGAGACACAGAGCAGAGCAGGTAGAACACATGATGGTGTGGCTGTCACGTCTGAAACACACAGAGGGGGCTTGTGACTCAAGATCTAGTGGAGCGCTGGCTAGTGTGGGTCATGTGCAAATTTGCTGTCTGCAGGCAGAAGTTCCTCTTCCCCGAGCCTGTGTGTTGGGGGTGGGGAGACCTCTGTCTTCCTCTAAGGTCCTCAGTGGATTGCGTGGGGCCCACTTACTTGTGGGGGAAGCCATTCTGCTTAGAGCCTACTGCTTCTGAAGAGATGTCTCCGTGATCTTTAGGAGGCCCAAACATGGCCTCCTTACCTTGAGCCCTCCCACTTACCTTCCCCTGGGTAGTGCAAACACCAGAATCACAGCCTTAGTCCTCACAGCCCAAATTCCCACCTGGACTGCCATCTGCAGGACTCATGGTTTCTCTGAAAAAAAAAAAAAAAAAAAAAAAAAAGCTTTACACAAAAGGAAGACTCTCTCTCTCTCTCTCTCTCTCTATATATATATGTATATATATATAAAACAATTATATACAATGTATAAACCATATATAAATTATATATAAAACAATATATAAACCAGCAGGGTGGGACTTTAGTCATTCACATAAATCACTTGATTTTTACCTTGAAAAGTTAACACATGCTAAAAACCACACTAAGAATCACTGTCACTGTCATCCCGTTGCTCATCGATTTGTTCGAGTGGGTACCAGTAACGCTCTCATTGTGAGACTTATTGTTACTGTTTTTGGCATATCCAATACGCCATGGGTAGCTTGCCAGGCTCTGCCGTGACACTAAGAATAATATCGCTTAATGCAGTAATGTGGACTTAAATTTTTTTAATTAATGTATTTTTTAGAGCATTACAAAGCCGTTCACTATTGGATTTCAGTCAATCAGTATTCCAACACCTTTGATAGTTCCAACCCTTGATATTCCAATACCCTTGGTAGTACACTCCAGGAGTGTACCCAGCACCAGTGTCCCCAGGACCTCCCAGCCTCCCCCCTGCACCCCCACTGCCTGCCTCTATGGCAAGCACTTTTCTTCTCTCTCTCTCTCTCTCTCTCTCTCTCTCTCTCTCTCTCTCTCTCTCTCTCTCTCTACCTCTCTACCTCTCTCCTCTCTCCCTCCCTGTGAAGGACCGTTCAGGTTGAGAAAAATAAGCCAACTGTTTATCTCAGGAACTCCTTTTTATGTTTTGTCCTAATCTCAATTTAATCCCCTTATGTAACTGTAACTATGATCTTGACCAGAGATGGTCCTATCACCATTTATTTATTTATTTATTTTGGTGGGATAGTCTCTTGCCCGCACACCTGGCTGTCTTCCCGGGGGCCCTTTGGAGGGGATGGGCTCCAGCTTCCCTCCCCACCCCGAGCAGAGCTCCCAGCGGCCAAAGACCACCGGAACCTAGCTACAGCCATGCTCGAGGCCCCTCTCCACACGTTCGGACGGGCCTCATGCATGAAGGTACGGGCAGAGGAACCCAGGTGTGTGTAATTTCATCAACGGCCAACATCCAGAGACTTAAAAGCAAGCTCCCAGAAGCAATATCTTGTAGCCTACTTCTCCCTCTGGGAGAAACTGGCAAGCTTCTGAGAGTTTTCTGCCCACATGGGACAGCCTTGCAAGCTTCCCATGGTGTATTCATATGCTAAATCCAGTAACAAGCTGGATCTCATTCCCCTGACCCTGAAAGAGCCTCCAGTGCGACATCGTTGGGAGGGCCGAGTCGAGAGAGACTTCTAAGATCTCAGGGAAAGGACGAATGGAGAGGTTACTGAGCCCGCTCAAGAAATCGACGATTAAGGGGATTTTGTGATTCGTGATTTTTTTGGTGGGAGAGTGTTGGGGTTCACACTCAACACTACTCAGCGTTTATTCCTTATTGTCATGGCAGCTGTTACACTCTAGGGGCAGAGTTGAGTTGTGGCAGTGAGTCAGCTGGCCCTCAGCGCCTGAAAAACTATTTACTGCAGGGAAGTTGGCTGACTACTAACTCAGCTTTTACAATGGTTACTCACTTGTGTTTTCAAACATGTTTTTCATTCAGGGTTCATCCCTGGGTCTTGATGTGTCTGTTTTCGTATGTCTTTTAAGTCTCTTTTAAAAATACATGTGATTCTTCTCTCTCTTCACTGCTGTTTATTTGTGGAAGACCCTGGGTTCAACACCTGTCATTTTTCGTGGTCTGGACTGTGAAAATGCAGTCTCTTGGTCCTGCTCACTACCTTCCTTCGTTTGCTGCAGTTTTGCACGTTGACAGTTGATTCCAGGGACTTGATCAGACACAGGTTCCATATTTCAGGCACTAGTCTGGGTGTGAGTGTGTTCATTCATTAGAGGACACAGACTGATCACTCACAGCAGTCGATGTCCCATCACTAAATCTTATGATTCATTGTGACACGTAAAATGTTGATGTTCTGATTAAAGCAGCGTTTCGGATTATACTTCAGGATACTTTTAGAGATAGGCTGTCTCATCTTCCATTTGGAAATTTCCAAAACTTTATATAGAAAAGGCAGGATGAGCACCCCATTCTTTTCCTTATAAATTTTTTGGCTTTATTTGTCTGGGGACTATCCCCAACAGTGCTCATGAATTACTCTTGACTCTGTGCTCAGGGTGCACTCTTGACAATCCTTGGGAGACCATATATGGTGCCAGGGATCAAAATGGGTTGAGCCAAATGCAAGGCAAGTGTCTTAACATCTGTATTATCTCTAAGGTTCTGTTTTATCAGTTTTTAGGATACGGAAGTCACTATTGTACTCAAAATGAGGTCATTTTATTATTGTTATAATTATTATGAATGTCATTAGAACAATGAGATATACAACAAATTTCAAACCACTGTGTTCTTATATTAGTAAAGCTCAAATTAGTGTATTTTTTCCCTGTGGGAACCTTTGTCTATAGGTTCCTGGGTCCTTCTACTGTGAGCCTGATTAGTCCTTAATTCCCATATGTTTAAGAACTCCGCCCTTTTCTTCCCAGCATCTGGAAGATACCTTCCTTCTTCCTTTCCAAATGCCCTTTTATTTTTTATTTATTTATTAATAAGAATTTTATTTTATTAAATCACCATGTTGAAAATTATGATTTCAGGCTTATGTCTCAGTTACACAATGCTGAAACAACCATCCCTTCACTGGTGCCCATATCCCACCACCAAAAAAAAAAAAAAACCACACAGTACACCTCCCATCCCCCCCCCCCCCCCGCCTTGTAACTGATAAGTTTCACTTTACATTCTGTTTACTTTGATTACATTCAATATTTCAACACAAACCTCACTACTATTGTTAGGAGTACCCCACTAGAGTCAGACCTGTTATGAAGAGAAATGAGGTTTTGGATTTCTGTACTTTACCAACTAAGTCCAGGGAGATTTCTTCCAGATATTGGATCACTGCAAGCTTGTAAACCCCATCTGTGGTCGTCATAATATGGCAGTCGCCACGCCCTTCATCCCCGGAAAGGAAGAGGCGAGAGAGAGAAATACCTTTCCCCTCCTGGGCGGGCATGGGGCCCCGGCTTAGTTCTCAGGCTGGAGACGTTCTGCAAGGAGCTGCCCATGCCGAAAGTAGTTAAGCTGGGTCTGAATTCACGCTCGTGCATGCTGCGGAGAGGCCGCACACACGTGCGGCCCCCGGGGTCACATCTCGGCGGCAGGAGGAGCCTGTGCCACCCACCTTCCCAAGAGCACCCTCGCGTCCTTTGGCTGCAGTTTTTGTTGTAAATCCCATCTGTGGTCGTCATAATATGGCAGTCCCCATGCCCTTCATCCCCGGAAAGGAAGAGGCGAGAGAGAGAAATACCTTTCCCCTCCTGGGCGGGCCAAATGCCCTTTTAAAGTGGCATTACAGGAGCTGGAGACATAGTACAGTGGGTACCAAAAGCCAGTTTTCCTGGGTATAAAATTTTTAGTTTATATTATCTTGTCTTGACTATCTGAAGTTCAGTCTTTTATTCTGACATAAAGTATTGATGTCAATAACTTGATGAGAATGATTTTCTTTCCTTTATAATTCCTTTTTAAATTTTTGTCTAAGGGTTCCAGGGACTTTTAAAATCTAATTCTAATTTTATCTGACTGTATTTTGGAGATTGTCGCTTCATGTTGCTGTCACTGTCACTGTCACTGTCATCCTGTTGCTCATTGATTTGCTTGAGCAGGCACCAGTAATGTCTCCATTGTGAGGCTTATTGTTACTGGTTTTGGCATATCCAATATGTCACAGGTAGCTTGCCAGGCTCTGTGGTGCGGGCGGGATACTCTCGGTAGCTTGCTGGGCTCTCCAGAGGGGCAGAGGAATCGAACCCGGGTCGGCCGTGTGCAAGACGAATGCCCTACCCGCTGAGCTATCGCTCCAGCCCTTCATGTTGCTATTCTCAGATATACGGTAAGTTCTTTGAATAACTAATTTTTACATCCTAATTTCATAAGAGTTTTTAAATTATATGTGCACTCTTTTCTTTTGCAATGATTTTCTTCTTCAGAGACACCTCTTCCTTGTTACTTATTAAAATATATTATTTTTATATTATTTTATATTTTTAGTTTGTACTTTCTTGAAATGTTTGGACCTCCCAAATGGAGGGGTCCAGAGACAATCTTGGTGAGATACTCTGTCAATCAGGCCCAGCAGGTTCATGCAGGGACCAGGGATTTGATGCTACTCCAGCCCTGTGGGGTAGGGAACCAGCGGGGTTGACCCAACAGTACTCAGGGACCACAAGGTTCTACTTGTGATTCTCAGGGGCCATATCACATTGGGGATCAAACCAGGATTCACCCACACCCTCACCCCACCCTGGCCTCTTCTGAAATTTGTATCTCTATTTTCTTTTTAATTTTTAAAAAGGAGAAAATTATGTTAATTATTGTACTTGCATTTTGTCCTATATTTTTCTAGTTTAATTAAATTTTCTCCAAACATTTTTATTATTTTCAACTCTTTTGGCATCCCTTCATTTCTGACTGATCTAATTCTTATTTGTGCCAGGATATTTTTTCCTAGCTTACATAATTTATTATACAATGTGGTGGTAGGCCACGGTTCTGGTCTGGTTTTGTGGGCATGGTTTTTAATCTTTATAAGAATGTTACTGGCTCTGACCTTCAGGCCTTTCTGTTATCAGTTTTGTATGAAGCACATTTTCCAGAGCTTTTAGGATGAAACAGTTTCAGATCATTCTTTTTCCCTGCTGTTGCTGAGCTTCCTCATCTATTTTTCCCACATACATTATCAATGGGCTGGAGCAAAAGCACAGCGGTAGGGCATTTGCCTTGCACGCAATCGACCCGGGTTCGATTCCCACGTCCCTCTCGAAGAGCCGGACAAGCTACCAAGAGTATTCCGCCTGCATGGCAGAGCCTGGCGAGCTACCTGTGGCGTATTCGATACGCCAAAAACAGTAACAACAACTCTCACAATGGAGACGTTACTGGTGCCCGCTTGAGCAAATCATTGAGCAACAGGATGACAGTGACAGAGACATTATCAATGCAGTGACTTACCTTCTGAAATATTTTTGCTCGTTGTCCATTCTTCCTCCTAATACAACACCCTGGGTTGTATTTGGGTTGGTTGCCAGGGAGGGCTCTTAGGGGTCTGTGGTCTTGCTGGCTGTTATCACTTTGAGTCCCAGGGACTACTGTTTGGTCTTCTGATCACTCTCTCCATGGGGATATGCTTGCAATTTAGTGGCATATTACTCCGGCTCTGTTATTCAGGCACTGCCTCTGGGAGGTATTGAATATACCTATTATTGATTATTTATTGTGATGGTAATATTGGAGTTGCTTGCAAATGTCCAAACTCATCAAGTCAGATGCATTAAATGTGTGCGGTTCTGTGCATGTTAATTGGAGGTGGTGCTTTATATCCTTCTGTACTGGAAATCTCTGGTTTCCCGTTTTGTTCTCAACCATAAAAAATACTCTCTGCTCTTAAAGTTCTTGGGGGATTAGATTAGGTCTCATCAGACAATTTCCCCAACCTTAAGGTTGGCTCGTTAGTAGCTCTATTTTCATCTATAAACTCCCCTGGCCACAGAAGATTGTCATTTTAATTGGAGTAACGGTGGGGGATAAAGTTTATGGGAACAATCAGAATTTCACTTCCTAAATTCTCATTATTTATTTTTAATCTCCATAATTTATTTGAATTCTTCCTATGTTCTTTACTCTCAGGACACAATAGTAAGGAATACAGGCACGATCCTGGTCCCAAGAAGAGAAAATTAATGTTGAATGTTTAATGAATGGGTGGGTGGGTGAGGAAGTATAAAGGTCCAAGCACACACTCAGAGAAAAGCAAGAGAAGACAGAGACTCGATATTATTGAGTACGTTTTAAAGGTCCATGTATCATCTTGAATGGAAATGTTGCTCAACTTCTGATGAGGAGCCTAATACATCAATATCTCAGTTATCATTGACTGATGACCTCGAATAATAAAAGATCTTGACTTGCGTGTATGTTACCAATTAATGGAACATGTAATGCGTCACATGGAGTGTAGGGAAGGTAATAAAGAGGTGTAAATGAGAATTACACAGGTTAGCGGGTGTCACTAATGGTTCTTTTGTTCTGATAGAGAAGCAGTATCTTATTCGGAAGACAAGGGAGCAGTTCTGGTTGCCAAAGTGACTTAAATATGCCAATTCCGCTTTGATGGGTTGTGTAAGGTGTTCATTGCTAAAGCCCTGATCTCAGCTGCATTGACATCACTGTCTACTTTTCACAATTTCCTCTCTTTCTTGAATCTTACAGGGACATTAGCTAAGGAAGACCCATGTCCTTTGTCCAGGTCTGATCCCAATTCCATGATGATTTGTTTGGCTCAGTCATAGTTCTTTACTTCCCAGATCTCTAGTCCTCTGTTGAAGCCCAAAAGAAATTGAGTAGTAGTGATCAGTTTTACATTAGACATTGCAACACATCGGACCTTACTGAACTGATTCAGAAATACATGTCATAAAGATTGAATGAGAAGTGACTCTTCAGAGTGGGGGAGAGCAATATTGCATAGTAGGAAGAATCTGCATCTGTTAGCATAAGTAAGACTCTGAGTCTTGATTATAAGTGTCAGTGTGTTAAAACACATTGACTGAACCCAGTGTGAAATTACAAGTCTGCAATGCAAAATATATTTGGGGAAATGCAAACACATTTCTCCATGCATTAATTCTTTCACTCGACAGAAATTTATTGAGTGCCTGGCACGTGTCAAGTGCTTTTTTAGATGCAGAGGATGCAGTGGGGAAACTGAGATCATTGCCCTTTTAGAGCTTCTGTTCTAGTAGAGTGAATTAGAAAATGCACAAAGTAGAGAACGATGACATTTCATGATCCCTTATTGATAGAAATGACTTGAATGCTAGCAAAAAAGTTAGGCTCCAACAGATTTAGAGATTTTGAAACAGAAGTATAAAGAGAACCTCACGGCTTGCATATGTATCCGTTTGCTTTTTCTGTGCACTTTGGATTATTTTATCTTGTGTTTCATGCACATTTCATTTTGACTTCAGTATGCAAAACCGTCAGTGTGCTCCATCTATTTATATTGCCACACAGCAAGTGTTCATTGAAGGCAGGGAATGCTGACTTTCATTTTAGTTCAAAGTAATTATTATCAGAGTGGAATTTTATAAATATTTTTGAACTATATACTTGTGAGTTTACCCCAGATTCAGTGAATAATAGCTATTGCTACTACTAACAGTACTATTGTTAACAACTGCTACAATATTATTGACCTAATCTTTTATTTAAAATCAATGTCTTTAGGCCAGAGAGATAATACAGGGTTTGACACTTACCGTCCACGTGGCTAATCCCCATTTCATTCCCAGTATCATATACGGTCCCGCAAAGAATGATCCTGGTCACAAAGTCAGGAGTAAGCTCTGAGCACTAATGGGTGTGGCCCAAACCACAAAATAAAATAATAATTATTAGGTATTTAGATATTGTCTTCGCACAGCAGAGCCTGGCAAGCTAAGCTACCCATGGTGTATCCGATATGCCCCCCCCCAAAAAAAACCAGTAACAACAAGTCTCACAATGGAGATGTTACTGGTGCCCACTCGAGCAAATCAACGAGCAATAGGATGACAGTGATACAATGATACAGATATTGACTTAACTGTCAACTACTTAGAGAGGTGTTCTTGACCATTCCATTGCTAGCTAAGGTATCAGCTGATACCATATACTCCACCTTACTGATATATATGTAAATATATACATATGTATATATATAATGATAAGACTCCAGTTATGAGTGGTGAGAGACACCTGTGAGTGCTCCCATCTGCTCAGTTGACACCCTGACACTTCACTGGCTTGATGACAATCAAATGTATTTCTGGGTCAAGTGTGTGTGGGTGAAGGCCTCCCTCTGAGGACTGAAGCCAGGCTGCTTCTGGGGTTCCCTGAAGCCTCTCCCCAGGGGCCCAGATGGGAGGGAAAGCATGAGTGGGTGCTGGCTGGCTGGTGCTGGTGTAAACCAGAATGCAGGAAGAGGGCACCCTGGTCGGCGATTGGGCTGCTTCTACCTAACTTCAGGAAGGCGGCAGGGAAGGTTCAAGTTTGGGGGACCCTTGGCAAGATAACCCCAGCAGCACAGGCCTTTGTCCCAAACTTCCACAATCTCCTGGTCTCCAGACAGAAGAGAAGTTTTACTGTATCCAACTGCCAGACCCACTAAGATGCTCCTGAGAGAGCATCGTCCTTCCTCCTCCGCACCAGGTGGCCCCAGCTTTACCCTGTGAGGCAGAGGGGTCCTACGCCCCCACTCACACTCACTCACACACACACAGAGGTCAGGATGCAGGCATCACACAGCGAGCACTCTTCTGGGGGTTCATCCCACTCAGACCATGATGGTTTACTGGGAACATCAGTAGTTCTAGGGTTCAGATTGTCTGGCTGCTCATTTTCTTGCCTATTTATTCTCCCTTTCTCTCTCCCCTTTCTTCTTTCTCTTTCACTCCCTTAATCCCTCTCTCCCTTCCTTCCAATGCCCTCCATTCCTCTATTCCTTTCTCTCCTGCTCTTCCCTCCCTCTTTTCTCTCCCTCCCCCTTCTCTCTCCCTCCCTTTCATTTCTCTCCTCATCTCCCTCCCAACCTTTCAATTCCTATATTCTATCCCTTCCTCTCTCCCTTCCACCCCTCCGTCTCATCTTCTGCTTCTCTCTGACTTCTGCCATTCATCCCTCCTTTCCTCTCTCCCTCTCATCTTCCCTTCAAACCTCCTTCCCTTTTCTTCCTCTCTCGCTTTCTTTCTCCCTCCTTCCATTTCTCCCTTTCTCCTCCCTTCCAACCCCTCCATTCCTTTATCCCTCATTCCCTTCCTCCTTCTGTCCCTCCTTCCTTCCCTCCCTTCTCATCTTCCCATGCACAGCCCTCAACTGTAAACTATTTCCATGGGGATGATTGCAAGACACTAGCATTTTCCTATTTCCAGGCCTTCTACTCTCCTTCTCCACTGGACTGTTCACCTCCTCTGAGCATCACAAGACATGCCCCAAGCCTGTATCCTAAGAGATTCACAAACTCACCCTGGCCTGTGGCTCTTTGCTTGCTATCACCGTCTTGAATTCCTTTGCTCTGACTATAGAGCTAGACACCTAAGGCAGCCCTGTAATTCTCCTTGACTCCTTGGGGATTCTATTAGAGGTCTCTAACAGCCATTGATGGAGTTTTTATTAGTTCTTTGGGTCCATTTTCCATTTTAAAGGATCTCTCATCAGGGGTCTTTGCCACTGCTGCACTGGAGACCTGGGGCGTTTCCTCTCCTTGTTAGGTGATGGGGTTTGTTAATTTGACTGCTTTTTACTTTTGGAGAGGAGAACTTAAACGTGCTGCTCCATATGAGATTTATTGAGTTTGCAAAGACATTGGAATAATTCTGTTTAGTGAGCAGTTTTACAGTCTTCCTGTCCAGATACATGAACATGTAAAGACCTCTTTTTTTTTTTTTGATCATTTCCTTGAGGATATTTGCACACAAGTGTTATAATTGCACTGAATGACAGAATGTAATTTAAAAGACCAAGATCTGGAGGATAAGCCATTCACAAGACTTGCTACCTTATTTGGAAATGCACAACAAGGCCTTTTTGGGCACAAATTGTCTGTTGTTTCTTTTTATAAATAAAGTTTTATTGGGACACATTGGTTCACGTGTTTTCATAGTGACTTATTTTGGTTGTGAATGCAAAATCAATCGGTTGCAGCAGAGTTACTACAGCCTCCCGATTTACAAGGTATTTCGTATCTGGGTTTTAGTTTTCCCCACAGAAAAGGCGCCACCACTGGGGGCAGCCTGGATGATCAGTTGCATCATTTCAGTGCACGTGTTAGGATTTCCACACAGCCTTTCCCCCACAGCCCTTTTCCTTACTTGTATGTGTTTGCCATTTTTCTGCAGCTTCAACTACAAAGTTCACATAGGAGTCAAAAGGTTTATTTACAAAACAGAGACCCATTGATGATCTTTTATTCAAGTTGTTACTTTGTTTGAAAAGACAAAACAAATTTCAACTGTAGGGAAGTAGAAAATAAATGATTGATTTCATACTCATGCCCTGCTCCTCGTCCTTCCACCAGACCACTACTTTTCATATGCAAGTTGGAATTTATCTGTCAGCTTTGAGAGTATGGTGTATCTTCATTTATTTAAAGTCCTTTTCCCAGAACCGAAAGATGCAAAAACAATCTTTTCCCCTGGCTAAATCTTCCTTAGCCTCAGATATTGATGCTCAGCAGTTGATCTAAAGATCATGTTAAAAACTTTCCACTCTGTGGGGGCTGGGACGATAGCACAGCGGGTAGGGCGTTTGCCTTGCATGCAGCTGACCCGGGTTCGATTCCCAGCATCCCATATGGTCCCTTGAGCACCGCCAGGGGTAATTTCTGAGTGCAGAGCCAGGAGTAACCCCTCTGCATTGCCAAGTTTGACCCGAAAAGGAAAAAAAAAACAACTTTCCACTCTGTGACTACTTATGTTAGAGACATGGGTGCCTTTGGTGAAGAGTAGTTTCATTATTAAATAATTGGGGGGGGGGGCGGTATGTGTGTGAGTGTGTGCATGTGTATTAGACATTTGCCTATTGTCCTATTTGAAAATTGACTTAAGGTGAAAAAACTAAAATGAACTTTTTTTAAAAGAGAGCAAATATTGGAAGATTTTCTTAAAACTCAACTTCTTTGTGGAGTGCAAGGGCCTTGAGATCACTCCTGAGAAATTACAAGATAAGAGATGTATTCTTCCTCATTAGCAGAAATGCAACACGGTATCACATGAAGGAAAATTACCTTCCCTTTAGATCTTTAGATCTCTTAAAAGAATTAGAACCGGGGCTGGAGTGATAGCACAGCGGGTAGGGTGTTTGCCTTGCACGCGGCCGACCCGGGTTCGATTCCCAGCGTCCCATATGGTCCCCTGAGCACCGCCAGGGGTCATTCCTGAGTGTAGAGCCAGGAATGACCCCTGTGCATTGCCGGGTGTGACCCAAAAAGCAAAAAAAAAAAAAAAATTAGAACCAATATTCCAAGTGTAGCATTACTCATGGTGAACAAAAAAAGGGCAATGATATTTATGGTTCCTGTTTGGTGAGTTTTCCCTGTGTGCAGAATCTCACTCATCACTTGTACAATTTATCCACGAAACACTCTCTAAAACTCTTCCAGATGACTGACACTTACTGTCATTTTACAGATAAAGAAATGGTGACTCTGAAACTTAATTCCAAATCATTTGACTGCAGCTTAGAGGTTTATAACAGGAGGAAGTTTCAGTTTTTCTGGAAGTAATAACACTGTCTCTAGGCATGTGTGTGAGTGTTTGTGTGTGTGTGTGTGTGTGTGTGTGTGTGTGTGTGTGTGTGTTGGTGAGGGGAGGGAATCTAGGCTTCTAAGTGATGAGAGACTTGGATGACGTCACCAGGAGTTCTAGCTTTGCCGTCATCCGAAGAGATCAAGTGCTTTTGTTTTCACGTGTGATTTCCTGCATCTGTCTTTCTAAGACCACTTTGTTCTTTCTCTTAGGAAAAACCAACGCAAGCGATACCCTGCAATTTCCCCACCAGCATCTTTCATAGATGGGAGTGTCCACCTCCCTTTCAGGGACTTGCAGCATGAAAACCTGGGGGAGGACGTTTAGGGAGGAGCAAAACCATTGCTGGGCTCCAGACAGTCAAGCCTTGCATCCTTTGACCATAACCTGCAAAGGACCTCAGGTGATCACATGACTTCCTGTTCTCAAAAGAGAAGCCATGAGGCAGGCACTGAGCAAACTGAGGCTCACTTCACCCAGGCCAAGACTTCACAAGCATCGATCCCGTCTCTGTCGATGTCTTCCTGTTTTGTGCCAGACTTACCCTGCTCCGACTTGCATGTGCCACCGCCAAGCTGCTGTTGGTTCCAGGACTGCAGCGGCCGTTGTAGGCACATGCACCCCAGGGATTCTCTTAGCTCTTTTCTTTTTTTTTTGCTTTTTGGGTCACACCCAGCGATGCTCAGGGGTTACTCCTGGCTTTGCACTCAGGAATTACTCCTGGCAGTGCTTGGGGGACCTTATGGGATGCCTGCCGGGGATCGAACCCAGGTCGGCCGCGTGCAAGGCAAACGCCCTCCCCGCTGTGCTATCGCTCCGGCCCTCTCTTAGCTCTTCTTCCACTGGGACTGAGTTCTAAACCTCGGCTCTCCAGCCAGATCAGAATTTTAGAACCAATGACCAGAAGTGCAGCAAGCTTTGCTTCTTATTCCATTCTACTTAAGGTGGGGCTTTTTAATATAGGAAAGAAGCATCAGGAAAAAAAGCTGTTAGAAAAAAAACCCAGAGCTGAGTTTTTTAATCTCATCAACTTCCATTTCTTACCTAGTCAAGAGGCAACTTGATGTTTTTCTTGGTTTTGACAAAACGAGTTTGGCACCGCCTCTGCAGAGAATCAACAGAGAGGGGCCCTGCTGGGGGGTGGCACCATGCCAGGCACTGGGGGGCACCCCCAGAAGCATATGGAGAGTCTCAGCCTCGGGGGTTTCACAGGGTAGCAGAAATGGGACATATGCAGTCACAGGGAACGTGAAATCACTGAGCAAGAGGGAGCAACTGACAGGAAGCTACAATCCAAGGGGTGACCACAGAGGGTGGGGAGGGGGCTCTGCTCTCTGTTTAAGGAAATAGCACCCCCTCCACCCCCTGCAGCTCAGGAAGAGGAGGTTGGTGTGGTTTGGAGCTCGCTATACAGTCATACCCCACCAGAGATAGGGTATGAAAGAAAGAAGGTGAAGTCCAGAGAAGTCAGGAGCCAAGGGTATGAGATGTGTTCAATGGAGGAAGCACTTTGGGTGGGCTCAAGGCATCGTGCATCCACCCACTGTCTTGGCGATCCCTTAGGAATGGACAACGTGAGTGGATGTGTCTGCAGTCACCAGGACTTAGGGAATGTTTTTTTACCCCTAATTTCTTTTTATTTTTTAAATTTTTAAAAATTTAGGGGCTGGAGCAATAGCACAGCGGGGAGGGCGTTTGCCTTGCACGCGGCCGACCCGGGTTCAATTCCCAGCATCCCATAGGGTCCCCTGAGCACCGCCAGGAGTGATTCCTGAGTGCAGAGCCAGGAGTAATCCCTGTGCATCGCCGGGTGTGACCCAAAAAGCAAAAAAAAAAAAAAAATTAAAAAATTTATTATTTTTTTAAATTAAAAATTTTTTTTAAATTTTTTATTGAATCACCATGTGGAAAGTTACAAAGCTTTCAGGCTTAAGTCTCAGTTACACAATGCTCAAACACCCATCCCCTTCACCAGTGCACATATTCCACCACCAAGAACCACAGTAAACCTCCCCCCCACCCCCCACCTCCCCAACCTCCCACCCCGCCTGTGTAGCTGATCAATTTCACTTTACTTTCTCCTTACTTTGATTACATTCAATATTTCAACAAAAATCTCACTATTATTGTTTGGAAAACAAATTATCAAATGCTTCCTTTCCATCAGGTCTGACTTTGGCAGGGGGGGGGAACTCCAAACAATATTTTTACTTTTATTAAAAATTTTTTCTAATGGATCACCGTGAGGTACAGTTACAGACTTGCAAACTTTTGTGCTTACATTTCAGTCATTGAATGATCAGTACCCATTCCCCCACCAGTGAGTGCCCATTCTCCACCACCAACAGTATCCCTCCCACCCCTCCTACCCCCACCCCGCCTCTGTGGCAGGGCATTCCTCTCTCTCTCTTTCTGGGTGTGGTGACTGCAATAGAGGTATTGAGACTTAGGGGATCTTAAATGTCCTGTGATGGAACTTGCACTTCGTTCCACAGACAATGGGGAGTCACTGAAACCAGTGAGCTGAAAGCGTCTCGGGCTGCCTTGGCTTCCCTTCCTGGTCCCCAGGACGCTGCTTTCCAAAAGGCAGAGCAACTTATTCTGCTCCTGCGAAAGTCTGAGCCTGCTGTTCTCTTGCTGAAAGCCACCAGTGGGTTTCCTGCTGCACAGACACGCAACTGCCCTCCCCCCATTCCACCTTCCGGAGCCTCGTGGGACGTGGCTCACTCTAAGCGCGCGTGCCTCCCAGTCATGGTGCTCGGCTCATGGTTGTTTCTGGAGCCACGTCTGTTCTCTTGCTGCTGCTCGAAGCGCCACCTTCGGGAGTGACTGGAAACACTCTCCTCCTCCTCCTGGTCTACTCTGTGCACCTGTTCCATCTCCACTCCATCTCCTTCAGAGTGGAGAGATTAGGATGCCTTTCTTCTTCACTCTTAGCAACATCGAAAATTGTTACTCAGGGGCTGGAGCGATAGCACAGCCGATAGGGCGTTTGCCTTGCATACGGCCCAGCCGGGTTCGATTCCCAGCATCCCATATGGTCCCCTGAGCACGGCCGGGAGTAATTCCTGAGTGCAGAGCCAGGAGTAACCCCTGTGCATCGTCGGGTGTGACCCAAAAAGAAAAAAAATTATCACTTTGCTTGCCGGGCATGTGACCAATCTGGGTTCCATCCCTGGCACCATATCTGGTCTTCTGAGCCCTGCCAGGACTGACTCCTGAGCATAGAGTCAAGAGTAAGCCCTGAGCACCTCTGGGTGTGATTCTGAAACCAAACAAAAATTATTGCCTACTGATGTAGGCATATACATATATGTATATGTATATTTTTTTCCTTCCCTACTGACAACTTTGTCTTGTTTACTGCTAATTTTTTCACAGATTTTCCCCTAATGTTTCATAGGATAAATGGTCTAAGGTTCTGTAATTATTTGTTAAGGGGGATAAATAGACGGGGCAGAGACTTACAGAGAAACATGAATTCTGGAACTGGTGTAACAATATTCATCCATCAAGTATCTGTGGATGACTTATTTACTCAGAACTGAAGTTGCCATGCAGAATGGACTGGGGAGATTATTTGCCCCATGACCACTCCACATAAGAGACACAACATTTGCAGGGGATTTCCAGGGCAGTGGATGTTACTCAGCAGGAGGCGAGGGTTGCTAGTACTGTAGGTAACCCAGGAAATTTTCCCTGAGACCCACATAGTGAGAACTGCACAGATGGGGGCAGCCAGGTGCAAGAACCTATGTGTATCCTTCTTCTACCATTGTATGACTGAGATGCAAACATGAATATTTATAAGTCTGTAACTGTACCTCACAGTGAGGTACAGTAATTTCACTAATAAAAAATTAAAAAAGAACCTATGTGTACCCAAGAGCTGGAGGATGGCTGGGATGGCATGGGGGTTTCAAGAGGCCACATTTGAAAGAAACTATAGAAAAAGACTCAATATTATCTCCATAAGAGTGTTTGAACATGTTGACCCAAAGTCGTGTTCGCAAAGCTCTCCTAGGTTCTTGTGTAGCTTGAGGATCCTGGGAGGTAGTTGCCACAGGCCAGGTGAGATGTTTCTCAGGGGGATTGGTGGTCGTGACAGATGTGAAGAGTCACACTAGAGACATGTTTGGTCGCAGATTTTTCTTGGGGATATTTGAGCATAGGTGATGAGAGAAAAGATGGTTTTGCCTTCCTACCTAAGCTTATGTGTCTTTGTGACAGAGGCATCGTATTGTTATCTGTTCCTGAGATTAAAGTTTAGTTCAGTGCCTGTGGATTAAGGGTACCTCGAGGTACTTCTAGTTCGGCTAACGGAAGACACAGGAGACAGAGTGGGCAATGCAAGAGCAGGTGACGGTGGGAGGTGGTTGCCTCCTAGCATGGCAACAGGAATGTCAAAGCAATGACTTGATGAGTCCCCCAAGACTCATCTTACCTAAGGTTTCCCTCACTGGCCTCCTCTTCACACTCCATTGGAGTGTTAGCTGGAATTGGGGATGTTAAGCACAAAAACCAAACCCCATCTCAGTCGGCTAACAGGGAAAGGCAAGTTGGGCAGGGGGTGAGGTGGGGAGTGGATTTGGAGAGACACTGTTCACATTTGCAAAATCCTCATTTTTTTGACAGGGGACATACATATAATTTTGCATAAGACAGAAGCATCTCAAAGGTCGATTTCCAGCTCTGAAGGGTTCTCTGCTCCAGAGAATATTCCAGTAAAAGGAGCTAGCGACACTGTGGCTTTGAATTATAGCATGGAGCGACTTGGGGATGGGGATCCCATATGAGCAGGATCTGATTTAGTCTGGACCAATGGAGAAGGATGTTGAAAGACCTGATTTATCTGGTTTTTCTTTTTTGACTTGAGAATGTTAAGGAGGGGGAGGAGGCCTGCTACAAATGGTTTTAAACAGTTTGGGGGTACATTTGCCAGGAAGTAGAGTGGGTTTTATTTTCAGGGAAAAATTAGGGGAGAAAGGTGACTTTCATTGCTGCAATTAATTTTATAGCCACACTAATGAACCTTCTTCCTCCTCCATCTCAGCTACCATGCAGAGATAAGAAGGTGATGAGAAATGCTTTTTGCAGACATCAAGACTTCTCCTAGTGGTTGGGATTCTGGCAGCTGGAGGTAAGGTTGGTAAATAAATATATTCCAGAAAACTGCAAAGCCACAAACAGAAACATAAAGAATGAGGAATCTGATTAAGAAACGAGCATTTATATTTTTACTGGGTTTTACTTTTAACATAAAACATCTTGAAAAAAGTTTTATGATTTAGCATTTATGAATGACTAGATTTTAAGAGAATTGTAATATTTTTTAGGGTATTTCAGCTCTATGAGTTATTTCTTGTAGATTCAGATAATGACATTATAAATCTTTCTGTGGAGGCAATTACTAAGGCACAAATGGCCTATTCCCCATTGGCTTTTAGGCTCAGCTTACTGACATATTACAAGCAGGCTTACCGTGGTCATTAAAAACGGATCTGGGATTTATTGTACCTCTTTAAACTCTCAGTACTTTGAAAAGTATTGAACAGAAAAGAATACAAAGTGAAGTTACAAAGAGGGCCAGCAAGGCAATCAGGAGAGAAGCAGATTTAATTCATCCATCCAAGACCACCACAAGGATTCTGGAAATATATGAAATGGGAGCTCAAGATTTGTAAGAGGGGCAAGAACCGGCTGACTGGGTGGGATTTCCACTGGAAATTGTTTCTGATAGGAGGTTAGAATCAAGAGTGAGAGGCCTGGTATAAGTGGCTGCATACTTTTTGTGCCAGAGTGATAATAGTTCAGTGGGTAAAGCACTTGCCTTGCATGCAGCCAACCCAAGTTTGGTCCCCATATCCCCCTGTCCTGATCCCAAGCACTGCCAGGAATAATTCTTGAGTGTAGAGCCAGGAGTAGACCCTGAGCACTGTCAGGTGTTTCCCTGCCCTCAACAAAAATAAAGCAAAACAAAACAAAAAAGAGGCTCCATGCTTCTATTTTACTTTATTTTACTTAAATTTACTTTATTTTATTTATCTGAGAGGTTTCTCATGGGGGCCAGGGGCAATTCTTGGTGTCTCGTGGCCAGTTGGCCAGAGAGTTCAAAGCTTGGGCCGATCACGCTAGGTTGTTCAAGTCCAACAGTACTGGACATACCCAGAGTGCAGGGGGCATGAAGTGCCAATGTTCAAACCCAGGTCCCTGGGCCAGGCATGCACCCTGACCACGCAGCTGTTCCCTGGGCCTCGCAAAAATGTAATGTTCATTTATGCAGGGGATGTCGGGGCGGGGCAGACAGAAGGCATATAAACCTCCTAGGTGAACCAGGGTCTGAGGCCCAAGACCATTTCCTCCAGATGAGTCCACTGAGCATCACTGACCTGGGTCTTGCTGTTTCTTCCCAAACCACACAGGGGGACACTTCCTTTGGGAAGAGGAAAGCGGCATTTTAACAAAGTGTGTTTTACCAGCACCAAGACATTGTAGGGAAATAACTCATGGTTGCACCAAGGCAACGTGAGCAGAAAGGCTTTGAGGAGAGCAGTGTCCATCCTTACCCCACCCTGTGCTGGCCAGCCAGTGCCCAGGGACAGGGGTCCTTTCCTTCTTTGTAGAGTTGCTTCCTGAACTGGGGAGAGGGGCCACTCACCCCCATTTGTTTATTTCTTTAGCATAATCACACTGTCTATTTCCAATAAACATCATGGAAAATCTGCTGGTGCATGAACCTACCCCTTTTAAAAAATTTTTTTTAAATTTTATTGAATCACCGTGAGATAGTTACAAGCTTTCATGTTTGGGTTACAGTCTTACCATGATCAAACACCCATCCCTCCACCAGTGCACATTCCCCACCACCAATATCCCAGGCATACCCCCCCTTTCCCACCCTCCCTCTGCCTCCATGGCAGACAATATTCCCCATACTCTCTACTTTTGGGCATTATGGCTTGCAACAACAGACACTGAGAGGTCATCATGGTTGGTCCATTATCTACTTTCGGCACACATCTCCCGTCCCTACTGAACCTACCCCTTTCTTGTGCTCACCTGGCACCAGGAAGGCACATCCACCTTCCGAGGCCTTGATATTCCAAGAGCACCAGCACGGAAAGCCCGTGTGTACATCAAGGAATGGTACTAGGGGGAGTATTGAGGCATTTTTATCACCCTGCACAAGGAACACGCCGGAAGGTTATTTTACCGTGGGAGGCTTTTTTGATATCTTGGTCATGTTTTGCTTAAATGTTTTCTTTCTAATGGCCCATTTATTTGAGGTTCTATTGAGATGTTTTAGTGACTTTGCCCCAGACTTCCTGCTCGGCTCCCCACCTCAGATGCTCTGTGTTTCTTCCTGGTTGTAGCCAACAAATTTTCTCTAAAAGAGCAGGGCAGAAAATAGTCTAGACTTCGTGGAGTCCATGGTGATTGTCTTAATGACTAAACTACTTGGGCACATAAGAGAGCGTGTAAGCAGAGTGCCATGCCCTAGGAAAACAAAGACAAACATCTGAAGGCATGGACTATGAACCTCTCTTTAAGAAAGTCTCAAGTCTGAAATTTTTTGGCACATACATAATTCCCAGACTCGTATGTGTCTCTTACCATTAGAATTTGATATTTGTAGGGTCAATGTATAGTCAACTTGATTTTTCTCAGTACCCCAAACACAGGTATATGTATTAGGTGTTCAATAAATCAATTCTGAGTAAGTGAATCAAAATACCTCCAAGAACGGGTGCTGTTTTACTCTACTGTTTTGAATGGCATAGAGTATACTCTGGAAAAAATACAGAAAGCAGTTTCTTTGTTTTAAAGCACTGTAGCACTGTCATCCCATTGTTCATCGATTTGCTGGAGCGGGCACCAGTAATGTCTGTATCGTGAGACTTGTTGTTCCTTTTTTTGGCATATCCAATACACCACAGGGAACTTGCCAGGCTCTGCCATGTGGGCGCGATACTCTCAGTAGCTTGCCTGGCTCTCCCTTCTAAGTACTTGACTTATATGGACTCATTTGATTTGCAGGTGAAGCAAGAACCAGTGTAATCCCATTCTGCAGATGAGGAAACCGACAGCAAAGGTAACAGTGGTCTCCCATCAGGAAGTTAGTGATGGGAGAGTTCGAGTTAGACTCCGACGGAGGCGTGGGCAGGGCGGGAGGTGCCAGGGTGCTGCTCTGTTCACTGCCCAGGCTGCCTCTTTCCCAGGTGCCTGACACCAGCAAGCCAGGCAACTGCAACTTGCAGCTGAGGCTGGGCCAAATGACTGGCTACTACCGCAAACGCTTTTCTTTCATTTCACCCTCTCAGTCTCTGGGTGGGGACATGTCTAACAGGAGAGGCACAGATGTGGCCAGACCCTCCATAGCACAATCGGGCACAGCAAAGTGCGCTCTGGAACGTACAGCCCTTCTTTTCTTAACATCAGGCTCTAAGAACCCTCCCTAAGGTCAACTGTATATAGCCGAGGGCATATGGGCCAGGGAGGTAACAGAAAAGTGAGGGTGCTTGCCTACCAGAAGGCTGCGACCACGACCCTGGTTTGAACCCTGGCATCATACATGGTCCCGTGAGCACCACCAGATATGGCCCCAGAGTACCACTAGGTGTGGCAAAAAAAATTTTTTTTGTTTTAACCAGTAAGGGAATAACTTTACAAGATCTACGTGTCCAACAATTTTATGAACATTTTGAACTGCCAACACTGTACATAAGCTTAAAAATCTAAGAATTACATGAGGGTAAGAGATACAGTGAAAGGGGCCAGAGTGATAGTACATCGGGTAGGGCGTTTGCCTTGCACATGGTGGACCCGGGTTCAATCTTTGTTTTAAAAGAGCAGAAAAATAATTATTCGCAATAAAGATATTTGATTTACATATAAAACAAAATTTTGGACAAACTTAAATTCACTTGGGGGTTTGATTTATGGTTCAGTTCATGCCGTTAGTTCAGATTTCATTCTGGCTCTACTGATTAGGATTTAGAATATTTGCTGTTTTATATTGTGTTTTAAGTAGATGCGATGCAAATATTGTAAGTCATGGAACTGGGTTGTTCTCACCTAGACATGTCATCTATTCTGCCATCAAAGTGTACTCAGATATGTGGAATAGTGTGAGTTCTGGTGGGTTTTGTGTAAATGGAAGAGTTTCTTTTCACTAGAACTAATGAAAGGGATGGATAATCTACTGGATGCCGCTGATAATGGGCTTACTGGATGAAGGGACTCTACCTCTTGACCCTTAGAGATATTAAACCTCTTCCCACTGCTTCAGACATGTAACATTCAGAACTTTTATCCTGTGGTCTTCAAGATAGACTTCTAGGGTACAGGACTATATTCAAGGCTGTGCAGGTAAAGGCAGCGTCGTGGGAGGTCTTATCACTCCCACAGAATTAACTTGAAACTTTTGGTTTGTAAATCTCTTGGCAGAATGTCATCATCTCGTTTTTACTTGTGAGTTGGTTCGGAAACAAGAATTCTGTACTCCGAAAGGAGATGCCACTCAAGAGTTTGGAATTGGATTTTTATTAGAAATCAAATGAGAGTCGACAATTCCCTTTTCTTACATGCAGTGCACTGTAAAGAAGAACTACCTTCCACAGAAAGGAAAAGAGCATTTTTGCAAGGTTCCAGGGAAGGAGAAAGCTCAGATTTCCTTGCTTCAAGACTTCTTTTCTAATTGAGGAAGACTCTGTGTGTGCTGGGCTCCCCTAGAGAGCCCTTCAAGCCAGTGTCTAGTGCATCGATTTGAACTTGAGCAGCCATAAGATTTTGCTGTTGTTGGTTCAATGTCTTATTCATTTTTTCCCTTAACTTTGGACATTTAGGAAGTCATCAGTAGGTCATGGAAAATGAAAAATGAAGGAGAGTACTCCTTGTGGGCTGAACTAAAGGGCAATTTTAAGAATCATAGGTTGACTTTTTTGCAGAGTTAGGATGGAACTGGACTGACCTCTTCATACCAGGCATTCTGATGAGACATTGAAATATGATGGCCTAGTCTATGAAGTGCGACCCAAATGAAGAATGGGGTCTCCTATTGATAAGGGTCCATTATTTTTATTACCATGCTTAGTCCAGGCAGACTTAAAAGCAAGCTCCTGGAATCGTGCAGCGATATCTCATAGCCTACTTCTCCCTCTGGGAGAACCTGGCAAACTACTGGGAGTTTCCTGCCCACATGGGAGAGCCTTGCAAGGTCCCCATGGTGTATCAATATGCCAAAACCAGTAACAAGATAGGTCTCATTCCCCTGACCCTGAATGAGCCTCCAATACAGCATCATTGGGAAGGATGAGTAGAGAAAGGCTTCTAAAATCTCAGGGCTTGGACGAATGGAGACGTTACTGAGGCCGCTCAAGAAATTCGACGATCAACAGGATGATGATGATGATGATAATGATGATGATGATGATGATGATGATGATGATGATGCTTAGTCCAGGAATGACTTCTAAGTAGCCCCACTCCTTGAAGTCTTCTCTGGACTTGAAAAGTCAGTACTGAAGAGAAAACATCCACTTTTCACTGGGTTGATGAAAGATCCCAAGGAGAAAGTATTGGGGTGGCCTCCTCGAAAGCATTGGGGGATGTATGGAGTGAGAAAAGCCATCAGGACCTCACATCGAGGAAAAGAGGGAGCCCAGGAGCCTTTAAGGCCCGTCTGTCCTTGTCTCACCAGCCAGCATGAGCCCTGAGCGCCTCACTCTGCACCTCTCGCCCCTTCCCTTGGAACCTAATACTTGAATGTGGGTCTGATGCTGTTTCAACCAAAGCCTTCTGGATTATATGGCTGTCGAGTGATAATCATTCTTTCCTTTATCTGTTTCCTGGTGTAAACTTTACTATAAATATACCATTTAAACAATTTAGCACTTGAGTGAGTGTTCTGCATACTTGTTTTGGAGGATCTCTATACAATATAAAAGAATTTCCTTGGATACAGGAACTTAATCTTTATATAAAACTATTTCATGTTTTTTTATTGAAGTAATCTTGATTTATAACTTTATTTTAGTTTCAGGCAAACATCATTAGGAATCATATACATACATATATGTGTATATATTCTATATTTTATTTGCTACTCAGAGTCTCAAGCCCTCACCCTTACTCTTTCCCTTTACCATACTGATTATAGAGCTAGATTCCCCTGCTCTCAAGTTACAATTTCTACATATGCATGAGAGCCAAATTTCTATAAGACTGATGACATATTGATTTGTTAAATTTACCTTAAACATCTATTTTATAAAAGTAACATACAAAGTGCTTTTCAGTATTTTATTGATTGGCATTTTTTGGTTCCTGGTTTGGGCCTTATAAATCATATTGCATCAAAAGCTCTTTGGAGACACACAAGAAAGACTCTACCTGGTCCACGTGCCCACCAAATGCCACTCTGTGGCTAGAGGGGGAGAGAGTTCTGATGTGACCTGGGCACTAATCTTTGGAATTGAGAAGGTAAGGTCCATTCACCTCTGATGTGATTGGTCAGATTCTACCTGAGAGGTGAAGAGTGCTGTCACTGAAGCAAAATATGTTGAAGAAGCAAAATAATATGACTTGGAAATAGCCATATGGAAGGGATGCTCATAACAAGACATGTGGGAAGGAGGGCCCATGGGAACAGATTTTCTCACCATATCCCAGCACCTACTGAACCTTTTTTTCTTGGGGTTTTGATGGCTTCTTGAGAATGTGGGCACAATGGACTGAATCATTGCCACTGGTGATGGATTTCAAATCTAGCTATTCCTTCTTTCCCCAAAAATATTGAGGTGGTGGAAGCTACAACCCTCTGCATCCACAGCAACCAAAACTCCCCTACTTAGGACCTTCCAAAGTCACTTCAGTCAGGTAGCTTTAGGTGTGGTCAAAAGGGCTTTCTTGGATAACAGAAGACATTTTTGCTGCCTTCTATGCTGCTCTTACTACTAGAAATTCTAGGGTAGAGGAGTTGCATGTTAGGAGCAGAGTTCAAAGACCAAATACATCTTTCAGTATGTTGGTGAAATATCTTGATTTAACACTCCCATCTCAGACTTTGAGCCTACAGTATCAAAGAAGTTGAGCTATGGTGATGAGCCCTGTTTGTATTAGGCAGTGAGGCAGGGAACCTTGTGGGAGATAAGGTTTTTAAGATAACTTTTTTTTCTTGATTTTTGGGTCACACCCAGCGATGCTCAGGGGTTAATCCTGGCTCTGCACTCAGGAATTACTCCTGGCTGTGCCTTGGGGACCAGATGGGATACCGAGATCGAATCTAGGTCAGCTGCGTGCAAGGCAAATGCTCTACCTGCTGTATGATTGCTCAGGCCCTGGGAGATAACTTGGACACTTGGAAGAAAGCTGCCTTGAGCAACCTATGATCATACTGGCTTTGTCTTTAATATAATGACTGATAAACTACTGGGAGTCCGAAAGCACAGGGCTTCTCCCTTTCCTGAATTATTTCCACAGGTAGGAGATTTGTCTCTCCATGAAGGTTATTCCTCGACTTTAACTAAGGTCATGGCTAAGGAATAGCTAGGTATTTTCATACTAGATTTCATTCAGTTCTTTCCCCCTTCTCTTGAAATTATGGTTTTATTGTAAGTTTGCTTGGTACTGTCGATTTTGCATACAGATGAGAGTAAAATTCTGCCTCACACTGAGTCTTTTTATTGGACCAAACGCTACCGTATTTCTGGAAAGAAAAAGCCTCATTATGGTTGGCTAAACTAAACTTTCCCATAAAATTCATCCAATTTTTCATTCCTGTCCATTATAAAATTGGAAAGATATTCCAGGGTGCGGTGATGGAAGCAATTGTCTTCTTGCCTCCAAGCAGTAGATTTCATGGACACTTTCTGATGTCGGGAGACTAAGGGAGAATCCCAGAGGATTCCCAAGAGCCCCAGGAGCAGAGAGGACGAATATTGTCTTTGCAGAATTCCCTTTATTCGTACTCCCTTGAAGAAGCTGTCTGCCCTGAGGATCTCAAGTGTAAATGTCCTCAGGTCCCTCCTTTCTTGTGTTCCCAAGCTCTTGGGATTGTCCCTAACAGAGGGATTAAGTACCAATTCAATTTGCCCCCTTTCCCTGGAATGTCAGCGTCCTAGGTTAATAGACAGCATATGATGAGTTTGTTTAGGAATGGGCCGGGGGCGGGGGGGGGGGCGGTGCAAACAGTGAAATGAGATTTCCGTCATGTTGCTTGTGACTCTTGGTTGTGCGTTTAAGAGAAAGGGACATTAAGAGAGACTTGCGCCACTAGATCAGCACCTGGAATGTCACCTGCCCCCAAATCCTGTCTTCGGATAGATCTCACTGCTCATTGGCTATAAAGTCTAGCCCTCGTGGGATAATATAGCAGCACCCCCTCCCTTCCTGCAACCTGTCCTCTAGCTGGAGAGACAGAGCAGAAAGGTTGGAACCGCTCAGAAGGAAGCGGGCAGGAAAAAGGGGGCATTCTGTCGGGGGTGCAAGGGGTGGTCAGAAAAGTGATCTTTTCCTGACTTCTCCACGTTGCCGGGGGGGTGCGGGGGTGGGGGTGGGGGCGCAAAGGAAGGCATGGGGAGAGGTGCGGGGAATCAGTGAAAGGCCACATTGGAAGCGACAGGCAGAACACACTAAACGCCCAGGTTGCAGTATTGGGCCACACCTGCTACCACGGGACGCTGATTGGCTAAAAGAGGAAGTGGCCCCGGGCCTGCCAACGCTCCCGGACCACGCCCGGCGGCGCGGCGTGCGCACTGGCAGCGTGTGCGCGCAGCGGGGCGGGGCCGTCCCTGTAGCCGTCAGCGCCACCTCACCTGAACGCCGGGCGCTAAATGAGGCGGCAGCGCGGGAGGGAAACAAAGGGACGGTTGTCATGGTGACAGAGGCCGGAGGCCAGCTCCTCCCCTGCTCCCGCCCCCAGCAGCCAAGGAAGGTGCTGCGAATCGTGCACCCCCCATGCCAAGGTGTTTCCTAGACTCCCCTCCCCGACCCCACCCCCGCTAGTTTGCCAGCCAGAAGCCAGATTCCTGGGGAGCAGGTCAGGCTCAGCTCTCAGCAACCCAGGAAACAGGCTAGATGGTTCTGTAAGGGCCTTTAGCGTTCCTTTGCGTTTCTTGTTTCTCCTGCCCCCAGCTCCCCATCGGCCTTCCTGCACACCTGGTGTAAATCTACTGACCTGGAGTCTGACCTGACCCGAGACGCACTGGCCAGGTGCGGCGTTGTGCTCCCCTGGCTGCTGCATCCTCTCTGGTGGCCCAAATTTCTACCCTATGTCCCCGTTCCCACCGTAGGCAAGAGTCATGTGTGATGTGTGTGTGTGTGTGTGTGTGTGTGTGTGTGTGTGTGTGTGTGTGTGTGTGAAATACTCACCATGTTCGGATCAATCTGAACAGATCAGAGCATCTGTAAAAAGATAATACTTGACAGCAAATGCATTGACGCTCTTTTAATTGGACCGAAGTTCTCTTGTGAGAATTTAATGTGTTATGGTCTTCTCTCTGCACCCCCCCCCCTTTTTGGTCAATTGACATTTCCAGGATTCTAGCCCAGAGAAGATGGGTCTTCTTAGGACTGAGGCATTTGTTGGAAGTCCTCAGAAATGACTCTCATTTCCCAGTGAAGCTAAAACCTTCATTTAAGGGGCTTTTTAAAGATTCTAAGACTTGGTCTTCTTGGATGCCCTTCTGGACTGTTAGACATTAGTGCCAATCTTTGGATTCTGAGTTGTAATAAGAGTCATAAGTAATAAGACCGCTGGATTAGAGCTGTTACTGATTGGATTCCACGGGATGTCAAAAGACTTCGGGGTGGGGGGGAGTGGGGGGGCGCCCACCTATAAGATGGTCAGACTTTTTCGTCAAGACCCTGCATGAACGGTTTGAGGCTTTTCATGTTCCTGGAGCAAGCAGACACCATTGGGCTATACTAGCACGCAACAGGGATGAATGGAGACGTTACAGGTGCCTGCTCAAACAAATCGCCGAACGACAGGATGACAAGTGATACAAGTGAATAAGAGTCATAGGTTCAGAGCAGGGAATTTGGAAACTGGTGGAAATGCATTTAGGCGAGAGTTCAGTCTCTTAGTGGATGGAACTGAATCCTGGATTTCATGGTTGGGTCTGTAAAATGGGTGCACACTATCTATTTCCCAGGGTGATGGAAGTGTTTAATGGATCAGTGTGTTCAGGGTACTTTAGTACACAATAGTACTTGTTACCAAGAGACAAACTTGAGGATGGATGAGGAGGCTTATCTCACCTGCCCAGTGGGTTGTAGGCTCTCAAGCTAGTAGGCAACTTTCAAAGAGACAGTGCTCTCTCTTCACCCTCTGGTTCCAAAGAGCACATGGCAACAACAGAATAAAAACATAATAATTGATATAAAATATTGTTTCACATAATTGCATTAATTTCTTCACCAGTTTCTCTGCATCTCAATTATCTATCACACCCATGTATCATGGGGGTGGTGGAGAGAGAGTGCAAGCAAAAGAGAGAGGGGTAATTTAATTATTGGAAGCAAACTTAGCTGGGAACAAAATACCCACCACAGTCTCCACTTAAAGACCCTGATGGGAATTTCAAGAAAAAAAGCAATAATTTGGTTTGCGGTAGCCATGGTCTAGTGTCCTGTTCTGCCTCAATTAGCAAAGTGCTTTTTTATTTCTCTCTTTGTCTGTATCAAGGCTTCAATTGCTGGAAATAGAGAACTTGCCACTGCAGATAGAGATTTTCTTGTGATGCTCTTGTACTGTTTTGCTTAGCCATTGTAAACTTGGTTACATACAGAGTAGACTTCAGCACAAGTGAAAAAGGGATGCCAATTTGTCCTTAGGTAATTAATGTACAGAAAACATTTTCCATAGTGTTGTATCCCTTGGAAGTGCTTCAAACTGTTACCTGGTTGATCTGTAATGCAGAGTTCTTTGGAAACTCTCTTCCAGGTCCTAATCTGCTAAGAATTCTAATGGTGAGATGTTGCTAAGAACTTTAATGGTGAAGAGTACATAGATCAAGACGAGGGGTCTGGTAGAAGGAGATTTCTTGACTAGGCACCAGATGCAACAGATACTTTGGCTCATTACAGAAGCCTGATCGCCTATCTGGTTCCAGCCTCCCTATGGAACTGAGAATAGATCCATCCTATAGATTGGAAACATTCTGGATTGGAGATACCACCACACTAAATCAAATTCTCTCTTTGGGATGTAGATAGCATTTGTTTCAATTCGTTTGAATTAGTTTTATAATGTAGAAGAATGATTTTTCTTTGTTACAATAACAATTAAATAAGAATCTCATTTATGCAAAACTAAAATAGTATTAGATAATTTGAGCATTAACTCAACTACTGACTCTGATCTATGGTTGAATGATAATCACACACACACACAGGTTGGAGAACTCATGTGTCTACAAACAGATAACCAATGCTCTCTGGAAAGCAGAAATTGGCCAACTATACCCCATGAATCAGCTCCTGTGTCATCTTCCTGTGTAGGCAAGGAGTGAAGAATGACATTTAAATACTAAAAAATTATTCAAAACTGAAAAAGAATAGACAACAAAGATTTAATATGTATCTCAAAGCATCAAATATTTCATTCTTAACCTCTTCTATGAAATCATCTCCAACCCTACGAGTGCCTCCATAACCTTGGAAAGTTCCCTGCCCTCCGATCTCTGTTCCCACAGATGTCTGCTTGGTCTAGAAGTTCATAAAAATGGAATCATGTCGCATGTCCTGTTCAGGAATTGGATTCTTGCTTTGAGCATAATGTTTCTGAAATCCGTCTGTGCTGCTTTATGTATCAGTAGTTCATTCCTTTTTATTGCTGAATATAAATCCATTATAGGGACACACAATTTGTTTATCCAATCTTCTGTTGACACTCGACTTGATTCCATTTTCTTTTTCTCTTGTATGTATGAATAGGCTGCAGTGAATATTCTTGTACAAGTTGTTTTGTAAACATCAATTTTCATTTCTTCAGGGTAAAGACCTAGGAGTGGAATTGCTGAGTCATATGATAAGTGGATTTCACTTGATAAGAAATGGTTGACTGGCTTTCATGGTAGTGACTTCACGTGCATTGGTACCCCACGACCAAAAAACATTTGAAAACCTTAGTGCTTTGCTACTTCATCATCATTTAATGTTGCCGGCCCTTACTTTTGGTAGGTGGATGCTGTTCTTAATGCTCTAAGCTGTTCCTCCACCCTACCCCAACAGAACTAAGCAGCAGATGTTCTTATTACCCTGAATTTCTCTCCCTCCCTCCCTTCCCTCCTTCCTCCCTTCCCTTTTTCCTCCTTCCCTCCTTTCCTTCCTCCCTCCTTCCCTCCTTTCCTTCCTCCCTCCTTCCCTTTCTCCCTCTCCTTCCTCCCTCTCTCCCTCTCTCCCTCTCTCCCTTTCTTTCTTTCTTTCTTTCTTTCTTTCTTTCTTTCTTTCTTTCTTTCTTTCTTTCTTTCTTTCTTTCTTTCTTTCTTTCTTTCTTTCTTTCTTTCTTTCTTTCTTTCTTTCAATTTGCAATAGTGCTAATATTAATGTATCAGGAATACTATGTTACTGTACCTCAATTACTATGTTATGTTACTGTATTATGTTATCATACTATGTTACTGTACAACACTACCAGAGTTCCAGTTTTAAAGATAAAACAACTGAGATCATGGATTGTGTATGTGTGTGGAGGGGGGTTAGTTAGGGATTTGTCTAAAACTCACTGCTGGTAAGAGCCCAGGTGTCTAATTCTTGTGCATGCATATTGAGTTACTGCATTGTGAAGTCCTAGAAGCCCCTTAAGAGCCATTCCTACCCAGGCTCATGTGCAGTTCAACCCCACATGCAAGTGCCATTGTTTGCATTGCCAGGGAGGGAGCTGCCTAAAAACAGGAAGGCTGAGATCTCTGGGGTAGGGGACATGAGTGGGTGATGGGTGCCCTGCCCATGTGGTAAGTGGAGTTAACAGATAAAGAGGCGGGGGGACTCCTCCTTTAATATACACAAAAATTTTGCTCAGCTACCTGTGACCCTTCAATAAGGAACTCAATTCATAATTGAATTAATACCTTATATGGAAATGTCTTTCAATCAGTAGGTGCATGAAAAATAAGAAGGTTGTGTTTTTGCAATTGAAAATAAATTTAAAATAGACACACAGAAGGGTGAGAGTCCCATCTTCTCATTAAGATCGATGATTATTGTTTGTTTCTATTTATTTTTATTGAAGTGACATTCAGATAGCATAAAATTAACCATTTTAAATGTGAGCAATTTAGTAATATTTTATACACTGACTATGCATGTTTAGTACTATTTAGTCTATTTAGCTCCCAAACATTTTTATCAACCCAAAGACAATCCATACTCATTAGTCATAGCCTTATCCCACTCGTCCCTCTCCCCAGGGTAATTGCTATTCCACCTAATGTTTCTTTTTTTCCCAATTTTTATATATTTTATTTTCATAAAGTAGTTCACAATAGTTCACTGCAGATAATATTCAAACACCAATCCCACCACCAAGCACCTTCCCACCACAATAAGAGGGAAGTGTGTGAAGGTTGCTGTATGTATTTCATCCTGGAGCCATTTAAGCCCATATATAAGAGAATACAAACAAGTCCAATGTGTGCTACTTTGGATACGTAAGTGGGCTAGAGTATAAGAGGTCTTGCAAACACATTTCCTAGCTGCTCCAGGAGGTTCTGTGTCTCTCTCTTCTGGGAGCTTTCGTTTATAGTCTCTGGATCTTGGCCATTAATGAGATTACATGGCACTGGGGGCAGTTTGTGAGTGTGGCTGCCAAGCTACTGAAAAACTGGGGAGCTGGGGGGAGGAGATCCAGTCCCGATCCGAGCAGGCTTGGAGGTCTCAGTCATGGGCCTCGCATACCTGGGTTTTTCTGCCAGATCCCACTTGGGTGAGGCTCCTCCGAGCATGCAGGGGTGGCCTTGAGCATGGCAGCGGTTCAGTTCTTAAGGTTTTCGGCTTCCGGGGTTCTGCCACCCAATGTTTCTGTAGCTTTACCTCTTTGGATGATTTTTAGGAATGAGATTCTATGCTTTTTGACCTTTTGTTTCTTTCTCTTTGGTGTTATCTTTTCAAGGTTCATTCATGTTCTAACATAGATCAGTACCACTTACCGCTTATTGGCCAAAGAGCATTCCATTTTAAGTACAGACCACAATTGGATTATCCATTCAGCAGTGGCTGGTCCTTCTTTTTGGCCATTGTGAATAGAATTGCTAAGGACATGTGGGTGCTTGTATTTGTACAGTCATTTGAATTCCTGCTTCCAGTTCCTTTGGTTTCCTACAAGATCTGAGTTTGTGAAGCTGCAGTCTAGAGAGATACATGGAGACATTTGGTGGTGGTGGTAGAGATGGTGGGAAGGCTCTAGAAATGTCAAGATTTGGGAATTATGGTATATTTCCTTGATAAAAAATGCAAAGGCAGAGATGTCTTCTTGAGGTTAATATGAAGGAAACCTTATTAAAAACTTGCTTATCCATGTCAGGAAAAGTGACCAATCATTTATTTTCAGAGCTCAGCAGAGCCTGAACTCATCCGCTGAATAAAAATGCTCTGATGAGAAGAAGCACAGATTCTGTGAGGCTTCTGTGTGGCAAATTTTCCTCAGCTTTGGAGAGCACTACGCCTGACATTCTGAATAAAGCCCACTTGGGTGGAGGCATTTCTACCTTCTTTGTATTTTTGATTCCAGAAAAAAATAAACACAAGATGCCCTATTCAATCTGAATGTCAGATAGGCAGTCAATAAGTGTTCGTATATGCATGTCTGAAGTATTGTATTATTTGCTATTTAATCCAACATTTAAGTTTTTGTTTGTTTTGTTTTGTCTGTTTGTTTGTTGCTTTTTGGGTCACACCCAGCGATGCTCAGGGGTCAATCCTGGCTCTGCACTCAGGGATTACTCTTGGCGGTGCTTATGGGACCATATGGAATGCCAGGGATTGAACCCAGTTCGGCCACCTGCAAGGCAAATGGTCTACCCACTGTACTATTGCTTTGGCCCCCTCCAACATTCAAGTTGAACTGGACATTCTTCTTCTTCTTTTTCTCCTCCTTCTTCTTCTTCCTCTTCCTCTTCTTCTGTCTCCATTTAGCAATCTATTTTTTTTGTCACACTGAATGGGGTCTCCTGATTGCAGTGAATTGTGAGAGATCCTCTAGCAGGAGAAATGTTTTCCTCATTCATTTTCCTAGGAGAGAACCATTTCCCTTTCTGTATAAATAATGTAAAAATTTGGAGATAAAGTATGTGGAGCAGAAAGAAGGTGAAATGGAGCCTTTGCAATGCAGAGCACTTTCTTTCTGGCTCTAGTTCATTAGTGAAATCTAGTGATTTAAATTACCCAGCTCACCTCTTCCGCCACGGTGGGATTATAAATCAAAGAGGTGGCTACTACCTGAAGGAGTTGTAGGGTATTTGCAGGAGGTTCTCATCAAACTAAGAAGGGCAGAAAATTTCTATTACTGCCTCATGTGTAAATGATAATGCTTGCCTCTCCACTTAACTGCAGATTGCTTCGACTATGCAACTCAGTGGCAAAAATCAACGAAACAAAGTGGGACCACCATTGCTGTTCTGTCTTACTGAGAAGATGGGATTTCTGTGAGGAAGCCTGGTCTTTGCTGCCAGAGAACACCTTCAACTTCCTATTCATCTGTCTGTCTTTCTTCCTGGGTTTTTGTCTGTCTGGGTGCCTTTATTTTGTGTGAAATTTGGAGAGAGGAGTTCCATTTTCCATTAATTCAATGGCTGTCATATTGCATTACATCGTGTCACTCAGATCACAACAATGAGAGGTTAGGGCTTAAATTAATAATATTGCAACACATCACTTGATAAAGAAATCTGCTTTAATCCTTTCCAGCCCGCTGGAAAGGTAACGTGACGTCTGCCCAGTGCCCGGAATCTGCAGGTTGCAGTGGAATTGCCCAAGTTCAATTGCAAACAACCTATAATTGGGACGGAGTGCCTGAGCTTCATGGTAGAGAGCATTAATTGAATGCGCTGGCGAGGTAGAACGACTTATGGATATCAATATGTGTGCCAGCTGGAGGCAGAGACTGGTGCTTTTGCCTGGCAAGTCCAGTCCTAGAAATACACCTGCATTGCACGGGGTGTGTGAGATCGCTGTGTCTGCGTTGTTCCTGCGTTAATAACGCACACAACTCGGAAAATGGCATGGGTGGGGGGAGATACAGGCGAAAGGGAAGTCTTCAAGAAAAATTCTGGTTTGAAGGCACATTTGCACAGATGTTAACTGGAGACCCCACGCCCCATCCCCCACCCCCACTCTCCACCCCCCTCCACCCCCCACACACACACCCAAGAAAAATGACTGCTGCATTTAGATGCAATCCAAACCCTGACCGGTTTGGGAAGAGAGTGAAATCAGATGCCCAAAGAGGAGAAAATGAGCCAAAGGCACATCAAACACATTCTTTACCCAAAGAGAATTGTTCTCGCGGGGCTGGTTATTTTTTATTTATTTTATTTATTTATTTTTTATGCGCAGATGTTTTCAGGGGGAAAAAAAAGAAAAAAAAAAACCAACACAACAGAAAGAACAGCTCTCTGTGCCCTCCTGGGCTCAGAGTCCTTCTGTAAATCCCAATAGTTAAGTCTGGGGCGCCGAGGAGGGGCGCGGCAGAGAGCAGGTTCCTGGAGTCCTCTGCCTTCCCGCCTTCCTCCCCTCCCTCCGGCGGGCGGGTGGGGGCTGGGGGAGGTCCCACGGGGGTCTTCCTCGGGCCACATCCACGAGCAAACACCGCTGGCACTGGGTAAACACGCAGAGGCTGCCTCCCTGGCCTTCATTAAGGTGGGTTGCCAATTGTCAAATGAGTTTCTGCCAGGGCCTGCGGAGCGCGAATGCAAATCCGCCACCCCCGACGCCGCCTCATTTGCAGCTATTGATTCCTGTTTGACTGCGAGTTCAAAAAAAGTTGTCTTTGAAGCTTCCCCATCTCGGCGCGGCTCCCTCGGTCCAGGTGGCTCCGGATGGATCTATGCGTGGCAGGCATTTTGATCTTTGTCTTCCGAACGCCGGGGAGGGTCACGCCAGGTAACTTAAAAGCAAGATACCATCAGGAAGGATTTGGAAATGAAGTCTTTGCCTTGTCACATTAATGTGGTCCAATCAAGTGGCAGTTTATCAAGAGCCACCTCACAAGGTTTTAATGAGCACACTGCCTGCTCTTATACAATACTAATTAATCCCATTTTTTTCACACTGCTGTGATTGCTTCATGAAACCCACATTGTTTTATACTCAGTAGCAAAGCGGCTCTTACTGATTAAATCTCCTTGCCTGCGATGGAGCCTGACAACTGAATTATACCTTGCTCAAAATAATAATGGGTATCAGCTAATAAATACGGTTTAACACACACAAAACTATGCAGCCAAAATCACACCACAAAATAGGAGTTTGACTTATAGGCTCAGCAGTGTTTCATTAAACATCTGTATTATAATTCACTGGTTTTCCAACTGATGTAATAACTTAATTGATGAGAACAAAGACAAGCTTATTTATTCACCCAATTGCTTGCTTCTTGACTAACGTTTTTCCTGGGTGTTATTGTGGAAATAAATATGCAATATTCTTTTTATAGAAGTCTAATTTAGGTCCTTTTTTCCCCCTATTGAGAAGTCAGCCTCGCCATCTCTATCTGACAATTTCTCGATGCTTTGCAACAAGAGCATTTTGATAAGGTGGGTTGCAGTGTTTGCCCTGGCATCCAGACACGCCAGCAGGGGTGAGCCCCCCTGGAGCCTAAGAATTGTCCTCTGCTTTCTCTCAGAAAGGTGAGAATACACGTATACTTTCCTTGAACCAGCGATGGAGTGCACACATATGGACGCATGTAAGCGTGGGTGTGTGTGTGGGCACACGCACGCGCGCGCACACACACACACACACACACATACACACACATACAGGCATGCATTAAAAAAAAAAATCCATTCCAATGTCTTCAAAGCAGGGATGCTGATGAACAGCTCAGAAGGCTAGGGACACTCTTCTTTCCTCATCCATCCATGCTACCATGGCAAAGGGGTGAGGAAATTTAGTAGCAAAACCAAGAGTGGCGTGTTTTTCTTTGTATAAGGCATGAGTGTTGGCAATAGAAATGCAAAAACTATGATGTGATTTCTTCTTCCCTTCAGATTGATTTGCGTGTCTCTCAGTTTTATCTCTATCCTAAGTATACAAAGAGAAAAATCTCTTGTTCAGGATGTGGAGTTTCTTTGTCCAGCTATGAATCAGAAAGTGTCCTGAGCCTTGAGACTACCCCAACGAAAGAGAAGAGACAAAGTCCCCACCCTTATGGAGCTTGTATTCTACTCGGAGAACCTGGAGGGACCAAGTTCACACATATCCACAGTGTCCAGTTTGATGTCAGTCTTGGCCACAAGTCACAAGGACAAGTAAAGCAAGTGGAGTGAACTACTGACTGGGTTCTGTCCCTTGGAGGGCTCCTTTAGTGTCACCTGAGTCAGAATAAGCTTAATAGGGTCTACCATAGTTTAATTGGGCTGTTTTGGGGTTTTTTTTGCACAAAATTTATCTTCTGACATTTTATTGTACAACCATTACAAGGTACCATTCTGTTCATTATGTGCCGCTTAAAAGGTAAACAGTGGCAGGGTATTCACCAGTGGCGTCCTTGTGGGCATTTGTCTCCTCCCATCCTGTGAGCCAAGAGCCCAGAATTCTCAGCACTAGTGCATCGTGAGAAGTGTAAACAAACCCCGGAAAGACCACTCACTCTCCAGTGGGCGGGTGGAGAGGCCTGATGACCAACAGACCTCGCTGGAACTAGTAAGTGCCCAGCTCTGAGACTGTTATGCACGTAGGTAATTCAGAGTGGGGACTTTATACCACATGAAATAGTCCTTAGAAAGATGGGAATTTCTAATGTACTAGAATACTCTATTCCACATGAAGATGACACATTGTGATAGAGTGATGAAGTAAACACATTTTACAGGAGGAGCACTGACGACCATGTGTCAGAGCATGAGACCAATGCTAGCGGCAGAGAATCTTTACACACAGATGGTTCCATTTTCTAAGTTCATAATTCACATTGGAGGAAAGTTCCTCATGTGTAGCATTGCAACTCTAATGTACAAATCAATAACAACTAATGTGTTAAATTTTTTTCAGATAGGAACAGAAACGTGCTTTATAAACTCTCATGAAAAATGATGTGTGTTGATTTGGACTATTTTAATATTCATTTATGGGCATCCTGTACATCCCAGTCTTGCACCAAGGACAGCTTATTCACTAATGATTTTTAAGTAATGGCTGCACAATTTTTTAAAACAGCTTTACATAATGGCCACATGCTGCATTTTTCCCCCAAAAATTGTGTCACAAAATCTTCAACAATTATTCAGTGAAATATGGTACTTTTCATATTAGCATTCAAGAAGGTGCTTACAAGAAATCTTCCCAGAACACACATTCTTTCCTCTTCTTTTTTTTTAAATTTTTTTTTTTTTATTGAATCACCATGTGAAAAGTTACAAAGATTTTAGGCTTAAGTCTCAGTCATACAATGCTCAAACACCCATCCCTTCACCAGTGTCCATATTCCACCACCAAGAACCCCAGTATACCACCCACCCCACCCCCACCCCCTGCCTGTGTAGCTGGTAATTTTCACTTTACTTTCTCTTTACTTTGATGACATTCAATACCTCCACATAAAACTCACTATTATTATTTGGAATTTTCCCCCCAGAATCAAGCCTGCTAAAAAGGCAGCATTTGATAATTTGTTTTCCCTTGCTGAGAATGAAGAGATATGAAGATCCAAGAGATATTGGATTTCTGTATTTTAGTAGCTAAGTCCAGGGAAACTTCTGCCAAAAATTGCATCATTGCAAGCTCATACCTCTGTTTAGTGGGCTTTATAAAATGGCGGTCGCCATGCCTCGCCCCCCCACCCCCCTTCCTGGACAGGAAAAGCCAAGAGAGAAAAACCTTTCCCTCCTGGGGCAGCATGGGGCCGTGGCTTAGTTCACAGTCTGGAGGCATTTCTGCAAGAAGCTGCTGGTGCCGAGAGTAGTTAGATGGCCTCTGCGATCAAGGGCATTCAGCAACGAAGCTCTTTCCTCTCATTTAGATTTTTTGGCTTAGCCCTGTCCATGAGCAGCTCCTGCCTGCTGAAAAGTTCTTGGGTGGAAGCCTGCAGCTCTCTTTTCTTTTGAATCTACGAAACCGTTTCCCAATAACTGCACGTTCTGCTCTTCCACAAATCCAATTTCTATTTCCAAGTACCTACAAGCTATTCATGCAGGTGCTTCATTGTTTCCTTATTTAATTTCCTATGCTGATCTCTCACGCCACCATCTCTCAGGATTCCACTGAAAAGCCAACAACTTTCCAGATTTATAAGGGTCCGGATAGAGCAGAAGTTGCTCCCATATCCACTTGCTCTTCTACTCAGGGAGGTTTGATCGTGGAGGCCCTTTCTGGCATGGTTCCATGAGTCACATACCCAAACTATGTCATGCTATTGGTGACGGATGTTTTTCTCCCTACCCTTGTTACTATTCCTTCATCCTCTGACTTGGGCAGGACTTGATTATTTGTCCAAAATGCAAAAGCATTGCCTGTTCTAGCGTTTTATCTCGTCAATGACATTTCTGTGCCACTCCCTGCAATGCTATGTCAGTGCTCTGCCCTGAGTTGGAAACTTTGACAATAGGGAAGCATGGGTCACTATTGCCCAAACTTCTGATATTCTTTAAATCCCGGGGAAAATATGTGTATGTAAAATTTTAAGATTTATTAAGATAAAGTTTTAAAAATGTTGTTAAGTTCAAGAATGTTGTACGTGTTATCCAGGCCAAACAAAAGTTTGGCAGGACCCCTGGTTAGTGATCTTTGTTCTAGAATTTGCTTGTCTTGCTTTCCTGTTTGGATTAGTTATTCTTGCACTCAGCTGCCCTCTCTTGCCCCTCTTAATGCTTCCAGGAAGTTTTTTCCACTCTCACCCAGCAATTGGGTAGCAGTCAGGACTCTAGTACTTCTTAAAAAGTTGGATTTTGAAGTCTGGAAGGACTTGCATTGATATTGGCATTGCTTTTGCCCTCGTGATCATGAATGAGGAAGCCATTTCTCTATTTACGGGCTGGGTGCTGGTAATATTATCGTGCCCTCTAAAAGCAAATGCCTCACATCATCAAGTTCAGCAAGAATGAAGAGAACTAACCTCATGTAAATACCATTCTTTAAGACAAGGAAGCCAGCATGTGTGATTAGCTATTATTAATATAATTATTGGTATTACATTTACTCCCGAATGCACACAATCACTCTTTGTTCTTTGGCTGATAAATTCTCTGTTGAAAGTTTGTGTTATGACCAGTGGATTCACATGCTAGAATATTTGATTCAATAAACAATGATTGGACACTTCCGCTCTGCAAAAAATGCATCTGGTATGCTGGATAACAAAAACTTTCTCAGAGGTTATAATCTAGGGGAAACAGAGGAAACATAAAAACTTCTTTGACATACAGGAAATTGGAAATCTTTATGTTTATTTTATAAGAATTGCAAGCTCACTCAAAGTAGAACAGTACTGCCAACCTCTATGCTCCTATCATCCAAGGTTAACAATCTTTCAACTGTCACTCTATCTTGTTTTATTAAATTTCTACCCACTCAGAATAAGTTGGAAAGAAAAACTTCAAATCCAAATTCATATTACCATTTCATTATAAATAATTGTGTACATAACTGTAAAAGTTCAGGAATCTTTTAAAAATAACCATAATCATATATAAGAGCATTGATAGTTCCTTAATCTTATCAACTATCCAATGGATGTTCAGTTTATTTTTAGAATTTGTCAGAATCAGGATGTAAATGCAACCTACAATTTGAAAGTGACTTGTTACTTTCGTTTGTTTTGCAGAGCGAGGGATCAAACTCAGGGCCTCGTGCACACACAGCATGGTCTCTGCTCCTGAATCACACTCCCAGCCCTCTCTTGCCTCCTCTTCCTTCCATGACCTGTCTCAAGTTCACTTGACCATTAATTGTGCAGAGTGACCCAGTCTGGATCTTACTCATTTCAACTGCATAATGTCATAGAATGTGCTTCAATTTCTACTGCATTTCTGGTAAGTAAACAGCTAGCACTTTGATCTACTCTAAGCTTACTGGTCTCCTTGTGGATGGAGAACTCTTTTAGAAATAGAAATTATTTGTTCTTCAGCAGACATTTAATATGCAGTTGTTTTTTAAATGACAGTTATTTATCACCGATTTAATTTGCTTTTATTCTTGCAAAATTGGTGATATTCTAATTCAAGAGAACTTTTAAAATGTTAGGACTAAGAAAAGTGATATGTTTTATCTTTTAACTTATGTTTAAAACCAGATGAGGTTATTTATGAATAGACTTTACCCAGAACAAATTAATCCCTTTACCAGATGAACATGGAGATATGTATGTGCTTAAAATGAATATGCAAAGATACTGTTTCTGCTTTATGAGCACACCAACCAAAGGAACAAACAGGTGTCACTGGGGAGAGATATGTAAGAGGAAAACATCCTGATCCAAATTATGCTCTGAGGAGGAGGAGAAGAGGAAGAGGAAGAAGAGGAAGAAGAAGAAGAAGAAGAAGAAGAAGAAGAAGAAGAAGAAGAAGAAGAAGAAGAAGAAGAAGAAGAAGAAGAAGAAGAAGAAGAAGAAGAAGAAGAAGAAGAAGAAGAAGAAGAAGAAGAAGAAGAAGAAGAAGAAGAAAAGGGGGAGGAGGAGAAGAAGAAGAAAAGGGGGAGAAGGAGAAGGAGAAGGAGGAGAAGGAGAAGGAGGAGAAGAAGAAGAAGGATATGGAGGAGAAGGAGAAAGAGAAGGAGAAGGAGGAGAAGGAGAAGAAGGAGAAGGAAAAGAAGGGGAAGAAGAAGAAGAAATGAATGACTAGGGGAGGTGAGATTCTCAGGGCATCATTTCAAGAGCTCTACTGGGAAGGACATATACACATTCACTACATGAAGCAATCATCACAGCAGCCCATCCCACAGCACAACTCTTATAAATACTGTTGTAAGTTTTTTGCAAGGGTTAACTCATTGGCGTCTTAGAGAATCCCACAATATAACAGATGAGTTAACTGGGACCTGGAACAATGATGTTTCATGCTCCAGGCCAGATAGCTAATTGGAGACAGAGATTCATGAAGAACTTGCAGCCAAGACTGAGACAATGGGTTTGCAAAGTCCCCACTCAGAGGTGGCTTTGGTATTAGGGTCAACTCTCCAGGAGCCTCCTAAACATTTCTGGATTCACTGTGGCCTAAACACTATTGTCCTTTCTCCTCTCAAAACCATAAGTCATGTGAAACGGCATTAGTGCTGAATATGAAATTAAAAGGGAGATTAGCCTACTATGAATAAATTAAATATTACTGCCAAGGCTATAGTTTGGAAAATAACTTGGATTTAGATGTTTCAATCATCACCTTCACTGTCATTCATTAACTTCAGAACTGATATAATTACACAACTTCATTTGTAAGACTGAATGTGAGCTATATCAGCACCCATATATTTGAGAAATTCCTATTGCTTTTTCCATGAGTATGGAGAAAAAATATATATACATGACTCTTCAGGATTTAAGTTCCATGTATGGGGATTTTTAATTAATATATACCACATATATACTTAAGAGGAAGGTATAAAAATTGGTGAGCAGCAGTTAAGTCATGAAATACAAATGCAAAGTCATTTTGTCCAGTTCCTGCCTGCAGGAAGTACCAAGCCCTAAGATTCCTTAGACTGCAGAGACACACTCATTAATCAGAAAATACATATTATATTTCTATTTCTGTGAACTCTGAAGGAAAAAAAGCGTGTTCACCTAAATTTGCACTTAACCAAGTCAAAAATGTTAGAGAAATATGTGACAACATTTGATGAACTTCAGGGAGGCAGCAATAAGCTCCTTTTCCCTACGGATGTTCTTCTCATTTTTCAATTTAGGTATTAAAGTTATCTGTGCAGTTAAAAAAAATCAGACTTCTACGTCTTAAAGGTAAAAAGAGCTTTTTTCCCCTCCCTCTTCTTAGATAGTTGGACCTATGAAGAATACTAGAAAAATATAAAAAATACTACATGGGAATCATTGCGAGCACCCATCTCTTTTATTACAAGCTTTAATCACACAAAGTTGCATTGATGTTAAGGGAAAAAAGTAGCATTCCATTGTTAGACTCTGTTCTTGCATTTTCCTCGTTGATTATAATTATGATGTATGAAGTAATGAGCCCATACATGATGGACAAGACAGAAAGATGATTTATCATTTGACAAAGTTTTATGCAGGAAAAAATATGCAGACAACAGGGAATTAAGTCTCAGGATGTAATTTATTAGACACAATGGGGATCTTGGTCTTTTCCCTTGACAAGGTGTGCTTGTCTCCTGAATTATCTGGGTTGATTTAGGTATTTTGAGGTTAAGAAATATGCATAAAAGAGGGGATGATCTCCCCACTGACATGTATGCCAAGGTCAGCTGTTGACAAGGAGGATTAGAAATGACTGTATTAAGAGGCAGGGGCCGAGACATAGATGAGGGCAAGCTAATGTGTCCTAATTTATTGTGCCTGGAAAATGTTGACCACGTAGCATTTGGATCTTTTATTCGCTGAGTGTCCATATACACAAAGGATTGCAGCCTCTGTGGGCATCACTTTCTCATAGTTACACAGTTCTTGCAGTCGTTGGAGAATGCCGACATTCCAATCAGACCATGAAGACAAAAGTGGCTATGACACATTCTTAGCAACCAGAAAGTGTGTTTCTGAGCCCCTTTCCCTCCCTTTGTACTTTGTTAAAGCATTTTGTCTTTCCCATCTCCAACACTTATATCAATCCGAAAATCATCAAAGAAACTCCTATTCATGCTTTTTGAAAAACGGGGCAAGACAAAGACGCCTCGTTTCACAATTAAGTAGTCTCACCCTTTGTTGATTACTGTGGCCCCAGTGAATGGCATTTGCTGACATTTTTAACTCTCTTTGAAGTAGTTTATCTTTACTAACCTCCATTTCATAAGAAATTCATCACAGTAGGCACATGAAAAAGTGTGCATCATCATCTATTATAAAAATGACAAAGAAATACCATCTCGCACCAGTGAGAATGGCATATATCAAAAGATTGGGGGCAACAAAAATCAGTGTTGGTGGGAATGAGGTAATGAAGGAACCTCTTTCACTGCTGGTGGGAATGTTCTCTGGTTCAGCCTCTATGAGAAAAGCATGGAGCCCTCTAAAAAGTAAGAATAAGGCTTCCAAATGACTCAGAGATTCCACTTTTCAGCATCTAGCCCCCTCCCCCCCAAACATTAATTCGAAAACATTCACACATCTCTGTTCATTGCAGTGCTTAGGGCAATAATCAGGACATGGACACACCCTGATGTCTAGCAACAGATGATTGTAGAAAGAAGTTGTGGCAGATAGACACAATGGAATGCTATGCAGCTGTAAGAAAAGATGAAATCTTACAGTTTGCTGAAAAAAACAAAAACTTGGATGGAATTGGAGGGCATTGTGTTAAGTGAAATAACTCAGAGGGAGAAAGGCAAATCCAGGATGAACTCACTTACCTGTGGTAGAGAGAAGACAAGGAAGTAGCATTAATGAATCCTTGGCCTTGAATTACAAAACTGAGATCATCTAGCAAGAGGGGATAGGTGTGTGGAGAAGGAAACCATGGGCTAGAGGTAACAGAAAGACACTGCTGAGGGGCCTTGGGCACTTTGGTGGTGATACGGTGGGTGTGATAACTGGACTTAAAAACATAGCACAGTGGTAGGGCATTCGCCTTTCACGCAGCCCACCAGTGTTTGATTCTTCCGCCCCTCTCGGAGAGCCCGGCAAGCTACCGAGAGTATCCAGCCCGCACAGCAGAGCCTGGCAAGCTCCCCGTGCGTATTGGATATGCCAAAAACAGTAACAATAAGTCTCACAATGAGAGACGTTGCTGGTTCTCGCTCGAACAAATTGATGAGCAAGGGGATGTCAGTGACAGTGACAGATTGTAGACATGTGACCTAAACTTACAATCATAATATGTAAGAACTCGAGAGTATTTTTTTTTTGGCTTTTTGGGTCACATCCAGCAATGCACAGGGGTTACTTCTGGCTCTGCACTCAGGAATTACTCCTGGCGGTGCTCAGGGGACCATATGGGATGCTAGGAATCGAACCCGTGTTGGCCAAGTGCAAGGCAAACACCCAACCTGCTGTGCTATCGCTCCAGCCCCTCGAGAGGTTGGTTTTTTTTTTTTTTTTGGTTTTGTTTTAATTTTTTTTATGGAATCACTGTGAAATACAGTTACAAAGTTGTTCATGATTGTGTTTTGACCACTCAAAGTTCCAACACCCATCCCTCCTCATTTCCCACTACCAGTATTCCCAGTTTCCCTCCTAGCATCACCCCTGACCTCTCTGCCCAGCCTGCTTCTATGGCAGGTACTACTTTTCTTTCTCTCTATCTCTTTCCTTTTGGGCATTACCTCAAGTGATTTTTAAAGATGAAATTCACTGCAGTCTTATAAGTCCTGTACCAAAGTGGGTCACAGAGGGTCTCCATGACCCAGCTACAACACACACTTACCCACTTACCATGCACAGGCTGTTCTCTCCTCCTCCTGTCTTGGAACAGCTGAAATCATGGTGTCTAATCAAGGGTGACCCAGTCCAGGCCCAACATATCCTAGATACCACGTATCCTTGGCCCAGGCTGTTCTGCTTGCTTATCATTTTGATTTGAATAAAATCCACGTGCCTTTCTATGAGGCAAGATTAATGATTACCATCTCTCTGCTGTTTCCTCCAGTTTTCTTCTTGCTCTCTGCTGTGGTCACATGGGTGAGCTCTGTTCTCTGGTCACTAAGCTTCTTCTTGTCCTGTGGATGTGGCATTTCCTGGACAGTCTGCTTAGGCAATCTTCCTGGTGTCTGCCCCCATTTCTCTGTTTTGTGTCAGCCATCCCTAGAGCAGCCGTCTAGGACCCAGGTCTCTCCTTCTTCTGGCTGCTCTCAACCATGAATTTGACTTTATTATGTGTTTGTAGCTTTCTGAGGGCTGAGTTTGGGGGTTATTTTGCACATTGCTCCATCCCAGAGTTGGAAACAATACTGGTGACGTCACTGGAAGGAATTCTAATGCATCTTGTAAGAAGAACAGCAGAAATCTAAATGATTATAGGGAATTATCATTCTTGGGCTCATTTGAGGCATTGTTGTGCAGAAAGATTCCATCTGAAGGACATTAAGATTCGAATTTTCTTCTAAACTCTGTTACTGGTTAGCTTTATGCTCTGTGAAGTGAGGCCAGAGATATGATTCTAAGTGATAGAATATATACCTGGCACATACCAGGCCCTGAATTTGATCCCATGCACTGCATGCCTTCTTCCACCCCCCACCCCCCGCACCTCTCCCCCACCAAACCACCACCCAGAGTGGCCTGTGTGTCCCTACATGCTGCAGTGCTGACCCTGGACATTGAACTCTCAGGCCTGCACCACTGAACATAGGCTGGGAGCACTTCCCCACCCCAGGTACCCCCAGAGTATAGTCCCTATAAAAATATTAACCATGGGCCAAAAAGATAGCACAGTGGGTAAGGCACTTTTCTTACGCAAGGTTGGGCTGGATTTGATCCACGCACATTCCCCACAGTGCCAGGAGAGAGCCCTGGGAACAAAGCCAAGAATAAATCCTGTGTGCCCCTGGATAGGGCCCTCAAGCGAGGCAAAACAGTAGAAATGAAAAATAAGCTCACATGAATATTTAAAAACAGCTGCACATTCTTGCCACACCTCTCCTTTAAAAGAATCTCAGTTCATGGGGCTGGAGCAATAGCACAGCAGGGAGGGCGTTTGCCTTGCATGCGGCCGACCCGGGTTTGATTCCCAATATCCCATATGATCCCCTGAGCACCGCCAGGAGTAATTCCTGAGTGCAGAGCCAGGAGTAACCCCTGTGCATGGCCAGGTGTGACCCAAAAAGCAAAAAAAAAAATAAATAAATAAAAAAAATAAAAGAATCTCAGTTCACGTCCAGAATAACTCTGGCTCTGGATGCGGGGCTTGCTTTGACCAATGGACCCATTATACCAATGATCTTTGCCAATTGAAGCTGGGTAGGAACTAGCTCCCTGGAGCTTGCCCTGTTAGTTGCCTTCCGGAAGTTGCCCTCCGGAAGCTTGGCTTTTACGAGTGAAAACATGGAAGAGAACCAAGGTGTTCAAGTTGATAGCCAGTATCACTGGCTGGATGTAAGAGATAGGTCATTCTGAACATGAATGCCCACCTGCCCACCTACCTGCCTACGGAATGCAATTGTGTGAGTTCAAATAAAACCCACCAGAGAAACTGCAGTCAAGTCATCTGCTAAACTGTGAATATATTACACTTTTAAGCCACTAATGTGTGAGAAAAGGTTCAGTATTCAGAATAGTTGGGAGACCACATAAAATTATAAAATTAATGTTGAGTGTAATTTTTAACTCCAAAGGAACACTTCTTAACTCATTGTCATTATCCTTACTCTGCATTTGGCTGATCCCAAGAATCTGAGTGTGTTTTCTGTTCTAATATCATCACATAGATGAATGACATTTGCAAAATATGCCCGGGGATTGACCAATAATACATTAGAAATGGAACTTTAGATTATTTAAACTCCTATATGGGCATTTCTTAGGACAATTATGGTAGAGATCTGAAGCAGATTAAAGATGTATATCCTAAAGTAACAGCTGTCATTCACTAAGCATTCACTAGACATGTCTACAGTCATGATTGATTTGTATGTATACATATATCCTTTTTATGTTTGACACTAACCATATTTTGCGGAGGAGAAATTTGAAATTCGCATATGTCAAATCATTTTTCCAAGATCATTTTCCAAAAATGGTCAAATTGGGTCTTAGATGCTGATCCCTCTTACTCTATAGCCACAGTCAAAATCAGCTTCCCCTAGGGGCTTAGAATCCTAGTGTGGGAATGGGAGAGACCTCAGGCCTGGGGGAAAGGCTGAAAGGAAGAAAGTGCGCGGTGTGTTCTTGGAGAGAATTAGCACCGTGTGAGTTTCAACTGTTAGGGGAGTTCAAAAAAAGGCAGTTTAAATTAGATTGTTCAGAGGAAGGGCTCCTGGGAGCCAGGTGGTCCCCATGTCCTCTCAACTTTCTTGGCACAGACTGTGAATTTGAAATCTGGGATTGGAATGTTGTATACATCCTTTATTTCATTCTCACAAGGGTTCAATGAAGTGGGAACAACTGTCGTTCTACTTCCAAGCAAGAACATTCAGACTTACAAGGTTGGATGATGCCCTCAACTGATTTCTAGCAGAGTTGGACTACAAACTTGGGAGATCGGTATGTAACACTATGGTGAATATCCCCCCATAGGAGAAGTGACAGTGAAGGAAGTGAGAATAGCCTTGTTCAGGGGCAGGCGGGGTGCTGTTGGTGTGGACACATTTGAGAGCTTCTATTATACAGGGTTGGAAAACATCAATGATCTTCTGAAGAAATAATAATAGTTTAGGCTAATGTTGGGAAGGGGAATAATAAAGCATCAGTAAGATTGCTATGATGGGTTAGCCTTGAGTATAGAAAGAAGCCTGCAATAAGTATCTGTTGTTTCCTATCCAATATCCGTTTCCTGTATTTTAGGGACCAGTCGTCTGGCTGACCTCCTGACAAATTCCACTTCCTCCATTTTATGAATCTGTGTCCTGGGACGTGGGGAATGATCCCACGCCTGCAGAGTGCAAGCTTGGAGTCATCCAGGACTTCAGAGAGGAGTGCAGGGAAGTCAACCACAACTGCACTGAGCAGATCACCTTCCCGATGGGATTAAACAGAGAGTGCCCTGCTGAGGGCCAGAAGAGGGCTGCCAGGTGACAGACCATGGGACCATGAGCGGCAACAATGTGGAGAAGAGTGTGGAGATAGATGACAAGGATACGGTTTGAGAACTTGCTTTGGCAACAAGTTGGGGCCAGAAACGTCCATTGGTAGATTTCTCAGTTTCACATGTGTAATGAAGTTGAGTTCGTTCTATTAAATCCCTTTATAAGTAATACAGTAATGAGTAATGGAGCAAATTTGAGGAAAGGATTTCTACACTTCATTTGCCACAAACTGAGACCAAAACTTAAGTCTTGACTTAAAACTTCTTAAAGGAAAAATAGAAAATTAAATTTTTTAGTAGCAGAGATACCAGTTGACTCACAGTGAACCTTTTGCAAGTCAGGGAAGACCTAGTCTGGGAGAAAAGTGAGTACAGAGTTTTAGACCTTATGCTTTGACGTTAGCAGACTTGATTTCTCGTCTTAGATCTACTGGAATGATGGAGTCACTTAGCATATTTTTTTTGCTTCATGGAGTGTAATGGGCATGTTGTATTTTTTACCATTTTATTGTACAGTGATAAGTATCAAAAGGCACTCACAAATGTATATCTTAATGAGTTATTAGATAAAATAACCACTATCTAGGTAAAGAAATAACTTTTCTATTCACCTCCTCAGCCCCCAAATGCCAAGTTTGTGTCTTGCTCCTGATAGTCCCCCAGTGTATCCACTTTCATTATATTTTAAATGTCTCATACTTCAGATTTTAGGCACTGTGGTTTACTAAGCCTTTTAATAGAATTTTGGGCATTTAATGCTACAACTCCAAACTCACCATTAATGTCAGCTTCCCTCCATAGATGACTCAAGATTCCCTCCCTCTCCTAACCCTGCCTCCTAAACAAATTTATTTTAAAAATTTTACTTATATTTAGTTTGGCTCCCATGTTTACAACAATATGACCGATGTCTGTTGAATACTGTGATATGAAAATAAAAAAGGCTGCAATTACTTGCCACGAGCCATGGGGCAAGTTACTGCACTTCTCTGCACTTCAGTTTCTTTATTGGTAAACAGCTAATAATTGTGATGAGCTCATCATAAATGAATGCGTGACCGACTGACATCTTGAACTCAGTATCCCTTTAGGAAAGGTTAGGTCTTTTGTGCGAAGGTGTGTGCCCAGGAGAGAAAGAGTGGAAGCAAAGATCCATGCAGGTTAGGATACAAATATTCCTATCCCTAGGAAGCCAGGCCTGGAGAACTCGGAAGGTGGTTTCCATGAATGTACGGTTGGTGAGGTTATAGAGAAAGACTGTTCCAATATTCAAAATTTAAATAGTTGGGTCCAAGAAGTCACGCTGAGGGTAATGAAGGCTTACCTCCCATAAGCTTACACTTCGCCTCATCCCCAGGAAGACAGGGAATGGGGGGAGAGAGAGAGAGGCTTAAGCTCCCTGAAAAGGACTTGACAGGGAATGAGGAAACGCTTACTGCTCGTGTCTCATTGCTTAGGCCTGTTATCGGGAAGCGAGGGAGCCTGGGGAAACGGTCTCTGGCTGAGCGATCCTGCATGGAGCAGGACCAGTGACTGCTATTGAAGAAGGGAGAAATGATGATGGGGGGTGGGGTGGGGGGGTGCGCATAAGCAGCCACATTTATTATCCCATCTCAGGAGGAAGTAACCGCAAATTCATTAGCTCCAAATCTGCTCTGGGTTCTGGGTTACAGCCACTCCTTGGCCGGCCAAGTGGGCCCCTTTCCAACTGGCCTGTGAAGCAAATCCTTTTCCTTCTGCAAAGAGCATTTCACAAACGTGGAGCTGGGTCGGCCAGGGCCCTGGGTTCTCCTGGGGGCTCTCTGTGTGTGTGTGTGTGTGTGTGTGTGTGTGTGTGTGTGTGTGTGTGTGTGTGTGTGTGTGTGTGTCCAAAGTCATTCTTTGGTGGAGGGCTACCTTTTTGTGTATAATAGGCCCACTTAGACTTCATATTAGCTTCTGCCTTCTTCCATAATTTTTTAGAGGAAACTCTCCTCTCATGCAGGAAAATCTAATTATGCAGTGACAGCAGTTGGCTGACTCGGGCACAACACAACATGTCAATTTTCAGTTGCTTACACGGTCTCACAGAAACTGTTAGAAATTGTTTTGAAATCTGGCATACATTTCAGTCATGTTAATTCCTCCAACGGTGCCAAACTTGATGAAATTTGGCTCCTCTGGACTCCGACGAAGGTGGGGGATTGGGAAAGGCGACGCTTTTTTTTTTTCCTGGCAGTGACATCATCTCCTTATCCTCCCCTTATGATGAACAGTGCTCTCCAACAAGCCAAGAAGTAATATAACTTTATATTTACAAGCCCGTGTGATAAATGACTTCAAGAGACTGGAGTTGTGCTCTCAAAACCATTGAAGAAATACAGATGGCATCATGGTTTTTTTTTTTCCCTTTTTCTCTTCCCTTCCAACAGATTTGTGCCAGATGTGTGAATATTGATAATTTCTCTGGGGCTCAGCTCAAGGCACACTATAGATTTCTGTTTGATGGGGGAAAAGAGAGTGAGACTTCATCTCAGAGATGGTATTTACAGGAAATGTTTTGCCTCTTCTTCCAAGTCTGTCAAAGCAGAACCAGAAATCCCAAATTTCCAAATGAGCCTCTGAGTCATCCTTTGTTCTGGACCCAATTTTTATCTCTCAGTAATTGACAGACTGGAAAATTCATTTGTGAAAACATGTGGTAGAATTCTAAACGTGGAGTCTCCCAATGAGCCAAACCTGTCTTCTGCACATCAAGTCAGAGCCTGAACGGTATCAAAATTTTACAAAGGCATCTTAGCAAGGCATCCATTATTATGATTTTCCTTATAAACTTACTAATAAAATATTTGAATGTAATAATAATTTTTAACATTTAGAGTTGGAAAACTTGAGAAAGAAATAAACCAATTATTTTTAAAAGCTTTCCTGGAGTATTGTCTTAGTCTTTCTAGAGTTGGATGACATCAAATCCACAGAAGCTAGAAAATTTCACCACGTTCAATTACTATTTTTAATTAAATTAAAAAATTTTAATCACTGTATTATTTTATCATACTGTAAATGATAAGGTTTCATGGATGTTTAATTTCTTAATCAAACCTTGTTCTCTTCCTATAATTGAAGAGAATATTGAAAAAAAAAAGAATGTTTATTCCTAGAAGGGTACTGGAGTGATAGCACGGCAGGTAGGGTGTTTGCCTTGCTTGCAGCCGACCCAGGTTTGATTCTTCTGTCCCTCTCGGAGAGCGTGGCAAGCTACCGAGAGTGTCCTGACACATGGCAGAACCTGGCAAACTACCCATGGTGTATTTGATATGCCAAAAGCAGTTAACAAGTCTCACAATGGAGATGTTACTGTTGCCCACTCAAGCAAATCGATGAACAATGGGGTGACAGTGCTACAGTGCATTCCTAGAAGGTTTCAACTTTGATTAAATTATTGAACAAATTGATTTCAAAATCAAGTACAAATTTTTAAAATTTATGCATTGGATCTTTTCTGAAATATGAGAAAAATTTCAAACAAACATAGCACACTGGAATGCGAAAAAATAGAGGAATAAAAAAGGTCAGGAAAAAGACACAGGAAGTGGAGGATTGGAAAGTTAGATGTGAAAATCTCTCAGTGGTGTGGCAAATATGTGTTTTTCTGTTGCTGAAAAATAAAGCTGAGCTTTGAACTTCTTGGCAGTCACAGCTAACAGGAGCTAAGATCACTTTTATAATTTTCTTGATCAGAAAGAAATACACCAATTCTTTAGGGAACAAGATCCTATTTCTAACATTGGGTTCTGGTGCCAGTTCTGTTTGCGGGTGTTCCTGGTTCCCAGGGATATTCAGTCACATCTGGGGACATTTGGGCTGTCATGTAGTGGTGGTGTTGCTATCAACTGCAGGTAGAGGCCAGGGTCATTGCTAAACACCATACAAGGTCCAAGATGATCCCAGAGCAGAATGGTTTTGCCCTAAAGGTCAATCCTCCAAGGATGAGATTCCCCCCTTTATGGGGTAGCACTTTCCCATTGTTCATCATTTGCTTGAGCGGGCACCAGTAACGTTTCCATTGTGAGACTTATTGTTACTGTTTTTGGCATATCGAATACACCACGGGGAGCTTGCCAGGCTTTGCCGTGTGGGCAGGATATGCTCGGTAGCTTGCCAGGCTCTTCGAGAGGGACGGAGGAATCGAACTCTGGTCAGCCATGTGCAAGACAAATGCCCTACCCTCTGTGCTATCACTCCAGTCTTATATGAGGTAATAATAATTTTTTTATCATGTGGATGTTTCAAATATCCTCTCTGAGACTCCACTGGCACGTGCATTTGGAAGAAGGTAGATATGAATTTGAACCCGTGTTCCAACACTTATCAGCTGCATCACTTTTGCAAGTTGGTTCACCTCTCTAATCCGCAGGGTCCTGGCGATCATTATGTAGCTCCTGGAGGGCGAGAGTTGGTGGGAGTAGTGTTATTATTACAACAGTGAGCACAGTACTTGGCACGTAAAGACTCAGTGAATGTTCATCATTAAAATAGCCCTATGGGCAGAGAGGGTAGCATTAAAAGTTTTCTTTGCTGCACAGGGTGATGGTGTGGGATGGGGGTGGTGGGCAGAAGCTGTTTTGAGCTGCTTATTCTATTGATAGATTTGGAAAAGTGAATGAAATCTGCCATCAACACCACTAACGTGAGACTGACCTCAGGCAGAGAGGTTCATCCACTGTTATTTGGAGTTGTTGACTGAGAGCTGCATGGAATTCTCTAGAAATCAGATAAGCAGGTGGTAGAATAACACAATAAATGCCGATCTGTTTGGTGCCTTTGCCAGGTGCGAAGTCATTGAGGGTCTTAGAAGACTCACATAACAGCAACACAGGGGGTGAAGTGATAGGTAGTACCGAGGGGAGGGCTTTTGCCTTGCACACAGCCGGCCCAGGTTCAATTCCCAGCATCCCATATGGTGCCCTGAGCTCACTAGGAGAGGCCCTTAAGTGCAGGGCCAGATCTAAGTCCTGAGCACCTCTGGGTGTTTCCCAAAACAAAACAAAACAAAACAACCCAAACCCAACAAATAACAGGGGCAAAGAGCCAAGCCATCCTTTTGCCGTTTGGAAGCAGATTTAGGGATCACTAGATCAGAATGGAGAAGATCTCTTTGGGTGGGGGGGGCGGGGAAGGTAACAATGAAGCAATCAATCTGTAAGTACGGGGGTGGGGGGAATCCATTTTAGTACTATTTTAGCTTACAACAGTTCCTTCATTGGTTGAGGTATTGCTAGCTGCTGAAACCCATTTCAGAATTTCCGTGGTTTGATGCAGCAGAAATGCATTTCCGTGCCCGCAGTGCACCAGTATCAGGGGCTCATGGTTGGCATATGGATAGCTTCACTCCAGGAAGAGCTCGGGATGCAAGGTCCTTTAGCTTATGATGCCATCAGTCACTGCTCCCGAATCCCCAGCTCCTAGTAAGAAAAGGAGAAAGAGAGAAAGCAGAGAAGACATATGGGCTCCATAAAGCCTCTCTTTGGAAATGACTCATGTCACATCCGTGCACATTTCATCGGCTAGCAACGATCATCCAGCCCTTCCTGGCTAAAAGCCCCACTGCCCAGAGGTGTGAGGCATATTCCTGTGGACGTTGCATCCTCAGCTCCTAACACCAGACACCAGCACAGTTGTGTTTGTCCGTAGGTACCTGGCAAAGCCTTTCCATTTTGAAAGTCAGGCTGAAATAGCCATGTCTAGAAAACAGCCATAAAATTTAGTCCAGCACTTTTCTTTTCAGCAGTAGGAAAAATATAAAAAGTGGACATGTGACAAGTTTGATAGACTGGTAAAACTCTAGAAAGGCCATTATTCAAATATTTATGGATCCTTTTAGCTAATGGATTCAAATTTATAATGCTGCACTTGTCAACAAGATAATTTTGCAAAAACATTAAAGGCTGAGCCGTTCGGTCCCTTCTAACCCTGGGCCTCTTTTCTCCACAGCAAATGTGCAGCTGTTCTCAATGAAAATGGAGACTCCGTGCTCACAACATACATTCCAGACTCCCTGTGTATCGGAAGGCTGCTGCTTAGCTAAACGATGCTACCGGAAGAAAGCTGACACGCTCCGAGATTCCAGGAGGAGGCCCAGGCATTCGCGCCATCAATAGAGGGGAAAATGATATGGCATTGCCATGGATACGTTGGAGGATAGTTAGACTGTCATTGTCACTGTCATTCCGTTGCTCGTTGATTTGTTCGAGCGGGCACCAGTGATGTCTCTCATTGTGAGACTTATTGTTACTGTCTTTGGCATATTCAATTTGCCATGGGTAGCTTGCCAGGCTCTGCCGCGTGGGTGTGATACTCTCGGTTGCTTTCTGGGCTCTCCGAGAGGGCCGGAGGAATCGAACACGGGTTGGCCGCATGAAAGGCGGACACCCCCCGCTGTGCTATGTATTCAAAAAATAAATTATGAAGGGGCCATGGCGGCTCCCTCTTGCTGCCTGTGTCTGGTGGCCTTGGGCCACTTCCCCCACCCCAGGGTGGTCGATGGTGATGGGCAGACGAGGGGGAGAATGAGGGCCTGGCTAGTTGGTATCAGTTGCAGTTTATTGCATTTCCCTCTCCCTTCCCCTCAGATTCTCCTCCTAACTTCTAGTAGAATTATCTCATCTTAATCTGTTAACCAAAATGACTGGATTGTGGGCCCTAGAGGCTGCGAGGCAGCAACTAAGAGTGAGAATATTTGTTGGGAAAATGTATGTGGTTTCATGTTGGGAAGGCCTTGGGTCTTGAGAAATATTTTGAAGTTCCAAACAGATTTCTCAGGTTGCTTGTCTGTCTGTCATTTTGGGGTTCCGCAGAAATAAGCCAAGTTCTTAGAGATCCATATGGACGGACTACTCCTGCCTGCCAACACTTTCAAGGAAACTGTGTTCTGAGGAACGAACTTCTCCTGTGGATTCCATGAGCCAGCCAAGAGTGCTCAGGAAAGTGGCTATCGTGGCCTGTACTCCACGTTGCTACTGAGAGAGGAGAAGTGGGAGAGGAAGTCGCATGTTCATTCATAGCTCTGGTGTTCTCAGGCTTGAGAGATCCTGAATGTCCCCCTTCTCTTCCTCTGACTGATAATATGGCCATGAGGAAGGCATTTTACCTCCTTCTACCCTCAGTTCTAAAGATATATTTTCCTTATGAGTTGGTTCTCAAAATATACCCTGTGAGTTCCTTCCTTCCAGAAGAATGCCAGAGCCAAAATGAGTTCCCGCTTAGTGATGCTGTAGATAAAAATGTCAGAAGGGGAAATATTAAACAAGTTAGGGTATGTCTATCCAACAGAATATTTTACAACCATTAAAATGTTATTTACAAAGAGTTTTCACAATCTTGGGAAACTTTAACAATTTTATTATAACATTAAATGAACAGAACAAAATAAAAAGGTGTGTAGCCAGCAAGAATATAACGACACAGCAGTATTATGTATAGAGAAGATCGGGGGGACTTCTACCTTTTAATAGGGTAGATTTAGCTGATGTGTGAAATCCTCTTGTCCCACTTCAACATTGAAATGCTAAAAAAAATGATATATTTAAATACATAGCTACGTTTGGCATCAAAAAAGGGAAATTTGTCAGGCATCTCAAGCAAAGTGTTCAATGCCAGGGTGAACAAGAGTTACAGTGGAATGAGTTAGTGCTGGGGGTCTCAGGGTAAAATAGGACCACAGGTTTCTCTGGTGGGAAAGAGAAGGAAATAGGCTTCTGGCACTGATAGAAAGCCACTAACAGGTAAAAGAAGAACTTCGGAGACTAATTTCAAAGTCACTGGAAGAAAACATTTGCCCAGGCTTTTGGGGGCAGAGCTGATGTGAGAAGTCTGAGTGCCAAGACTGCATTGTGCCTGGGTGTGGAGCCCCTGTTCACATTAGCCCCTGGCTATGGATTCCTGGAATTAGCAAAGGCTGGTCTAAACTGGTAAAAATTCTCCACAAGTTAACCTACCCACTAGGAGATGTCCACGTACTCACCCCAAAGTTAGTTCAGAGCCAGAAATTACAAATTGCATGCAGTGAATAAAAGGTCAACACACACACATTGACACACTTTGTTCCCTGATAGCTATGGCTAGAAAAGCAATCTAGAGGGAATCTCAACAGTAGTGTTAAAATGTTCCAAGTGGTATGGAATAAAAGTTTCTGAAGGAAGAATAGGTCTAGGGGAAATAAAAAAATACTAGCAAAACTCTAGATATTCTCCATGACAGTCTAAAGCCTCTTAAGTAGTTGGTTAATTGCCCAAAGTTTTATGGATTAAAAAAAAATAATCAAGGGGTTGGAGAGACAGCACGGGGATCAGGGCACTTACCTTACAGACAGTCAACCCCAGTTTGCTTTCTCGAGTCACATATGGTGAGGCAGCGACAAGGACTGGGTGCCTTAGTCGCTCTTGGAAGTCATTAACTTTGCTTCCTGCCAGAGCTTCATTAGAGTGATTGACTGACCTCAGTCCCCTTTCAAGGTGAGGTAACTTGGGTTCCATCATTTGAAGCAAGAACATAAAAGTGATTTTTAATCTCTTGGTCATGGGTTAAATGTGGTTTGTAAAAATTCTTTTCCAAAATTTTACAGTGCTTTTCCAAAATTTTATAGTGCTTTTCCAAAATTTTATAGTGTTTTCCCAAAATTTTACCATGCTTTATTTTAGCATTCATTGGATAATACATATAAATACAAATAATGAAAGGATATGTATTGATGGTGAAATATACTGACTCTGTCTTCTAGAGGCAAGGTTATCAAATTTCAGGGATTTATTCTGTACCAAGCCACATTCTTTTTTTTTAAATTTTTATTAGTGAAACACCATGTGATACAGTTGTAGACTTACAAACTTTTGTGCTTGTGTTTCAGTTATACAATGATTGAGTGCCCATCCCTCCACCAGTGCCCATTCTCCACCACTCTCCATCAATCTCCATCCATTCTCCATCCCAGTCTCCCTCCCACCACCCCCAGCCCATCCACCCCCACCCCCACCCCCTGCCTCTGTGGCAGGGCATTCCCTTTTGCTCTCTCTCTCTCCTTTTGGCTATTGTGGTTTGCAATAGAAGTGTTGAGTGGCCATTGTGATGCTTCACAACATTTACTTAATCACTGCCACAATCACTAGGTAAGACAGGTGTTATTTTTTGCTCCTATTTTAAAAATGAAAAAAAAAAGCACAACTGGTCAATGCCTGTAAAAGACCCACATATTTTTTCTCCCTCTGGAGTCTTGTACACACCAGTCATCCTCCCAGGTGTCCAAAGCATCAGGCAGAGTTTAGGGGGGTGACCAATCTTTAATGATGCCACCAATTCCACTTTGTACATTACTAGATTGTTCCCTGTCTTCTCCTTTGTGGGATAATATAATCTCAGGGGCTCGGCTGGGTGGCATGAATTCCCTTACCCAAAGGGAATTGGAAAACTTCACCATGTCTACAAGGGTCCCCTGACCAGGTCTAATCTTTTAGTGACTCCATGTATTTAAATTTGTTAAAGGGTTGTTTCTCATCGCCCCTAAATAGCAGAATAATTACAAAATAACAAGGCTGCACTAGATAAAAATCCTTTCTTCCTCTTGCTATGTACAAAACAAAAGCTCCTTTCTCCTGGACTCATTTTACTAGTCTAACGCCACTTGACTGGCTTCTAATTCTTGTCTGAGGATTAGGTAGGACAAGAAGACAAATCATTTGTTCATTCCTCATTCACATCCTGACCGGTGATCACTTGCCTGAATTTATGCTTCGGACTGGATGTCCCGAAGAAATAGGACAAATAGGATTTTGTCTCTCATGTAACTTGTGATCAGGCAAAATATTGACAAAGGTTATGAATCAGAAAAAGTAAAACTGAGTAAGTGAGTGCAACTTTCACTTATACAGGTGGTCCATAAAAATGCTAGACGCACTGCCTCAGAAGCTGGAGAGAATGCCATTTGAGGACGTGGGTTCAGTTTGGGAATTAAACTTTATTCTGTTTTGTTTGTGTTTTAATAAATACATCCTCTTCTGGGCTGGCATGATAGTACAGTGGGGAGGGCATTTTTCTTGCACGCAGCTGACCCAAGTTGTGTCCTTGGCATCCCATAGGGTTCCCCAGCACTGCCAGGAGTAATTACTGAGGTGCAGAGCCAGGAGTAACCCCTGAGCATTGATGAGTGGGACCCCCTCCCCAAATATATATGTGTGTGTATGTATATATTGTGTGTATGTATATATATATGTGTGTATATATATGTATATGTGTATATATGTGTGTATGTATATATATGTGTGTGCATGTATATATATGTATATGTCTTCTTTGCCTTTTTTTTGATGACTAAGAAGCATTTTTATTAATGCTTGAAAACCACGTGTTTTCCTAAGAGGAAAAGAATCCACAATGGTACATGTAGAATCAGTTAAATGTGAAAGAGACAATGACACTGTAGGAACATGTCCACACCTAAAACTTACCTTGAATGACAGCAACTGAGTGCAGAGCTGGGAGTGTGTTTGTTAGATTTCCATTCTTACAGTTTTATGTATTTATAAAAAAAAACTATTGTTTGAATGTAATCCTGGATTGTTGACTTATTCTTTAATCAACTATTCGTGGTTCCATCTTATTGGGAGGGAGGGTTGGGGTTCATGCGTGTGTGCTTAGAATGATTCCCTCTGCTCATCCATGATGCCAGGGTAGAGGAGGTCACAGAACCAATAGCAAGTGGCATGGTGCTTAGAATTATACTAAAAAAAACAAATGTGTGCCGAGGCCCATATGTTTGCAAAGGGGCAGGAGAGGAAGAGGAGGGTGATGAAGGATAGTTGAGTGGCTGAAAGGCTGAGAGACCAGCCTGTGAGTTCAGAGAGGGATCCTGAGAGGAAAAGAACTTTGGATGGAGAGCTTAATAAAATAGTAATGGCCACCGAGGGCTTAGACAGTTCCACATTTAAAGAGATATTTTGAACTATTGCGGGACTTGGAGTGGCTCTCGGCCTCTCTCCCCCTCTCATTACGGCCGAAGGGAAGAAATGAGGTCCAAAGAAAAATGCTTAGAACCGCATATGACCTGTTCATTAAAAGTGAATGTAAGAGTTAGCACAAGTTTATATGGAAAAGTTCTTTTTTTAATTTTAATCTCCAAAGTTTGATTTAGGAAAGCAGGCCGAGGCATAGGGGTGGGGGATGACGAGGGGCAAAGCTTCCTGTTTCAGAGTGCTCTGGAAATGGGACTTGTATTCAGCACTGAGCTGAGGATTGAGCCGAGGTCAACAGAGTGGACCATGGTTGGATTTGCATTTGTGTATTTTGTTTTGCTTTATTTATTTCTAAATTAAGGCTTGTTGACAGTCACCCAGAACATTGCCACAGGGCACACTGATTCAATCCCCTTTTCTGAATCCACACATGATTGAGCCATCCACAAATAAACACAAGTGCAAATGTGACTATAGACACACACACACACACACACACACACACACACACACACAGGAAAGGAGATCATGTAAGAGAATGTGAGAGTCTAAAACTTAGAGTTTGAAGGGTTGGACAGAGTGGGTAAGGATCTTGCCTTGCATGTGGCCGACCTGGGTTTGAATTCCTGGCACTCCATATTGTCTCCTGAGCCCTCAGGGCTAATTCCTGAGCACCACCAGGTGTGGTCAAAAAAAAAAAAAGTAAAACAAAGTTGAAGTAGACTGGCCTCAGTTTCCCCCTCCTTTAAATGGAAAGTGATTCCATGCATATGGGACTATTATTGGGAGGGAATCAGGTGACCTTTGCAAATGACTTGGAAAGTGACCCTTACATAATGCATTCCAGGTCTATTCCTTGTTGAAGCGGACTTTCTAAGGATGTACCCAGCACAAATGCCTCTCAACATCGCAGTGGGAACTGCATTTTTTTTAGTGCATTCTAGCCAATCTGCACTCTAGTTCTCAACAAAGTAGATCCTCTCTGAATATTTGATTCCTCTCTTTCCGGGTGCTCAAACTCACGCCACAGAATGAATATTCTCCCTCTCCTTTTAGACCCCGTGGTAGGGAAGGCAGGGGAGTCGAGGAGGAAGAAGATGCACTTCGGTCTGACAATTTGTCTCCCTGCTTCCAGAGGGGAGAATTTGCCTAAGCCGGGTGTGTGAGCATCCATCTCTGCCCCCTCCTCTCCCTGACGCGGCACCGTAATCCCTCTTCCTGGGCGTGCGAGACACTTGTATTTCATGATCAGTTATCTGCAGACAGGTGTCTTAGGAAAGTGCCTGGGCTTGAAATTGTCTGTTCCATCATTCTGTCCGTGGGATAGTACACAAAAAGATTGTTGGAGGGGCACCCACACTTTAAGTAAATTAGGTTTTGTCTCCGAGGGAGTTCTCCGTCTTCTCCGTGGCAGGTGGGACTCTGCAGACACCGCACCCCTTGGAGATAAGTGACTTCACTCCCTGATGAAGGGAGGTCGCCGGCCACCTGTGGGGGAGAGTATTCTGAGTTTAACAGGGCAGAATGAGAAGGATGAGCCCTAATGGCCCTCCAAGGACAAGGGGGTGCTTCAGCAGAGAGATCAAGGGAAGCCTCTTCCAGGGACATAGTCCATTCCCAGGATACATGACAACGAAGCCTGGGTCGTCCTTAAACCACACGGCCCCCAGTTTCAATCCTCTGACAATGTCTGTGCTGGAGGGTGTCTTACTCCCCCCAAGGAGGAGGTGATGGTGGGGCCAGAGGGATTCCAGACACAGCGGCAGCAACTTCCAGGTGAAGATTGCCTGAATGATTGTGTCTGCGAGTGAGTGGGGGCGAGAATGGAAGCTCATGCCACCGCCAGAACGATTCCTTGGCAGGTGGGAGTGCAGGGCTGGAGAGGTAGCACAGTGGGGTGAGCACTTCCCTCGCACGGGCTGAGCCAGCTTCAATCCCCGGCACCCTATAGGGCCCCCCGGAGCTCTGCTAGGAGTAATTCCTGAGCTCAGAGCCAGAAGTGATCCCTGAGCATCATCAGGTGTGCCCCCAGCCCTGCCCTAAAAGAAAGGCAAAAGGCTTGGACCTCTGTCATGTGCTGGCAGAATCGGAGGATGAAGAAATAAGCGAGCCAGGGTTTCGTGCTCTCAGTTGAAAGGGGCAAAAGAAGGAGGTGACGTTTGGGAGGAGGATGCTGGGGTGTAGAAGGCATCAGAGCAGCAGGCCCAGAGCCCTTCCCGCGGGCTACATCCTGGCTGAGGATTTATAGGCCACTTCCCCTGGGGTATGTATCATAGGGCTCAACCCAGAAGCCCACAGTGCCGTGGGTGGGCAAACCGCGAAGGCAGCGTGGGGTCCCATCCTGATGCACCAACCTGCCAGCTGCTTTCGTGTAGACAATTTGTTACCATCTGGACACCTTGCTCAGACAAGTAGCACCTGCTCCTCTTGCAGATGAAAAGATCACGGCACGGGAGGATGAAAATGCTCAACAGGAACGAACTGGGCAGAAGCCATGGTCTCACCCTTAGAGATGAGAGAACCAGGGCGGTGAGGCCCAATAAGTGCCCCGTTCGGATGGGACTCCTGGTCCCACGCAAGTTGAGTCAATGCCTCCCAGAGCTGTGGTCAGTGGCAGAGAAGGGAGGTGTGGTTTAGGTCCTGGACGCACACCTGGGACCTGACCTGGGGCTGAGGTGAGGCTGCCCTGCTGCCAAGGGCAGTCTGTGGACGGAAGATCGTAGGACGGCGAAGCATGCTTGTAAGTCCAGCTCCCGGTGGCTTCTCACAAATCCCCAGTCTTGACACCACCGTCAGACTAACATTCCCACTCTGAAACCACTACTGGTAGAATGTGATTCTCCAACCGAAAGGAGTAAAAGCAGCCACACCTCTGTTAGATCCAGTGTGTGGTTCAACAGTCGAAATTTTAGTATTTCCCTCATGCAGCCTTCCTGGATTTCATCTCCTGTGCCCACATGAACGATTGCCAAGTCCTAGAAGCTGTATTCATTGCGCCAAGTTGGACGGAGGTCTGGGAAGAGACCTCAGGTACCGGCGGCTGCAGTTCCTGTTGTTCTCACGTGGTGGCGCTGTTGAAGTCACTCCCGGGCAGCCCTGTTCGCTCTGCCTTTAACCGGGCAGTGCTTCTGGCCCTACCTCTGAGCGGTGAGATCCTAGTCCCCCAGACCCCCGTGTTGTCCTCTGATTTTAATGAACTTGCGCGAAGACTCCTGTGACACAAACCCAGAGTGCCGGAAAGGCAGGATCTGAGATCGCTTTAGCCTTAAGCACATTTTCTTTAAACAACAAAGCTACAAACCCTTAGACAATTTTGTCCAAAAGACCTAGCAATTTGAGCTGAGTCACCAGCCAGAGTGCCCTTTGCGCTTTCAGGGGTAGTCATGAGATAGCTGTAAGTTAATTGTATTAATTAAAATAGGTTTGATATTATGGTGACAATAGTGTTAACTTTTGTGACAGTGATGTACCTGGTTCAATTACTGCACCCAGCCCCACCCAAGGGCTATGTTACAGATGCTGATAACCTTTTGGTATCTGTATTGAAAATCACAATGCTCAGAAGGAAAATACAAAAAAAAAGAGGAAGAGGAGGAAGAAGAAGAAGAAGAAGAAGAAGAAGAAGAAGAAGAAGAAGAAGAAGAAGAAGAAGAAGAAGAAGAAGAAGAAGAAGGAGGAGGAGGAGGAGGAGGAGGAGGAGGAGGAGGAGGAGGAGGAGGAGGAGGAGGAGGAGGAGGAGGAGAAGGAGGAGGAGGAAGAGGAGGAGGAGGAGGAGGAGGAAGAGGAGGAGGAGGAGGAAGAAGAGGAGGAAGAGGAGGAGAGGAGGAAGGAGAAGGAGAGGAGGAAGGAGAGGAGGAAGAGGAAGGAGAAGGAGAGGAGGAAGGAGAGGAGGAAGAGGAAGAGGAAAAGGCAGGCTGAAGGTGTGTGTGTGTGTGTGTGTGTGTGTGTGTGTGTGTGTGTGTGTAGGGTTATGGGAAGATGACTGGGGACACTGGTGGTGGGAAATGTACAGTTGTGGAGGGATGGATGTTGGAACATTTGTCAAAGGACCTTTATCCACAACACCGCTATGAGTCTCAGAGCATCTGAAGGCAAAGAACAATCCTGAGTGAGGCCAGGAGCCTTTCTCCTTGCATTGGTCACCTTGTCTCCTCTGTCAAGTGGCCCCCTGCTTGAGTCTGTCATGTCCTATTGGACACCACTGTTGGTCTGGCTATAAGGACCACCCCTCCCCACCCCGGCCACCTCCTCAGCACAGCCACCCTGAGCTCACCCAGTGTCCTTGGCAGGCAGAGTTGCGGCCACCAGGCTGGAAAATTCAGGCATCACCACAGTTGTTCCCATACATGATGCCCCCCACTTCCCCAAGCAGAAGTCAAGGCCCCCAGGTGACAGACGGGACATCATCGGAGACACCTCTGAGCCCTTGGAGCAGAATGGCACTGTCCTAGGGCAGGGTCCTGGCTTGTCACATCTGCACGAGCGGGGTCCCGACGAGCTTCAGAAAGTCATCTCCACGCTCTGCCCGGCTCCCTGCAGTCCCCCGTGGGACGACCTGAGCTCGTCTTGCTGATGAGGCTCAATTAAGCTTACAGCGGGCTGGGAAGTGCTGAATCAGTTATTCAAATCATATTTATAGCCACCTTTACGTTCCGGCTGATCTGAGTCTACACTGTGAGTAAGAAGGGAGGCACCAGGTCCAGTGCTCAGGGAGCAGGGGAGATGAGTCACCCAGAGGCCTGCCCAGGGTGATGAGAAGAAGCCCCAGGAGGTCGGTGGTTCCAACTGTGGGGGACTGTCCTCTCAGAGACCCTTCACCCTAACCCGGACACGTCCACGAGAATAGGGTGGGTCCATGTCTCCTGAGGAGAGCCAGGAATGCCACGGAGTGTTTTCTGCAGTCAACTGGTCGACCCCTGGGCTCTACCCGCTACTGAGTATTTCCCGGAGAACAACTTCTAGCCCCGCACACCTAGGGAGCTGGCAGGAGAGAACTCTGTGCTTCCTGTTTGGGAGGAAGTGGGGCTGATGGGAAGACTTTTCTTGCAAGAGAAAGTTCTTCTCTCTGTGTGTATCCCCCTTTAAGAAAAATTTGTGGTGGAATGTGGGGTGCGAGAGTGGGGGGGTTGAGACCACACCTGGTCAGTGCTCAGAGTCTCAGCACTGCCTCTGTGCTCAGAGGTCACTCCTGGTAGAACTTCTATGTGGTACCGGAGATGGAAGCCGGGTTAAGCCAAGCGCCCTGTCTGGCCCCTGAAGCATGCTAGGAGCTTCACGGTGGACGCTGCGTTAGCCAGGAAGGAACCCAAAGAAAATATTTCCAGAAAAAACAATTTGCTCAGCCTGAAAATCTCCTGGGGGTTAGGCCAGGTGTTGACCCCTGAACAATCTGGGGTTGTGTTTGGAGAGAGACCAAAGTCAAGTGGGAAAGACATGTCCGTCAACTGCCTGGCCCGGCGGCAGAGGGGCTGCTGGCTGGAGGAAGGGGGTGAGGCAGCCACAGGTGACAGCCTGAAAGGTTGTCCAGTCCTGCAGCTCGTGGCTATGGGGAGCGGGGAGAGAGGCGACACAGAGCTGGGAAGGAGAGGCCAGCAGTGCGGGTTGTTGTGCCCGGGCTCCTGCTTTGCTCCCATCCTCTTGCACCACAGCAGGGATGCCGAAGCAAACCCCTGCAGGTGAAATTTGGGCTGGCGGAGTCGCAGGGGGTGGCACCTGCCCCGTGGTTGCCCACAGCACCCCACTGACACTCATCCTGGTAGACTGACACTCATCCTGAGCCCCATCCCAAGCCTGACGCTGCGCCTTAAGGCCTGGAGAGCACCCCAGCGTCTTTCCCTTTCGCTCGCACACCTGTCAGCCCAGCCCAGCCTATGCCCCCCAGACCCCGAGGGTCGCCCGGGTCCCGCTGCTGAGACTGGCAGGAGCCACAGACAAGTGAAGCCTGAGTGAGGTGCACCTTCGTCCCGGCTGGCGATGTGACTGGGCTGAGCACTTGGAATATTATTAAGTGTTTGAATTTCTTCCTGTGTCTTTTTCGCCACGATGACTGTCTTTCTGTTCCGTTGACAGGCTCTGCAGGACCAAATTGACAGCTCTTTAAAGGCGCCTGACGAAAAGCAGCATTAATTAAGTCATTGCCGGACTGTAATTGTATTAAGAAGTAAAAATCTAATATGAGAAAAGGTTAGTGAGTCCTCTCCTGTGTCAGATTCCCTACTCCCTGTGAATATTAATGTCCTTAATGAAGACAATCTTTGCCTCATCAAGCCGCCGCGCTGCGTGCAGGTGCCAAATCCCCGTGCCATTGATTTGTTTTTAAAGAACAAATATGTCAGGAGAGAGTGACTGTCCTGTTTCTTATCAACATCAGAGAGGAGGCTTTTGTGTTCCGGGAAGAGCTTATAGATTTTGTGTGTGCGCGTTCAAGCTCGGAGCCGGGCCGGGGGCTGTCCTGACGGGGCAGGGTAAACGAGTTACAGTAATTTAATAATAGTAGCGTTGTGTTGGAGCACATTAGCTCCCTTTCTGAGTGCGAGCCATACCCGGAGAGAAGCGGGGTTACCATCAGCACTTCGAGTGATAAAATAGACATCGGTTCCAGAAGAGCGGCCCGGAGCTGTGGGGAGCAGGTGGGGGTCTCAGCTGCACATAACCTCGTCCTCAGATGGAGTGAAACTGAGGGTCAGGGAAGGTTCTGGAACAGGCTGCAGACCAGGAAGGAATTTGGATGAAGACCCCCTCTCTTTTTTTTTCTCCTCCCTGCCACCCCACCCTTCTCGCTCCCTCTCTCTCCCAGGCTCTCTCCAATGCTGGTCTTTATTATTTGGCTTCTAGCTCCTCCACTGGTAGAGTCTTAATTCATAGCAGCATTCTTACTCCACAGTGAAAGAAATTCGTCATGGATTATCACTTGGATTCCTCTTGCTCCCGAGTATCCGGGGCCCCTTGATTTTAGGTGTAAGGTCAGCACTGTCAATTTGTTTGCTGGGTCGTTTGTTTGGGGGGGGGGGCACATCCAGCAATGCTCAGAGGTCACTTCTAGCTCTGCACTGAGGAGTCACTCCCGTTGGTTCTTAGGGGACCCTATGGGACGCCCGGGGATCAAGTCCAGGTCATCTCTGTGCAAGGCAAGTTCCCTCTCTGCTGTGCTATTGCTCTGGCCCTAACTCTTGTCAATATTTTTTGCTGGTAGAGCCTGCTGGTGTGTCAATAAATTGAGTTATGGAGCTCACCAATTAGAATTTGCTAACAGAAGTGTGGTGGCCGGGGGAGCAGGGCATCCCTCGAGTGGCTCAATCCTAAGAACTGTGGCTTGCACACAGGTTGAATGCTGATTTTTGTCACATCCTGGGTACACCACTCGCTAAGATCCCCTTCACCTCAGTTCACTCATCCACAGAACAGCTCCTAAAGGTGTTGGGATATATATAGGAATCAGTGTTTGTCAGTAGCATGACAAATTTCGTCCATACTGCTTGGGATTATTTTTTGTTGTTTTGGTTTAGGTTTGGATCACACCCCATGGTGCTTAGAGCTGACGCCTGGCTCTGTCCTCGGGGACAACTCCTGGCAGTGCTCGGAGACCATATGTGGTGCTGGGGGACGGAATCTGGTCGGCGGAGGGCAAGACGAGCACCCGAGCTGCCCTACGTCCCTCCAGCTGCGTCCTGTCTGTTCTGTATTGCAAACTTTTGGGAGTGGGGGTTGAATATAACAATGCATGCATGCACATGCCTGTGTGTGCCTGTGTATGTGTGTATGCATGTGTGTATTCTGTACGATCATGCCTTCCATCAAATACCAAGACAGATGAAAAAAAAAAACACTTCTCCTTGTGAAGGATGCTGATCGCACAGTTATGCCAGGAGGCAGATTTCCCCCCATCCTAACACACACGCTTTTGGGCATTTGGAATAGAGGGGGAAATTGCACATTTTACTAGTTCTCTCCAAACACAGTGCAGACTGCTAAGCTGTTTCTTCAGAGGGGAGAATCAAATTGGCTCCGGATTCCTTCTCAGCTGCCAGACCGTGGGAAGTGAGGGAGAATGTCAAAGCTGGCAGTTGACAAACAATGAGATTGTTCCAAAAGGAGGAGGATTGGCCTCAGCAATATCCTTCACAAATGTTTTTCTCAGCTTTTAATGAAGGAGAAGAGTGGGGGGGGGGTGGAAATTCCACAAATCTTACCAAGAGATTCTGAAGCACCGGGGTCATAATGTACACACGTTTTGACTGCAGGAATGTGCCAATTCTTGGCATAGAGGAGAAAAGAAGTGTGCATATGTGCACGTAACACATGCACTTCCAGTGATCTCCTGCCGAATGGGCAGAGACAATCAGGAGAGCCCCGAAGTTCCCTTTAACCCACTTTACTTCTCCTCTTAAACCCGAAAATAAGCCCTGCTTTGAGTTGGAACTCTGGCCTTCTGAACTTTGTTGTTTTTTTTAAGCACATTGCATCTGTTTGAGTCTCTAACAAATAGCTGTAATGGATGTGTTATTTTTACCCCAAAGTCATATAGTTGCTTGCTTTTACTGTCATAGAAAAGTACTGTAAAGTCCATACCTGGTGATGATGATTTTTTCATTTCACCAACTTTCTAAGCCTCCCCCTTCCCACTGTCCCCCACCCCGCCCCCTGCAACATGTCAATCTTTTTCATTTCTTCTACTGTTGAGTATCCTACATTTAATTTTTCTACCCTCATTGGATGGGATATGTAGTTATTAACTTTTGGCAATGTGAATAATCCTGCAATAAACATATCTGGAAAACCATGGCAGCCTGGCCTTTGAGGTCCGCCTGTTTTATTTTCCTCTTTAAGAAACCACTTAGATGGCATCCTCTCCCTCTCCCTCTTCCAAGGGAAGACGAGAATAATCATTAGTGGTAAAAGGCAGTTGCAAAAGCAACACCGAGGACTGGCTTTGTGCTCAGGAGAAGATGTGCAGGGTCCTCTCCATGGTTTCAGGTGTCCTACACGATCAGAGAAAGTTCTCTAATAATGAACGCTAGAAATCATCTCTGAAAGTATAGCCTTTGAGGTCTCTAATTCAGCATATTGTGTCGTGGTATTGACTCGTGAAGGTTGTCTATTCCTATGTTGTTTCTTCTCCCAATAGGCAAGTAAATAGAATTCTTCCAAATAGCACACACTGACATGTCAGGTTTTGTGCTATAAGCATGAGGGAAATCGCATCAAATAAGATAGCTTCCTGACCTTTGTATCTCATGTAATAAATGCTAAAAGAAACACATGGCTAAGGCACTCTGAAGGCTCTCAGTAGATCATCTAATCCAGATGGTGGAGATGAAGAGTAAAATAAAGTTTCCTGAAGGCGATTGTCAATTTATGCCAACACATCAGAACTGTAGAAGATAATACCATCTTGGGTGTGTTTCTGCTCTCCTGCAGGTTTTACCAAGGGGTTTAGGTGGGTTCCTTGAGAACGTTGCATGGAATAATGAGAACAGAAACAGCACTGTTGACAATAGTCAAGATCTGGAAACAACCTAAGAGTTCAACAAAAGAGGACTAGGTAAAGAAATTATAATCTATAATCTATATATACAGTGGAATACTGCTCAGGTAGAAGAAAAGATAAAATCATGCAATTTTCAATCACCTGGGTGGAACTAGAGAGTAGATGCTGAGTGAGGTCAGAGGAGGGGGCAGATATATAATGGTGTGGATCATATATGGGATTCAAAGAAACATAGTAAAGGAATAACAGATGACCAGATGACCAAAAGCAGTAGAACTGGAGACTTGGTCTATAGAATTGAGCTTTATTTGGTCCAGGGGGAGCTGTAGGGGTGCATAGAACATCTGTGGAGGGAAGCAGGAACCCTGGTGTTGAGTGTGGTATTGGGATAATAACGCGTGCATAAAACTATCATCTAAAGAATTGTAAACCATTGTTGATAAATAAAAATGGAGGAAAGGAATAAGGACAGCAAGGGAATGATGAATGAGTTGGAAATTAAATTGACCTAGAGTGTTTGTTGGGCATTGGACAGAATCATGATATGAGTGTGTTTTCATATGTGTGTAGATATTTACAAGAGGGAGACTTCTGCATGTTCTAAGTCTAGGACTAAGTTTCTCTTCATTAATGTCTTCTACTGCTTTCTTGTGAGCTGTTTTTCTGCCAGGGACTTGGAGCCAAACGGGCAACAGGAATGGTCAGATCACAGGCAGGCATGGAGCTAAGAAGACCAGAATCTCTACCATGAGAGGTTTCGACGTCAAAGACTGACAGTCAAAATGATTTTGGGGCCAAATACCCATGAACGAAAATGAAACCAAACCATTTCCTAAAGGGAAGAACCTCCAATCTGGATCTGTGTGTTTAAAATCGTTCGCAATTTTGAAAATACTCCCATGATTTCTTATATTCACAAACTTTCTTAAAGTAAGTGGGCAAATCATGTTTCGCTGGAGAAAAACAGAGAAATTACACTCGGTGGTAGTTCTGTTTTTCTTAACTCCTGCTAAAGAGAGTAGAAGCAGAACCAAGAAAAAAGACTCTGATGAGAGGATTTAGATCTTTCTTTGTGGTTCTAAAAAGTGAGTTCAGGGGCTGTAGCAATAGCACAGCGGGTAGGGCATTTGCCTGGCACACGGCTGACCTGGGTTCGATTCCCAACATCCCATATGGTCCCCCACATGAGTAATTCCTGAGTGCA